>NW_005842250.1:1503687-1518044 GCF_000455745.1 Alligator sinensis
GCAAATCATTTGTTTGCTTATTGTTGTGGTAGTAGTAGTTTGCCTTCTCTATGGAATATGGCAGCTTTCACAGATACTGTACCCACTAATAAGAGCACTAAATGAGGAATGAAGAAACGTCAGAAAGGGACAGGCCTGGGAAAAAAATATGATGCAGGGAACCAAGGTACAAGCTGCTGACTCCAGCACAGCAACAGCTTTTTGTCTGTCCTGATAAAACTGTGCACAGAGCCAGGGCTAGGGACAAGCTGGCACCACAGAAAGCAAAAAGAGAAACCAATCCTTGGAGCTCAGCTTGGAAGAGATAGAGCATCCTTCTAAGGATTCTGAAATAGAGGAGCCAGTGAGGTGAGAGACACCGTGTGTGCATGTGTGAGCACATGAGTGTGCGAACAAGGAAGCAAGCAAAAGGGGCTGTCTGAGAGAAAAACGGAAAGTGAAAGAGACTTTGTGTGCATGCAGTGAGAGGGAGCAAGGGCTCTGTATCTGTGTATGGGGGAGAGCAAGTGGGACTGTGTGCTACATGCCAGAGGGACGGGAAGCGAGAGGTGCTGTGTGCGTGAGAAAGAGGAGGGCTGAATATAAGAGAAAAAGAGAGGAGAGGATTCTGCCTGAAAGAAATGAGGCTGAAAGAAAGGAAGTAAGGCTGCTGCTGTTGGAGTGTGTACATGAGATAGGTGAGGGCTTTGTGTGAGAGTTTGAGGATACAAGTGTGAGACGTGGCATGAAATGGGAACTGTGCCAGAGGGGACTGTATGCATGAGACTAAGGGAGCATGCAGGGTATGTGTGTATGTGTAAGAAGGGGCTTATGTGAAAAGGACTGAGGGAGATTCTGAGAGTGCATTTGTATCAGGGAGCAGGGGAAGAGAGAGGGAGGGGAGACTGCAAGAAACTCATTTGATGTGTGCATGAGGAGGGAGGACTGGAGAGAGAAAAAACAAGAGGGACCCTGTAAGAACATGGGATCCTCTGTTCATAGGGGTGCAGCCTGAGGTGAGTGCAGACATGGCTATAGGTGGTGATGCTTGAACATGGTATCCAGTGAGAGGCAGAGTACACCAGCAGCATTGCAGGGAACAACTTGGTGATAGCAGGCGAGTGAAGAGGTCCTAGGAACTGTCACTGGGAGCAGAACTTATGCTGTAACCAGTGCACGAGGTACAGATGGGACGATGGGGAATACTGGTAGTTTCTGCTGGTAGCTGATCAAATGGGTTCCCATCTAGTCACCCCTCTTATGCAGAGAGCCTAAGGGGACCCTTTATGTTCCTGACATCACAAGCAAGCTGGGGACAAAGTTAATTCAGGATTGAAAGCTGCAATGTAGACTGTATCCACATGTGCTCATGTAACCAGGATAGTGTTCAAGATAGGCCTCTGAGGAAAGGACTGATGTTCAACTAGGCCTTACAGCACTCCCAGGGGAAGTTCGTGGATGGCAGGTAGGGGTACCAGCCTGTAAGTCTCTTCAGCCATTCATAGGCATCACTTTGGAAAATGGCTCTGGATCTGGCTGAGGGTGGGCTAGGCTCCCATTACAAGGACAACAGGTTTATCTTCTTCTACCTTACTCTGGCATGAACAAAAGGATGAGCCAGACAGGAGCTGAATGCCCCCCAAGCACCTCAGGCAATGTGCCACATTTGGGGCGGTTTTGCCCACATCTTCCACACATGGGACAGCTGCCTCCAAAATCCCTTTGGTTTTAGGGGTCAAGAGCTAGAAGCCAGAACACCCTCATATTCTAATGTTACCTCTTCCATACCAATGTCCATTTAAATTTCTATGCCTAACCATGCCAATAAAGGAAAGCTACTAGCATTTCCCTCCATTTAGAGATAGCAGAAGCTGCACAAGGTTACTTCATGCAGAACAGGAAACAGAAGCCAGGTTTCTAGGACAGCAGCCAATATTCATCCATGGCATCAGTCTGTTTCAGAGAATGCCAGTGCTATATACTTGTACCCACTGGCCCACACTCATCTCCAAAGGCCACAATGGAATTGAGGAATTCTAATCCCCAAGAAGCTAGTCCCGTCTAGCAAATAGCTATATAAGCCATGAATCAAGTCTATATGCCACAAACCTCACAGGTAAGTGCTCAGCAGTAAGGGTAAAATGTATTCCTTTGCTTTTAGTAGTAGTGTTTCATACTCTCTTGACTTGATTAGGAGTCTTGTGATAGCTGCAAAGGTAAAGGTAATTAAAGAAAGTGTAGCCTTGCCCTAATCTCCACAGAAGGAGGTAATGTTGTCAGCCCTACAATTTCACCACCTTTATCCCCAGGTAGCTCCTTGGATAGGACGTTGAATAAGCCCCCAAGATGCTCTGGAAGTGGGGACTAAGTAAAATCCCACTACCCTCAACCATGATCAAACCCAGGTTCTTTCCATCTGCAGCCAGTCACCCTCCCAACTGACCTATGCAGCTCCCTTTGGAATAACTGTGGTTCATCTTAAAAAATTCTAGCTCCAGGAGTTATACCATCATAAAAAAGCTTTAAGTTTTCATTTTAAATTAATAAGCAATTACCAACCCAGAGTTGCAAAGTAAAGCTTGAGACTAGTAATTCAGATCAAGGGCAATCAAAACACCAAAGACTAAGAGAAACTCACTAAAGAAAACCATTTTCCCCATATCAGGATTGTAATACTCATTTCAAGGTACAGCCCAGCTCATCTTTCCTGAATGCCCAGGATGTGATGCCACCCTCTCCCTGTTAGCCCATGACATGTCCAATCCTCCTGTTTGTTATTTGACCCACACCTCAAGCGCTTCATGCCTAGTCCTGCCATCTCTGCTATCCTACAGCCCGCTCTGCCCTTTATGAGTAGCATCCATACTGGATCTCCATTATCATATGCCTCAACCTGCTCCCCTTGACTTTCCCATGACCCAGTTCCTTTCAATGTCATTTTCTAAAGGGCCAGAGCTAGAACCATTTCACCCACAGGTAATCAAGTTTTGGCCCTGTAAAGGCCCTGTGGGGTTTCTAGTGCTTGCCCAAGGGACACTCTGACAATCAACTGACTAGTTGCAGTCAGTTCTACATTGGACCTAGTGGTCCAGCAGGCAATCTTACAGCTTGATCCAAGCAGCCAGGGTCCTTCACATCTCTATAGGCCCTGCCAGCAGATGAAAGATGTGGTTGATTGCACCACAGGTCATGTTGCAATGGGCCAACAGCTCCCCTTGGCTGGCCTTCCACTTAGCATTTCTTCCCAGTAAACCAGCTATGGCCAAGTTATGAATCACTGAAGCCAGGCGGCATCCTGGAAAGGCACCAACACAGGCCATGTAGGCTTAGAATGTGGCACTGCCATGGAAATGCCCCAAACTGTGCAGACTTGGGAGGTGACATCTTCATGGAAACACGCCCATTCAGGTTGCACAGGCTCTAGATACAGACCCCCTTCACAGAAATGTTCTTGCTCAGGCAATGAAGGCTCTGCATAGAGCATCTCCATGGAAATGTACTTTCTCTGGCTCTAGATACAGCATCTCCATGGAAACATTACCACCTGGGCTGTGTGTATAGAGGTGCATGTGACCATGCATGGAGGATGCAAGTTATAGGAGCATACACTCAGCTTTCATCAGACACCTCCAAAATTAAGTGTTCATCCCTGCCAGGGAGTCTTTGAGAAGACTCTGAAGATCTGACACAAGAACTCAAGAAGCCAGAAAAGAACCTACACATTTATTACTTTTACCAAATGTCAGGATTTGTGATGTGAGCTTGATGCAGCTGGGCAGAAGCTTATGCTTTGGCTCCAGCCTTGCCACTGGCCCACACAAACAATCTTTCTGGATATTAAGAACATAACTGTGGTTTCTTCTTTTCGAGTTTTATTTCCTTCACCCAAAGAACATCATCCTCAGCTGCTGGTCTGAAAGTTACATGTCCTTTTAGCCTGTCAGTGATAATGCTATGTTCTGTGGAACACAGGACCTCCCCATTTGGGTCAGTGGCATGATTGTGCCCGACATGGACTAGATGGTGGGATGTTCTGGTCTGAGAGGAGGGCTATGGGAGAGATCCAATTCCAAGACCTCTCCTTTCAGAGTGGTCCTGCCATGTTCCTCTTTTACAGGGGAAGAGCAAAGGATGGTTGAGAGCAGAGAAAAAGACTCTTGGGCAGCACTAACAGTAAAAGGAACCCAGAAACAATAAGGGTATTTCCCTCGGATGCAGCAGCAATGTACAAGACCCCTATGAACTCTCCAGAGGCTGAAAAATGGCAGGGCTCTCTTTGGAAGCCAAGACAGCAGAGGTGAGGGGGTACCATGGACACAGAAGAACCTCCCCACATGTTCAATATGGCTCCAAATCACATCTGAGAGATAGATGAGAGCTGAAGAAAGAGCATATGCAGAGTGCCCAGGCAGGGACAAGCATAAAAGCCCTGTCACTCCTATCTACATTGCAGCCACAGGACAGGGTTAAAAGGTCTCTCCCTCCAGCCACTGTGCAGTAGGCAGCCAGCTGCATGTCCTCCATACCACTCCTACACCGGACATTTCCAGTGCAATCACCTCTCGAGCACCAACTTATGCAAAGCATGACTACGTGTATCATTGACCTGTGAAGCAACCACCTTCCCTTGTTAACCACTCACTTGTACAATGACTTTGTGTACCATGCAAAAACAGCAAGGCCACTTTCCCACTGTAGCTAAATGTGAGCTAAACGTGACCCTTTCCTGCGTGAGCTAAACGTGACCCTTTCCCGTGTTTCCTCTCTGGCTGTACATGTGGAGAATGACCATCTCTTCCCCCACTTGTACAGTATTCCTATATTTCCATGTACTACCTACCCTCAGCAACCCAAAGCACCTCCATTTCTCCCCTTTTAGGTATGCATTCAAGTTGCTTTCTTTTCCTTTAAATAGAGGGGAATCTTAAGCAGTTTGGAAATGGGGTAGGGTTGTGGAAGGGGTTTCTTCATTCTCTGGGGTCAGCCTTTCTGCATCTAGAAACAGGAAATAAAACCTGTCCCTAGCTCTAGCTGCCCATGTGGCTGGCCTAGCCCAGAAGCCACATGCACAACACCATGTTCCATGCCCCATCTAAAACAAGGCAACAGACTTGGTGAAAGCTTCCTCTCGTAAATATTTTCCCCACTTGCAGTGATGGGGAATGACTCAATGCCTGCAGTTCTTGTCCTGTTTCCCAGAGCCATGAGACAGAGATAGGAAAGGCAGCAGAAAAGGCCTGGCCAGGGGAAAGGAAAAAAACATCCTGCAGACCAAAAAGAAGATGGAGAACTCACAAACAGCCTACTCTGACTGCTTCTCATGCAAAGAAATCTGGCCCAATGGGTCCTTTAGAACGAGAGCTTTCTGCCCACGCACAAGTCCTCTCCCCAGCAGCCATGGATAGACGATCACCAGCTGAGTCTCCCCCTTTTTACATGCAGCCAAGGCTAGAACACCAAAGTGTGGCTAGATCAGACCAACCATGTGAAAAAAAAATCTCAGCTGTACCTCCTATTGTGGGGCTGCCCCACAAGCAGTGCCCAGGCCAGCTGTTCAGGAAATGTGCCAAGGCCTGGGAACTTCAGGAGGAAAACCGGAGGACAGCTGACAGCCAAGCAGAAGCTGTGTCTGACAGCCATGGAAGGAATCAGGTGGAGGGTCAGAGCAGGGAGGTTCAAGTTCAACTGCTCAGTCTCAACTGCCATCACCATTACATGCCTCTCAGATCATAGCCTCCCAAGCAACCCACCAACACCTGGAGAGAGATGGCCCCCTCCTACAGCATAACAGTGCCTCTACCCCAAGTACACTGAAAGGAACACTAGCTAGAGCTTTACCTGGTGGCTGGTGCAGCCCAGCCATGATACTGCAAGGCCAACTGCTCCTTTCAGGAAGTTACAACCATACCAGGGTGTGAACACATGCCTTCTGCTAGCAGCCAAGCTCCACTCTCTCATTATAGCTTAATCCAACTCCTAACCCCCATTTCAGCCTGCTTGGAAGGGGCTGGGGCAAGGCAGAAATGGCACAGAGGAACCTGCATGTCAGGACTTTTACTAGGAAAGAAGCTCACATTCAGGAGGAAGAGGGTAGGGTCCCCTATCCTCAGACACGAATGTTTCAGCCCGATATTTCCACAACAGCTCCTAGTACAAGCCAGTGCCTGACTGTACAGCCCAGAGGTAGCCACCTTTACTTTTCCTGCTAAGGGTGGCATGCCATTCAGAGGTGGTATGGGCCCCTCCAGCCTGACTGTGTCTTATCGAACTTTCTTGCGAGGGTGCTGGTGGAGGCGTTTGGCTTGCTGGGGTGTCAGCTCCATTGCAGGCTTGGCTTTGTGAGTGGACGTGGTGCTCTGAGAGGCAACATCCTCATTGGAGATGGGCTGGATGATGTGGCCTGGCTGGGTGATGAGGTGTGGGGCTGTCAGCTTCTGGAAGGCATGCTGTGTGTTCCACATGGGCCCTATTGGTGCCTGAATGCTCCGCTCAAACTGGTGGTGGCTGTCAAAGGGGAACGGGAGTTCATTGACCTGTTGCAGGGAGGAGAAAGAGAGGGACTCAGCTTAGTGTATGCCCCATACTCTCTGCATCCTGGTACCTGGCTGTGAGTAGTCCCACAAGGGCCACCTGGGTAGCATGGGGCTGCTGGTGTAGTGTTGGGAACAAGGGGCTGCCAGTAAGATGGCATTGCTAGCCTGTTCAAACAAGACACCTTGCTTCTTACACTCCTATCCAGCACCCAAAGCCAACATCAGCTGTCACTCCTGGTCTACAAGCAAGATAAGGAGACCTGTGATGCTGGCTGGGCAAATGAGACAGGGAAGGTGACCAAGAAGCCATGCATTAAGTGCTGCTCTGATTGCCCCTAGGCTATAACTGCAGCTAGGAACCTTCTGTTTTCCCTCTGCAGGCAGTCAAAATCAGGAGGTTTTGCAGGGGTTGGGCACAGGACAGGACTGATTTGCACCTGCCATAACAAACTGTTCAGTGGGCACTGATACCACTAAGGTTCTAGCTGTCCCCACTGCAGGGGCAGACAGATGTCCTTCTGTCTAAACCACTTCATATGCAGGGTCTCTGGGACAGGCCAGTGGGGCTAGGCAGGTTCTTCAAACCTGGTGTGTTGCAGCTAAGATGTTGCGCTTTTGGCTGATGATGACATGAGGCAGGTGTCGATCTTTCCTGGGGGGCCCAGGTGGCTGCTTGATGAGGAACCTGAAAGAACAAGACGTTTTAGGTTGCAGAGCCCCTGTGCACCAAGGACGTTGTGAGACAGAGTCTGGGCCTTGCCCATACGTACCTCTTCCTTTTTTTGGCGCTGGGTTTGAGTCCTGTGCCACTCCACTCACCCCAGCCAGGCAGCAACAGGTCCACAGTCTGGGACTTCCCTTCCTGCTCCACCTTGTTCTTTTCTTTCAGGAAGTCAGCAACAACATCATCTGCTGCAAAGGCCTCCTTGATGACCAGCCTCTGGTCTGTACCTCCTCCCTGCCAGAGAAAGAGATCAGTGCCCATGGCACTCACCAGGCACTCCAACCCCCATTTATCTCCTTCTGTGAGACAAGAGGTTAATATGACTGGAGCCAGTCCTCAGCCTTGCTCACCTCATCCTGCACAGCAACAGGCAGGGTGGGGCAGTGGATCATACAGGATTCCCCTGCAAGGACAGCCTGCAGGTCAATCATCTTCTGCTTGGCTGTTTTCCTTGTTGTTTGACTGCCTCTAGGTCTGTCCTCTGCCACTGCTGTGTCCTGGTGTGGTTTCTGCTGCTCAGTCCTCGCAGGCTGTTGCGGCTCCTGCTCTTCTGCCCAATCTTCTGAGGCCAGGACATCCATCTCCTCCATAGCACACAGCCGGCCAAGCTGCTCTGAAAGCAAGGGCTCCTCCTGCTTCTGTTCATCTTCCATGTTTATTTGCCCTGCAGCCTGGCTGGGGCTCACAGATTCAGGCAACTCCTCGTCTCTGCTAGCTCCTACAGACAGCAGCCAGAAGGTGAAAACACTGCTACTATTGCCACTCCCAGGCAGCAGAGGCCAGGTGACAACTCCCCCCGCCACCCTGCCCAATGCAGCAGGGTACCAAGTACAGGGTGAGAGGTCCTCAATGAGCCAAATGGGTGAAGGCAATGCTGGGGTTCTCCCCTATATCAAGGGTAACAGCAACCACAGCCTTTTGCAGTCCATCTTGTGACAGATAATGGCAAGAGGCTCAGAAATTCACACACACCCTGTTGGGCACTGAGGTACTCACCCTGCGGCTCTGGGCTCCCTTTCTGGCAGTGCCGCACCCACCGTCTCTGCTCAAAATCTTGCAGCAGGGCCTCCTCTTCTGACAGCACTGGCTCTTCCTCTCCCTCGCTCTCAGGCTCCTTTAAATCTGCAGGGGCTTTGAGGTCCTCCTGGATCCCGGAGTCCTTTGTTTCACTGCTGAGTTTGCCCAGCATCCAGGGGTTAGCTACATTTCTGCTAGGCTGCACCTCGTTGAGGGAATCAGGGAGGAGGCCTTCCTCAGCCACACAGACTTCCTTGTCACCCTCCAGCTCCATGCACACCTTCTGTGTGAGCTCTTTGTTCTTGGCTAGCTGCTCCTGCATAGCCCTGCGGGCCTGAGAGAAAATGCCGAGCCTTTCAGAGTTAAGCCCCACCTCTTCTCCACACCACACGCTCAGCAGCCCTCCCCTTCCCACTACAGCCCCTCACCTCCAGGTCGTATTTGCCCATGATGGCCCTGGACCTGGCCCACTTCCCCTTGTTCTGGTGCTTGAGGCTCATTCTTTCCTGAGCAGAGAGGAAGTACAAAGAGACAGATATCAGCAAGAGTTTCCTCAAGTAGCAGGAGCCCCAGGTTGTGGGAGGGCCCAGGATTGTCACCTTTATCCTAGCTTTCTCCATCTCATCCAGCTTCAACAAGGCAGCTTCAGGGTTGGATTTCTTAAGTGCCTCAAACTCCTTTAGAGCCTCCCGCCGCTTGTTCTTCTGCAGCACTCGGTGGAACCTATAAGGCAAGAGCAGAATGGCTGGAGGGTCTCTGCACTATCAGCATAGGTGTTCTGGAGGGCCTCTTCTTAGTACAGTGCTTGGCACAGTACCTGCAGTGTTAGAGCAAGATGGCAGCCATCAGGGCATACACTAGCTGGACAAAATCCTTTTGGGGCAGGAAACCAGAAAGCTATGATGCAGGGGGATTTAAACCTGTTCCTTGCTAGCCTCCTCCTGCCCTGCAGAGCTGCCTTGCCCCTGGTATTCATCAATCACTCTGAGCTCTGGGCTGGGACACACAGACTGTAAGTGGCTGCAATGCCACAAATGGAATGCTGACCTCCTAGCCAGGTCCTCAACCCCCTCCCCTAAACAGGCAGCACCTTACTTCTTGCTTTTGATCTTCTTCTCCCGTCGTGCCTTGGCTTCATAGTAGGACTGCAGAGCCCGTGCTTTCTGCAGCTCTGCACGGCGCTGCTGGGCCTGAAAAAAATACATTACCAGGTGAGAGCTGCCTCCAACGGTGAAGTCTGCACAAAGGAGCAGAGCAGGTGCACTTACTTCTTCTAGACTCATGGCCTGCAAAGAGGCCTCTTCCTGCAGTGTCAGCAGCGGGTCTGTTGTCAACTGCCGTGTCTTATGAAGCAAACTGAAGATTTCCTGCTCCAGTGGAGTCCGTGCCTTTGGAACAAGAAAGACAAGTAAGTGAGATTGTGTGTGGAATCATAGGTGAGGGCATCTCCTTCCTTTAGAGCCTTGCTGCCTTTCTCCATGTCCTACTCATAGCTAGCTCCCACCATGTGGGAGCTATCAGCCTTGCTTTGCTTCTCCTCGCTCAATCCAAAAGAGAACTAGAGTAGTTTCTATACACCAAAGCTCCAGGGGTAGGAGCAGCCCTATAACACAAGCCTCCCCAGGAAGGGCAAGATGTCCTCTCCTCTGCTCTGACCGAGACCAGACAACTTTTCTGTTCTGCAACTCTCAGTCTGCTTGATTAGCACTCCCAAGTGGTGTGCAGAGCTGGGAAGAACAGAGCTGGAAGCTTTGCAAGAACCCAACCCTCTTTATAAGACTTCTGGTGAAGAAACAATGTCAGCTTTGAACCAACTGAGCTGGAAACATTCCAGTATTATTGTGCAGCTGGCTGTCCCCTGCCAAACTAGGGGGTGGTGCTACTGGGGTCTGCCACAGAGTGCAGGTTCAGCTACAGTTCCTGAGGAGAGGAAAAGAACCACTTAAGCTTGGAAAGACAGGAGCCAAGGAGAAAACCCAGACTCAGTCTCAACCAACGCTCCTACAATTACAGTCACTAATGATGCAAGGGTGGGGGTGGCAAATGCAGAATGCTAGAGCCTCTCTCAGAGAGGCCGCAACACGTACTCAAAATGGCACCTTTCATCTCCACCAACTCCAGGCTCCAGAACCTGCCATCTTTGGGACAGAGTGCTGCAGATTCTTAACATGCTCAGCGAAGGAAGTAGACAGTCCCACGTTAACTTGACATGCAAGCAGTCACTTCAGGATTGAATGGAGTTCTCTGTAGTGGCATCTGGCCAGGACACCTGGGCTACTCATCCACTGCCCTTGGGAGGATACCCAGGGATACAGGCAAGTACCAAACAGCCCCATGGAACCTGTCACGTTACCAGGGCCCAACTCTCTTGCTAGTTCCTAGGTACCATGGGTCCTGCTCTGCAGGAACCATGCACTGACTGGGATGATCCATCTGGGAGCACTTCCTCTTAGGACTTGAGGAGCCTTTCTTCTGTGCAAGGAATTTTACAAGTGAGCCCACAGGGTTTGGCAAAACGTCTGCAATTTCATTTTGTGGCTCAGCAGCACAAGCTGAGAAAGCCCCAATGCCCCACACAGGACTGGCAGACAGCAACTGGCCAGGGAATCTCGGCATCTCCTGTGGTGCCTTGCCATACTTTTCTTTCCCAGAAAAGGGGGAGAGGGAGAAGAGCACTAGGCGCCGCCAGCCCCACATGACATACCCTGGCAGCAGTGGTGCAGCGGCGATCACCGTGTGCGAACCCCAGCTCCCTGCAGGGGTGCGCACCCGGCCAGTGGTGGATGGGGGCTCAGAGAAACCATCCTGGGGCGTGGGAGTGCAGTGGCAGAGATGGCTGCTACATGCCAATGGCTCCCCAACCACCCCCACTGGCTGGGGGGCACGTGTGTGGCCCACAGAAGGGCACTGCTGCTCTTGCCCCGCTGGCCCTGCTCCTGGGAGCGGGCACAGAGAGCGAGCTGAAGTGGGGGGCGGGGAGGTGCTGTGGTGTGTCATGTGGGGCTGGCGGCACCCACCACGCCCCTCCCTCTCCCCCTCATCTGCACGCAGATGAGAAGACTTCCTTCTCTGCCCATCTAAGCTGGTGTGAGGAAGGAAACTGGATAAAATTTAGCTGCAGGTCTAGTGTCAGGCACCAGCACTGAGAGCAGATTTTAGGTTCTTAATCATTCAAGGATTTACAAAGGAGGAGGTAGCTGCAGGGGGTAACAAAAGATTTGCTCTGTTCCTTCATTCCCCAGCGAGGCCTTTTGATGCTTTGAAACATGGTTGTTTTACAGCTGAAAAGAGGTTAAGGATAGAGATTTAACACTGGTCTGGGGGAAGCAGCAGGCTCTAAATAAAGCTGAACTCCAGAAATGTAAGCAAAGCTCAGAACTAGACCTCTCTGCCCATCCTTCATGTAGTGTATGGCCCAGTACCCCATGTGAAATACTGTGCATCAGACACAAATACAAAGGAGCTAGAACATGGGGGATTTCAACTGCGGGCAACCTATCTGAGGGTGCCCACCCTCACCCTGCACTTGCTGGTCACACCTTCTGGGAATCACTTTACTGACCAAGGGCCCAAAGGAAGGACCCTGTGACTGTGTGTCCTAGGAAGGACTCAAACAGGGAGCAGAGAGCTCCACTTATTGTTCCCTGCATCAGACCTTCCCCAGAAGTATAGGATGGGGAAAACCAAATGCAGGTCTGAGGTGAAACTTGACCACAAAATCAAACCAAGCTTCAAGAAGCCCCTCCAGATTGGTATCAGGCAGAAACGACCACTAAAAAGGGGTTCAGATAGTAATGCTAGGGCTTCACGTCTCCAGTCCCCATGGCAGCACTCACCTGCCAGCTAGTCACCCTCTCTTCAATGGAGGCAACTGTCAATTGTTCCTGCTTCAGGGGGAAAACCAGCTGCTCTGCCCGTCGGTTCTGCAGAACCACTTGGTCCCACTTGGTGATGGCCTTTGAGGTTTTATCATAGGCAGCCTCCCTCACAACCTGCAGACACAAAGGGACTCATGAGGACACAACAGGACCCAGGCCCAAGCAAGGAAACCCAGTTGGCACTGTCACGGACAGAGAAACACTTGTAGTTCAGACAGATACAGGGCCAAGACCAATCACTGCTGCTGACTCCAAGTGGAAAAATACTAGGGGTGCACAATACAGAATTTTTGGGTGGATACCAACAGTCAATTTTTAACGAGCCATATCAGCCAGTACCAATCCGATTCCGATATTCAGCTGGGAAGCATGGAGAACGGCGTCCAGCTGGTAAGTCTGCTGTGGTGAGAAGGGGCAAGGGAAGGGGCGGGGGGGCGGCGCAGATCGAGGCCCCTGCGGTGAGGGAGGGAGTGGGGCTGGTGCTATACAGTCGGGGCAGGGCAGAGAACAAAGCCATGAGTGGCTCGTCTGGAGGGCAGCAGGTGGGGGGTGGAATGGCTCCCGCTGCTGCACACCCCTCCAGAGGGCATGGGGGGCATGTGCCCCCTGATCTGCACGCAGGTAGAGTGCAGGCTGTGGGGGCACCAAGCTCTTCCTGTCAGTAGGGCAGGGCCAGGTTTGCACTGGGGACGGGCAGTGATGGTGCTGGGAGGGAACTATGCAGGGGGGCCCTGCAGCCACCCCAAAATTCACCATAGTCCCACTCCCAGCACCGCCACCGCCCACCCCAAGCAGAGTACAGCCCAGCCACCTGCCAGATAGAGCCCAGCGCCACCCTGGCCCTAGCAACAGCCCACCCTCGCCCTGCACATGGATCCAGGGGGCACATGCCCCCCATACTGTCTCAGGGCATGCGCAGTGGCAAGAGCTGCCTCCCCACATGAGCCGCTCATGGCTCCATCCTCTACTCCGCCCCAGCTCGCCCCTCCCCCCCACCCCCTTCCCTCCCCACAGACTTACCAGCCAGACCCAGCTACTCTCCATGCTGCACTGTGGTTGCACATGCACAGAGCATTTATCGGCCACATCAGCCATAAAAAGCCATCTGCCGATACAGTCAATTTTCCTTATATTGGTGCCAATCCAATATGGGACCGATGTATCAGCGCACCTCTAAAAAATACCAAGGACCCCCAGCCATGCAGAACCCACTGCTGCCCCACTCATGCAACTGCTTCTTGTCACTGATGCTCCCTCCTTCTTCCCAGCTAGATGTCCAACCCCTGCACCACCCTCTGCCCACTCACTCACCCGCTGTGCCTCCCTTTTGCTGAGGGGCAGCTCCACAGCTTTCTTCTGCTTGACTCTGTTCAGTTGCTTCTTCACAGTGCCCAGCAAAGATGAGGCCTTGATAGGCCCCAGTAGGTCAGACAAGATCAGTTTCTCCCCAGCACCTGACAAAGGACCAGTAAATCAGAGCAAGTAGGATACCATGGAGAATTCCTGGCAGAAGGCACCTAAAGCCACCACCTGCCACAGTAGCAAAGAAAACTTCCTGTGCTCTACCCTCCTAAGACAGCACACTGCAACTGCAAGTAGGACTCCACACTACCAACACACAGCAAATATATAAAAGATCTAATCAGACTGAGGAAGCCCTTGGCCAGGGCTCTGGAACAATGTTCAGCCCTTGTTTTTAGTTCATCAGGAGGATCTCACCTTCACAGCTGACACCAAACTCAGACACCTGTGCACTCGCCTCAGTGCGCTCAGTCAGCTTCCGCCTAAATAAGAGAGAATGCAGAAGGTCCATGTCACAAATGCAACCCACATATCACACCACAAACTTGTTCTACCAGCAGTGGGAGGACTGAGTTGGATAAGAGGAGTCCATAACAATGGGAAGCAACCTCTCTCTCTCTCTCTCAGGGCTCTGTAGCAGCAGCTGCACTGAGTATCCCTGGACAATGGCCAATAACCCTCCATAAAAAGCACTTTAGCCCCCTGATGATTGACAAGTGGCCCCAACACTCACCGGTTCCTGCCAGCCAGGGAGCTAACTGCCTCCAAGAGCTGACGATGTCTCCTCTCCACATCATAAGCCCCCTGGTGCACAGAAGGAAATGTGGTTAGTGCAGCCAGAACTGAGGCTAGGGGAGGAACCATGGATCAGAGATTGAGTGCCTTCACTGAGGAGGCTCTCCAGTGACAGTAGAGTAGCTGATA
>NW_005842250.1:1518445-1520312 GCF_000455745.1 Alligator sinensis
CAGCTCGACCTGCCCACCCCCCCCACCCCCTTCCCTCCCCACAGACTTACCAGCCAGACCCAGCTACTCTCCATGCTGCACTGTGGTTGCACATGCACAGAGCATTTATCGGCCACATCAGCCATAAAAAGCCATCTGCCGATACAGTCAATTTTCCTTATATTGGTGCCAATCCAATATGGGACCGATGTATCAGCGCACCTCTAAAAAATACCAAGGACCCCCAGCCATGCAGAACCCACTGCTGCCCCACTCATGCAACTGCTTCTTGTCACTGATGCTCCCTCCTTCTTCCCAGCTAGATGTCCAACCCCTGCACCACCCTCTGCCCACTCACTCACCCGCTGTGCCTCCCTTTTGCTGAGGGGCAGCTCCACAGCTTTCTTCTGCTTGACTCTGTTCAGTTGCTTCTTCACAGTGCCCAGCAAAGATGAGGCCTTGATAGGCCCCAGTAGGTCAGACAAGATCAGTTTCTCCCCAGCACCTGACAAAGGACCAGTAAATCAGAGCAAGTAGGATACCATGGAGAATTCCTGGCAGAAGGCACCTAAAGCCACCACCTGCCACAGTAGCAAAGAAAACTTCCTGTGCTCTACCCTCCTAAGACAGCACACTGCAACTGCAAGTAGGACTCCACACTACCAACACACAGCAAATATATAAAAGATCTAATCAGACTGAGGAAGCCCTTGGCCAGGGCTCTGGAACAATGTTCAGCCCTTGTTTTTAGTTCATCAGGAGGATCTCACCTTCACAGCTGACACCAAACTCAGACACCTGTGCACTCGCCTCAGTGCGCTCAGTCAGCTTCCGCCTAAATAAGAGAGAATGCAGAAGGTCCATGTCACAAATGCAACCCACATATCACACCACAAACTTGTTCTACCAGCAGTGGGAGGACTGAGTTGGATAAGAGGAGTCCATAACAATGGGAAGCAACCTCTCTCTCTCTCTCTCAGGGCTCTGTAGCAGCAGCTGCACTGAGTATCCCTGGACAATGGCCAATAACCCTCCATAAAAAGCACTTTAGCCCCCTGATGATTGACAAGTGGCCCCAACACTCACCGGTTCCTGCCAGCCAGGGAGCTAACTGCCTCCAAGAGCTGACGATGTCTCCTCTCCACATCATAAGCCCCCTGGTGCACAGAAGGAAATGTGGTTAGTGCAGCCAGAACTGAGGCTAGGGGAGGAACCATGGATCAGAGATTGAGTGCCTTCACTGAGGAGCCTCTCCAGTGACAGTAGAGTAGCTGATACAAGACATGGCAAGAAGCTATGTGGCTTCACCTTCAGACATGGGCATACTGAGGATTTTGAAAAGGAGGGTGCAACTCCATGGCCCCCTTTGCTGGCAGAAAGAGGGGGGCTGAGCTCCTTGCCCTGGGCCTGAGCAGAGTGCTGGCTTGACTACTTCAGGATGCCCAAAGAAGACTGGGAGCAATGGATGAAGGAGCAGGGAGCTGCCCCTTCCCTGCCCCATGGTAGGAAATTGGGGAGGCCCTGCCTGTCCCCTTCTTCCTTACCCAGATTTTGCAATTGCAGATGCACTGCCACCTGCCTCTGCACCTGGGCAGGGAATCAGTATGCCAAACCGGGGAGGGGGAGGGTGCTGCTGGGTAGGTGGAGCTAGAGATCCAGCAGGCGCAGGCAGGCTGTGGCAACAAGGAGCCCAGGAGGAGGCTGTGGATGCCGCGGACCGGGGAGAGCCCGGAGCCCTGCTCAGACCAGGCACGGAGCTCCCCCGAGGCCCCGCCCCTTCCTGGAGCGCGGGGAGGGGCACCTGGGCCCCGAGGCCCGCGCTGTCATGGCAGCAACCGGAGAGTCGGGAGCGCGCGCGCCGCGCCGCGTGCTCCAGTACGAGCGCAGC
>NW_005842250.1:1520643-1531053 GCF_000455745.1 Alligator sinensis
CTGCGCGCGGCGCGCCCGGGTCGGCCGCCCGCCTGTGCGCTCGGCTCGGCGCGGCGGGGGCAGGGACCTTCCGCCCGGGTCCAGGAGCTGAGCAGCTAGTAGGAGGCCGGGGCAGAGCAGCTCTGGCTTGTGCTGGCTCCTTGGCCGCCTCCTCCACGGGTGTCGCTAGTGCTGCCTGTTCCAAACCGCGGTTAGGCCCCAAAATACCCAAACCTGTTTAAAAAGCATGAGGATATAAAAATACAAAATTTTCATCGTTACAGTCTTCTGGTTGTTGAGGGTTTGTGGGCCCTGTCCAATGTCTTCTAAGCAGCCAGAAGCATTAGAAGCTTTTTTAATGTCCACTGAGATTCCCTCAGAAATCCTGGACAGCAGGCCCTGGGGTCTCAGAAAAACACCTAAGGACCCAGGACTTGAGAGACCCTGACAGTGCTTTGGGCCTCCCTTAGCACGTGTGTTGTTGTTTGTAAGATAGTAAGCATTACTGTGCTGTATTAAAAGTTGGAATATGTTCCAAGCAGTCTTACAGTAATGCTTGCTCTGGACAGAACTGGAACCAACTCTGCCTCCCCCCAACTCTGATCCCAGAGCCATACGCTGCAGTTTACACGTATGCCGGTGAGGACATGCAGCCCCCTTGCCCAGAGCCTGCCCCCATCTTGCTGTGCCCCCAGCACTGTCCTGCTCAGCAGGCCTGCCCCTGGCGTGGCGGAGCGAAACAAATTTGCTGCTGGCAATGGGCATGGGGCACCAGGAGCCAAGCCCAAGAAGGGTGCTTCTGCCACTGCAACCAGAGGGTGAGCCAAGTATCTGCTGCTGGTAGTCTTGAACCAGCTCTGGTGTTGATTCTCAGTCCAAAACCCAGCGCTGCACTGCTTTCCAGCCTGCCAAAGACTGGTGTGGTACTAGGGCTCAAATCTTCAGTCTGTTGATGACTTGTCAGTCCCAGCCTCATCATCACACTGGAATCTTCAACTTGTTTTATCTCCGTGGAGCCATCCAACAATAGCTGTATGTGTTACTTAACACGATCTAGAGAGACTCATTATGCAAAAAGTCCTAATTTCGCTACGATATGATCGCGCTTAGCACATGTTTTACTGGCCAAGTTACCTACAATTAATATGTCCTAAGTGTAATGTGTAACATGGCCCTAGGATGCACATGGGGCTGGGTGATATGTGTAATATGGCTTTACACTAGAAAAATACAAAAAAGGAAACACCCCTGGAAAGGAGGGAGCTAGGAGTACCAACTTGTGTATCACTAAGAAGTCATGATGTAATCAGTTCCAAAGCAGGTCATGTGTTCCACTCATTTCATTGATCCTGAATCATCAAGTATGTGTTGGTTAAACAATACAGTGGCTCCCAGAGCCAGAGAAGTCCATCTTTGCAGCAGTCTCTTCCTCCAAAGCGTGTCTGGCTTTTTGACATCTGTGTCTGTTACATAGTTCTATATGGTGCCTAAGTTGCCCTGAATGCTGGTATCCACCTTCATCCTGCAACACCAAACCACATTCAGCAATCCACTGCACCCTCCAGTTTCACCTTTGCAGGGCAAAGGCCATCAAGGGCTCATTCTTGGACTGTTTTTTCACTCTGAGTGCTGTCTCTGTAGACAGCCACTACCAGTATCAACAGTGTCTGAGGGTTTCTTGTGCACTCTGCGTATCTCCCCTCCAATTCCCTGCCCCCATGGTATATAGAACATCTTATTGTCTGTGGCTGCAAAGTGCCTACTCCACACCCTTTTCAGTGTGCTTCATTCCAGTCCCCCATTCTCAGTTCATGTGCCTTGACTGTGTTAAAATAGGTGAAGAGGGGTCTTGCTGATACCTGCCCCTGGTTCCACCAGGTGCCCTACCTTAATGGTTCTCAACCTTCTGCCCCCATGAGCCAGATAAGTGGCTCGGGGCTGGTCTGCAGGCCAGATCCAGCATGAAATAGTGCAGGGGAAGGCTGCAGGTGCAATTCAACTGCATGCCAGCCTGCCACCTCTCCCCTCCCTGCCAGATTGTGCTGTGACCCGCTCCTCCCCTCCTGCCCTTGCTGGTCTACTCTGCACACTGGATCCAGCTGCAGAGGGATCCAGCACATGGGACTGTGTCATCCAGTCCACAGGGATCCCTCCTGGGTCTAAGTTTGACAATAGGGGAGCCATGGCAATTCATGCTACCACTGCTCCCCACCACCAAATTTCCAGATCTGTGGGGAGCCCTATAAGCTGGAGGTTGAGCACCCCTGCCCTAACTGATCCAGTGTCATGGCCTTCTCCCCACTGCTGGTGACTCCACCCATGACCATTCTTCATTAGTGAAGGAATACAGCATCATTCAGTGCTGCTCCCCTTCTCTGTCCTTGTAAACCATTGCTCTTTGATTCCACTCTGGCAAGACCTGCCTCAGCAGGAGCCACCAGATGGCGTCATGTCCCCTATTTGCTCCAGTGTGCAATAGCATTCTCCCAAGGTGCCTTGCAGACAGCCCATAGGCTCCTTCATGCAGACCTTACTGGCAAGGGCATTGCACTAACCTTAGTTACTGTGACAAAGTGCACTGCTAGTTAACATGGATCCAAACTCTGCCTATGGCATACTGCATCTGTTATGATGCTTTCCAGCCTGCAGAGCTCACATTTGACCCTACTCCAGGGTTGTCAAACATATAGCTTGCAGGTTGTATCTGGCCCATGCAGCTATTTGGCCTGCTAGGCTACCAGTAGGCCACTAGAAGTTATGGGGTATGGGCTGCTGCAGAATTTGGGGCCCTTCTGGCCCTACAGGCGCTGTCCATTGACACTGAGCCTAGCTTGGTGCCACTACCACCAGACCCCTTGCTGCTGCTGCTGTGGCCAGAGCATCCACCCCTGTGCCTTGGGATGAATCTGGCCTAGGGTCCCAGGTAAATTTAACACTCTTGCCCCAGCCTTTCAAATCCTTTAGTCATGTAACAAGTAATGTTTAAACAGTAAGATCATTGGAAAGGGCTGGAAGGGACCTCACAAGGTCACCTAGTCCAGCCCCTTGCTCAAAGAGGATCATCCCTGAAAAAAAAAACAAATAGAAAGGCCAGGGTGTGGTATTTAACTCAGTGTTTCATCATCTAAATAAGTGGTTTGAATATGTGAGGTGCTGAGTACCTGAAACTTACCTGGATGTGAATTGCAAGCCACTTCCTGAGGCTCACCAGAACTCATGGCCCCAATTCTAGGCTCCCTATTTTGACTATTTGAGTATTAAACATTCTGAAGAGGTTTGTGGCTGCATCTTTGTTGTCACTGACAAAGGTAACAAGAATCTAAGGAGGTCCATGTGCACTTGGTCTATAGCTCAGTACCTAGTAATAGAGTTTCTTCCTGTTCGTTTGGTTAAATTCAATTTTCCTGGTGTTAAAATATGGACAGACCATATTTGCCCCTCATATGATGAAACACATTTTGCACTGATCAAGTGAAAAAGAATCTGGCATATATCATGTCTTGGATGTTAATTGATAAAGATGTTTCTGGCAAGAATTCTTGTGGGTAGTATCTTTTATTGGACCACCAGCATGGTTGGGATAGACAAATGCAAGCTTTCAGCTCTCAGGACTCTCAGTATTCATCCTCAGGCCTCTGGGAGAGAAGCAGACCACAGCAGAGGTAAAAGAAGATGGAACAAAAACTTGTGTAAAACACCATATAAAAAACTCTTACACAAGTTTTTGTTCCATCCACGTGCTACTTGCCTTTGCTGTGGTCTGTTTCTCTCTCAGAGATCTGATGAAGGGTATTTTGATACCCAAAAGCTTGTCTTTGTCTATCCCAACCATGCAGTTGGTCCAATAAAAGATTACTTACAATAAGTCTTGCATATTTTCTGGATCACAATAGCAGCAACATCACTTCAAGCCTACCAAAGACATTTCTGAAAGTCTAGGAAGATCAAGGGTGATTTTCAAGAACCATACACTTCTATGGTGATCAGTAATATATAAAAGAATTTTAGCAGCAACCATCTCCTTAGATGTATGAAATTAATGCTAAAAAGTTCTACTTACAGAATGTAAGAGACTAAAGGATCTATCTAGAGCACATCCATTGTTAAATTATGTCACTGAAAATATTGTAAGTGCTGTCCTTCTGTCCTGGCGTACATGAGTCACTTCACTCACAAGAGTAATTCCACTGAAGTCAATGGACCTATTTACATAAATATTGCTCTTTATGCACGTTAGGGTTTGTAGGATTGGATGCTTTCCCAGCTAACTGAAACAATATACAAAAATTGCCTAAGCTAGTGCTGCAATGCAGGATATTCAGTGAAAGCTCAGTAACCCAGCAAGTCCTGATAAGATAATGAAGAAAGCAAAAAGGAAAAGAAAAGGGCAAGTAGAATCTGAGACACCCCCAGTCACAACACTGCTTTCCAAAGCAGTGGATTCTGCTTTCCAAAGGCAGTGACCACAAGGTGTGTTTACCATTTGGGGATAAGGGAGGGGGTCTTGAGCAACGGTTTTATGTAATACCTGCTAACAGATATCCCAGTTTCCCACTGTAGCTTGCTTCTCACCATCTCAAACAACCAGTATTTCATGCTCAGCTATGAATGGGCACAGAAGTCAACCTTTCAAGAGGATTAGCTTCTCAGGAGTTTGCTGGGCAGGAGTAGAGCACCACACTGACTTGAATGATTGAGTTCTGCTCGGTCAATAGAATTGGGAACTGATTTGGCTAATTTAGCCTAAGACATTAAATTAAAAATATATATAATACGAGGAAGAGAGGGTATTTCACATTATATTTTTGCACAATAGCTGTTACTCTTTTGAAATAATTGTCTCCTATCGCCCTGCAAAACACTGCATCTGCATGGAATTTTTGGAATAAAAATACACAGCACACTGAGCCAGCATCTCACAATGCTCCTGGGTACTACGCATTCTGAAACTTTTCTCATAGTGCTTTGTGCGATAGCTACAAGAAGACCCTAGAAATCTGGGAGTTGGGGATCAAACTTGCAGTTTGACTTGGTTCCTTTCCCAGTATCCAATGATTCATGATGTTGTGAGTTGACTACTGTCAACCAGCATGGACAGAGCATTGCCCTGCTGTGCAGTGCTGACAAGCACTAATATGCAAAGGCTATTGCAACTGTATTTGTGTTCTTACAGCCAGGGACCTCTTACAGCCAGGGACCTCTGCCACATGGCTGAACAGATCTGGCCTCAGCAACTCCTCCAGTGGGAGGAGGAGAAAGACATACATAAACTTTCTCTGAATCAACTGCTTTAGCGAGGCACCATTTTTGTGGTCTGGAAACAGGTGCTAATTACTGCGAAAGGACTGCAATACAGATCAGGAATAATTGGAGGTGATGGCACAGTTTCATGATGTCAAAAGTTGCTTTCCTAGAGAATTGGGTGGAGCTTACTCTAGAGTTGCAGCAGTAGCTCATCAATGTCAGCCTCTTCAGTGTGGAGAGGTGTGTGGTCATTACCATCTGAACTGGAGGCTTGCTGGTGGTCAGTAAGTGAGGGGAGGCTGGCCCATAAGGCTATTGTTATGGAGATTATGTGCTGCTGGGAAAAAGGTGTGAAAGTTACAGGTCAAAAAGCATGGCAACACCCAGGAGAGTAGTGATAGGTTTGAATGTTTGGGTTCCTGACTTGTTCTGTGTCCATCAATAGGATCCTGTGCCTATTCCTTTACTCCTGCATCAAGTAATGCAGTTCATAAACAGGAAGGGGCATTTCTCCATTCTGCTATAAGGTCTGGTTAATAACAATTGTAGAATTGCTGGCAGTTGTTATTGCAGAATGATTTTGAAAGGTCCACGATGCCAGGATCTTTAGAAACTCAACCTTGTTTTACACAATAGAAAATGGAACATTTACTGGAAGACAGTTTTTTTATACATTTGTGTATTAGATGTATATGCTGCCTCCCCCCAGCAAGGCTCAGGACGGTCTAGAATAAGAGACAAAATAACTTATACAAGCATGTAGAATATTAAAACAAAATATAAAACAATATCCCAGTTTATCCCTACACAATATCTGTTTAGCCTGTTAATTGCCTGCCCAAATAGGAAGGTTTTACAGCACTTCCAGATGATGTCCAGGCTTGGGCCTCAAAAGAGGAGAAGTTCTAGAGCTGAAGAGCAACTACTAAGAGCGAGCTCATGTTTTTGCCAAGTTTTTGCTCACTAATGGTATTTGCAGGAAGTTGTTCATGGCTGACCTTAGCGATTGAGATGGGGCATAAGGGGAATGTAGTCCCTTGGGTCTGTAGGGCCCAGATTGTTAATGAACATTAATGGCATTGAGATCCATCCTGTTATTTTGGGAGACTCACCTTACTTTCTGCTTCCTTGGGTTATAAAGTCTAACTGGACACTTGGGTAGGAGAAGGGAACTATCGGAGCTGCTAAAAATAATCTTTATTAAATAAGAAGTGGAAAGCCCCTTAAATTGAAAAAAAATCTGTGCAAACTTTCAAGCATAGTAACAAGCTTTGCTACGGAGCAAGGCAAGCTTTGGGAGAGTGCACAATTTCAAATATAGTAGCCACCAGGAATAGTGCAAATTGTCCAACAGTGCAAACACAAGGGATACATGCCTGAATTCTTTATACGTGCATTCTTATGCTGTGCTGAATGTAAACATAGAGGCGTAGGATGTCTTCCAGTGGGCATGTCCATAAGTGCCATTAATGCACAGCAATAAACAAAACACTAGCTAGCAGGCAACCTCCACACTGAAGCACCCTTCTGCCCCAGCCAGCCGGGTCAGCGTCTACACATGTACTGCTGCGCATGAAAAAGCTTTGCAGCAGTGTAGTACTTGTAAATAGTAAGTAGTACTGCTCTGCTGAGTTTATTAGTTTCCTGTGCCCTAATAGGGGCACAAGTGTAGATGCTGAGATGTTTACTGAGGAGCTAATTAGTCAGTTCTGTAGTAAACATCTCATGTAGACCTGCTCAGTACTACTTTTCCTTGTGGGTTAGAACAGCATGGGGAAAAAAACCTTTTGTGGTTTTGGAAGCAAAGGTAGGTCCCAGAACTCAATGCTGTCACTGTCCTAGGGTGTGAAGTAGGGGAGGGAAGGGCCACGCATAAAAGTTTATGTTGAGAGCTGCTGCTGCTAGTTCTCAGTGGGCTGAGTAGATAATGCTTTTGTCCTTGGGTGTTAAGGGTCTACAGGTGCAGGGCCTGAGGAGCTGTAGTTATTGAATTGACTCAGTTTTGATGATAAAATGCTCCTGTTAAGTTTTTTTCAGTTTCATAATGCTGTTCTGTGGTCATTTCTCAACCCTGGATGAGCATGGAAGTGGGAAGTAATGTTCAACTTTAGTTCTGCAGTAGGTAAGTCCCTGTTCCAATGAACCATGCTGTACTCTAGAACCTTTGGGAAGGGGTGGCTGGTGGAGGTAAGCAGGCAGAAGACTTGGGTTGTGGGTGACTTGGTTTGTGGATTTGGGCTACAGGACAGGTGGGACTGGAGATCAGGGGAGTTTAAGAGATAAGTTAGTAATTGCCATCAGAGGTGAAAGGGTGGACCTTACGCTGGAGGATATTGTAGTATTTAAAATATAAGATGACCCTCCTGTAATTAAATTCAATATGTGGAAAATTTATATAATTTTCCAAGTATAGAATATAATTATTGGGGAGGGTTGCTTGGCATTTATTCCCCTCCCACTGTTACATCAAGGAAAATAAATCTGGGGGGCCAGGTAGCCCCCTTGCTTTTCCAACTTCTCCCCCCTGCAGCCCTTTCTCCCCTCTACCCCTTACTGTCAGACCCTACTCTCTTTAAGCACATGTAAGTGAGGAACAAATTTGAAAATCTGATCTTAAAATAAACATGTCTGTAATATTTTGCAATCAGTACCCAGACATTTAGTTTACCCAAATTGATGCATTTTACCCTTTTTTGAAACATTTGCTACGAATTTTAGCACAGTTATTCCATAAGCACACTCTTAAGCACCTACTTGTAGATCGTATAAACCATGCCTAATATTAGTCAAAGCCAAAAGGCTCATGATTTACCATAAGCCTATTTACATTTACATTTTACGTGAGCCTATTTACATTTACATCTCCACCTATTTACATTCTCACTGACATCCTACCACACTTTTAGCTTTTCTCATTCCTTGGAGTCTCAGACCAGCAGAGATTCCCTATGCCTGATGAAGGGTGACTGCGCCCAAAAGCTTGCTAAGAACTTTTTTTCTAACTACTCAGTTGGTCTAATAAAATATATCAGATCTAACCAAAGAGCCTTGCCTGCCTATGTCCTTAAACCAACACGGCTACAACCAAAAACTCAGCTTGATTTATCATGTCATTCATTGGGCTGGGCTCCAGCAGAGTCAAGAGCATTTCAAGCCATGGTAACCTCACATCTCAGCACTGCTCAATAAGTGTGTTTACTTCAAATACCCCCACAAAGAATCCATGTGTTAATTAGCCATGACTGGAGCTAGGTAGTCTCATGACTGGAACTGGGTGTTCTTGTCAGGAGTCCTGGGATCCTCCAAAAAATTATATGCAGATGAGACGCAGGGCAACTTTGTCTGGCTCCACCTCATGGATGTCAGGGGCCACACTAATCATATGCACCAGGCTAAGAGAGGGGGTGACAGAAGGATTCTGGGTAAAGTATTTGCCCCATTTGGAGATATCTGCCAGATATTTAAAGTTGGTGATGAAACAGGAATCATTGAAAATGGGAAAGATAGGCACAGCTCAGCTGTGGGGAAAAAAGAGAAAGTAAAAATTTATGCAATGTAGTGGCTCACCATGACTTTAAGAGTCAACAGTGAGGTGGGCTATGCTCAATGGTGGCAGGGGCACAGTGTATGGGCATGGTCTGTGATGTCCTGGAGTTCAGGTGCTACAGTTTGTACAGCCTGCAGAGCTCAAGCCCCATGACCATGAGCAATCACAAGAAGATCCAGAAGATGGTAAGGCTGAGGGATATCACTTCACCCATAGACTTACTCCTGAGCAACATGTGCCAGGCTGTGTGGGAACACACTGAACACAAGAACCTGTGCAAAGATCACAGGGACCTGAACTGGCTGATAGCCCACTAAGTCCTGCCAGTGAGGGCCCAGAGCATCCCACGGGCAGCTGGGGAGACCCAGCTGCCCATGGCCCAACTGCCACAGAGCCACTGAGATGATCAATCACCTCCTCTTGCTCTGTATCTGCACCAAGCAAGCACGGAACAGGGTGAAGCAGCTCTGCAAATCGGTGACTGGTGTCAACTGGCTAACCAGAGAAGTGGCGCTGTACGAGCACCTTGCCAAACACTAGGGGAACTCATTGGCCTGTTTCGACCAGTTTGCATCCTGCATCAGGAGCTCTCTGTGGAAAGCCAGGAGCCTCCTGATGTATAGGCACATGGACATAGAGGTGGTAGGCTATGTGAAAATGGCTCTGAGCAAACTCCAGACCTACTACCAGAAATCAGTAGTAGAGGACAGAGAAGAGGTAGCCAAAGCCACCTGGCACAGAGCCACATGGCACAGGATCTTTCAACTTCCCCCTAGTGGGAAAGGGAGCAGCATCAGCAAGGAAGAGACAAATGAAACTGAGGACAGCGACAGCACCAGCAGGTCCTCCAGCACAAGCTGGAGCAACAGCGACATGGACAACAGATGAACTGAGTCTGTGACCCTGCAAGCGGGGTGGGGATGAAAGGAAGGGGTTGCGTGGTCTGAGAGACCAGTTTGTGGGTGTGTGGGACATGGTGTGGATATTGTAATGGGTCTGGGTGGCCAGCGGGCCTTTGTACGGGTGTGCCGGTAAGGCTTTTGTAACTGGTAATGGTTTTTATTTGTAGAGTGATACTCGGAGTGTAGATATATATAATCTCTTATATATATAGATACCTATCTTTAAAAAAAACCCCATCATGTATCTGGGTCCATGAAAGCAGTTTTCTTTAAGTACTCCCAGAGATAACTGTTCTTCTGGAGTGGTTCAGTACCCGCGGATGTGTTGGGGCTTAAAGCCCACTTTATGGAAATGGGAAGCTTCTCTCTAGCTTGCTCTTGTGGCCATATGGCTGAGGGCAGGTGAAACTTGGGGCATCTGAACCCCAAGCCTTCAGACTTGGGCCTGCACGTAGAATGCCTGCCAAAAGACATTGGAAATATCTGAAGCCCCTGGTGGGGGTGAAGGATATTTGCCAGTTGTAGGTCCACTTATGGTTCTGGACTGACTTATGGATTTGGACGTGATTTGGCTGATTTGGCTTGGAACACAAAAAATTTCTTTAAAAAAACTAAAAATAAAATAAGTCTTGTGGGTATGCATTGTGAGCCAAAGCCTCCCTGTCCTAAATAATCAATCTCTATTCATAGCCCAGTTTTTTCCTGCCATGTCTTGATGTAATTTGTTCCTCAGAAGGT
>NW_005842250.1:1531063-1539728 GCF_000455745.1 Alligator sinensis
CTGAAGGTTAATTATTAGAGCATCCGGCTTGCTCTTACTGGGGCTTCAACCTCTCCTTGCACTCCAGTCATACACCAACCAGTTGTTATTCCACTGTGACAAGGGTGCCTTCCAGGCCTAGTGCTGGTATGGGCCTGCCCCCGTCTCTGGGCAAACCACCTGCCTTGTTCTCCTGCCACGTCTTGTTGGTAAATGATTGGGATGTTAAATAGGCAGGAGGTAACCCTTTGAGTGCCCAGCTGTAACAGGGCAGTACATACATGCTCTGACTTCCCCTTACACATGTCCCATACCTCGCAGATGTCACACTATGTGATGATAGTCCAGCTCGAGGCCAGGCCAAACTGGGCACACAGTTGTATCTTTATCATACTGCCCCCTTCGGGGCCACACACACACCACCACGCTCTTACTGGGGCCTCTTGCACTCCGCCGGCACTCACCTGGTCTCTTGCATACTGCCTATCCAGGCCACACTCACTCCACCCTACTCAAAGAGATCCTCTGGCTTTTCTCTCCACCCCTCAGTCAGATCTGGCGCAGTCTTTTGGGCCTCTCCCGTGACCCTCACCCAAACAGGACTGAGCGATTGCTCAGCTATGAACCTACTTTACCCCTAGCCCCTCACTGGACCACTATGCCCTGCTCTCGAGCCCCCTATTCTCTGGGGCCTGGGGTCTTCCACCCTGCCAGGTTCAGGTGCTTCTCTTCCTTAAGCGTGCCTGACCTTCACTCCGCCCTCTCCCAGAGCCAAGGTCTACACCCCTAGGACTCAGGTGCTGCTCATTCAGTGTGCCTGGCCCCACTCCAGGGTCCAACACCCCTTAGGGCTCAGGTGCAGCTACTCTGCATGCCTGGCCCCCTTTAACCTTCCTACTAACCCACCCAAAGGTGGGGGCAGGGGTTTAGGCACCCCAACCCGCCTTACACCAGGTAGGTTCTCAGTCCTGGCATTTAAGTGGTCCTGCCTCGCCACAGGCAGGCCCACCAGGCCTCCCTATCCTGGCAGGATGCAGTTTTAGGTCATGTCAAGGACCAATGAGGCCTCCTCCTTCCCCACAGCCTCACCCTTTACCTCTGAGATATTCCTGGAGCAGGAGCTCCACCCAGCAACGTTAATCCCTCAGCTACTGAACACCAACTGCTCTGCTCTTATAACAGAGCTCTCCAAAATGGCCGCTCTCATCAGCCACCTGGCAGCTGCCTGCTCCAGCCCTTAAAGTGACAAACACCCAAAGGGGTGTTCTTTCACAGCCACAATTGATAGTTGTCTCCTTTCCAAAATTAACTTCAGTATCTGTAACTCTCACAGTTTATCTTCAGTCTGCTCTGCCCATCACACTTTGTAAGGAAGCCATCTGCCTCACTGAAAATAGGCTGGAAAGGCACCTTGAGTGGCTAGGGACAATTAAATATTTATCCCTTGGGGTTTCACAGCCTTGTCTGCTTGCCCCAGCAGTTTACTTCTTTCTATATTTCTTTACTCCCCAGCATTTAGTTTGAGTTTCTAGCTTTACCTGCCACAGTTGGGGTTTCCAATCAAGCAAGAGGGTTGCCAAAATATGGAATATGCTTCCAAGGGAGGGGGTGCTGTCCTCTTCCTTGGAGGTATTTAAGAGGAGATTGGACAAACACCTGGTTGGGGTCATCTGACCCCAGCACTCTTTCTTGTCCAGGGCAGGAGGTCGGACTCAATGATCTAATAGGTCCTCTCCGACCCTAAAATCTATGAATCTGCGTCTAGTATGAGCTCTATCTGACAGTGAGCAGTTCCAGATACTTTATACTAAGGTGGAAAATCCCTGTGCGCCTGGCTATTTGAGACTCTTTCCTGCCCAAGTCAGGGGGTCGGGGGTTGGACTCAATGATCTAATAGGTCCCTTCCGACCCTAAAATCTATGAAATCTATAAAATCTATGAAAAAGAAACTCTGAATTAATCACCATGTCCCGTGCTGCTACCTTTAAACAGGTTATTTTTTCTCAGGGTCTGTCTCTGTTTTCTTCAGGAGCTCAAACCATCCTTTTCTTACTATCATTAATCTGTGTTGCTCGGAGTTAAATAAGCCCAAGGTCCCCAAAAAGAAAGAAACAAAATAAACTTTCCTGCCTGTCTGGCATCCTTTGGTCACTGTTTTCTCGCTTCCAGGACTAGGACTGTCAGGCTGCCATGCTCTGTAGAATGCTTCTGCAATGTCGGAACTCCTCCAAGCTCTAGGACCAGTATCCAGTCTCCACCCTGTTCCCTGGGTTAGGTTGCCAAGGCTTTAGGGAGAGGTCCTGGCATGTTCTGGCTCCCTCCTCTCCAGTAGGCCACCTGCCAAGGTGGAGTGGTGTGGGGCACCAATACAGTGGACTCAGTGGCTAGAGAAGCAGGGTTCTGGCTGCACTGGAGTTCCTCGCCTCAGCATCATGGCTGCGTGTGCCAGTGAGTTCTCCCCTGATTCTCTTTTCTTCTCTGAAGAGGCATAGGGTGCCTCTTCACAAATGGGTACAACTAAGATGAGCTGCACTAGGCTATCATGGTAGCCTGATTCATTTTCTGCTTCAGGGATGGATCAAAATGGGACTAAGTGAGATATATTAGTACTAGAGGAAGATGGTAGAATATGATGGGCAAGAGATGGCAGGAAAGAAGGGGACTGGCATAGACTGTTCAGAGGTGGGCCCAAACGTGGACCCCTGAAGAGAGCAGGAGTGATCAAGTGAAAGGCCTGGGCAAAAGGACTGGGGGAGTTAGGAGGGAAGGTGTGTGTGTGGGGAGTGTGGGGGGGACGGGGACTGAGGAGATCATTCTGGTAATTGTGATAGTTAAAGGAGATAGTGATGGGAAAATGGGCATGCAGGAACGTGGGTGCATGGTGCTATTTTGTAATGGAAATAAGCATACTATAACTGTAAAGGTTTGTTTTGGACCATCAAGTGAACCACAGCAGTCACAAGACAGGTTGGTAGAGGTATAGCTATATATTTATTTATGTTGAAATAAAGATTTTTGCAAAAAAAATGTGGTAAGTTCCCATGGGGGAGGTACCATGATCTTCTTCATAGTTTCATAGTTGGTAGGGTCGGAAGGGACCTGAGCAGATCATCAAGTCCGACCCCCTGCCATGGGCAGGAAAAAATGCTGGGTTCAAATGGCCCCGGCAAGGTAATTATCTAGCCTCCTTTTGAAGACCCCCAGGGTAGGAGTGAGCACCACTTCCCTTGGAAGTTGGTTCCAGATCCTAGCTGCCCTGACTGTGAAGTAGTCCTTCCTGATGTCCAGCCTGTACCTACTCTCAGTCAACTTACGGCTATTATTCCTAGTTACTCCTGGTAGTGCTCAGGGGAACAGGGTCTCTCCCGTTCCCCGCTGGTCCCCCTTAGTAAGTTTATAGATGGCCACCAGACCCCCTCTCAGCCTTCTCTTGTGAAGGCTGAAAAGGTTCAGGTCCCTTAGCCTCTCCTCATAGGGCCTGCCCTGCTGTCCCCTGATCATGTGAGTGGCCTCCTTTGGACCCTCTCAATGCTGTCCACATCTCTCCTGAAGTGCGGCACCCAGAACTGGATGCAGTACACCAACTGCGGCCTGACCAATGTCACATAGAGGGGGAGGATCACCTCCTTGGATCTGTTTGTGATGCATCTATGGATGCATGACAAGGTGCGGTTAGCCGTCCTGACCACATCCCCACATTGGTGGCCCATGTTCATCTTGGAGTCAGTAATGACTCCAAGATCCTTTTCTGCCTCTGTACTGACAAGAAGGGAGTTCCCCAGCCTGTAGGTATGCTGCTGGTTCTTCCTCCCCAGGTGCAACACCTTGCACTTGTCAGTATTGAAATCCATCCTGGTTCTCATCTGCCCTCCCTTGTAACCTGTCCAGATCTAGTTGTAGCCTGTCCCTCCCTTCTAACGTGCCCACTTCTTCTCGCATCTTAGTGTCATCCGCAAACTTGGACAAGGTGCTTTTCACCCCCTCATCCAAGTCATTGATGAAGATGTTGAACAGTGCGGGCCCAAGGACCAAGCCCTGGGGAACCCCACTGCCCACATCCCTCCAGGTCGAAAATGACCCATCCACCACCACTCTCTGGGTGCGGCCCTTCAGCCAAATTGTGACCCATCAGTTTGTGTAGGCATTGATGCCACAGTCACAGTCGCCTAATTTTTTAATGAGAATGTGGTGAGAGGCAGTGTCGAAGGCCTTCCTAAAGTCCAGAAAGACTACGTCCACTGCAACACTTGCATCTAAGGAATTTGTGACCTGGTTGTAGAAGGCAACCAGGCTGGTCTGACAGGACCTGCATCTAATGAACCCATGTTGGTTGCCCCAAGCATAACCTCCCCTGCTGGTCCCTCACAGATGTGTTCTTGGATAATTTTTTCAAAGAGCTTCCCCAGGACCGAGGTAAGACTAATGGGCCTATAGTTTCCTGGGTCCTCCTTCCTCCCTTTTATTTGAAAATGGGGACCACATTGTCCCTTTTCCAATCCTCTGGCACCTTGCCAGAGCACAACAAGTGCTTGTAGAGCTGTGCCAGGGGTCCTGCAATGGCCTCTGCCAATTCCCTCAGCACCCTGGGGTGCAGATCATCTGGACCTGCTGATTTGAACATGTCCGGTCCCACCAGAAGTTCCCTGACAAGGTCCACTCTGACTCTGGGCCCGGCTGTGCCTCTCCTGAGTTCTTCTGGGATCCTGGTGGGGGGGATGTCCCGGTCCCTGCTCAGAAATATGAAGGCAAAGAATTTGTTAAAGAGGTCAGCTTTATCATCTGGTGTAACCACCAGATTGCTAAGCGTGTCCTGCAGGGGCCCCACATTACCTGGCGCCTTCTTTTTACTCCCTATGTATTTAAAAAAGGATTCCTTGTTGTCTTTGATCCGGGTAGCTAGTCCCAGTTCTGTCTCCGCCTTAGCCTTCCTAACAGCCCCCCTACAGTCTCGAGCAATGGAGGTATAATCCTCCTTGGTGATGGCCCCTCCCTTCCATTGGGTTTACATCTCCTTTTTAGCTTTCAGAAGTTCCTGAATGCCTTTGGTGAGCCATGGGGGCTTTTGAGCACTCTTGCCTGCTTTGATTCGCGTTGGGACTGTCACCCTTTGGGCTCGGAGGATTGTCTCCTTAAGAAATGACCGCTCATCTTGGACTCCCAACTCCTCTCCCCTCCGGGACCTCAGTGCCTCCCTGACTAATCTCCTTAACTCATTGAAATCGGCCCTCCTGAAGTCAAGGGCTTCTGCCTTGCTGCAGGCCTTCGACACCCTGCGCTGGATGACTTCTTGGCTTTGAATGACTCAGTGTAGTTAAAGGGTGAAGGTCTGTCTCTTGCAGTATGGACAAGATGGCCCCTGCAAGAGTCAACAAATGCCTCCAAACGTGAGGATCTTGGATACATAATTTATGGTGATGAGGGACTGCTCTCAGGCTTTCCCTCTAGCTTGCTCCTTTGGTCTTTTGGCTAGGGGCAAGCAAGACTAGGAGCATCTGAACTCTAAGATCTCCAGGCTTGGGGCTTGCATGTAGGATGTCTGCCATGGATTTGGGAGTATCTGAAGCCCCAGTTTGATGAGTCTGGAAGATAGGATACTTGCTGGTGGTAGAAAGACACGGACTTGAATGATTAAGCTTTGCTCAGTTGAAATTTGGAACATAATTTGGAATGATTTAGCCTTGTAAACAAAAATTTTAAAAATGTGGTAGGTTCCCATCAGCATCTTGGCCTTTTGGTTAAGATCAAACTTTTTTACCATCAAGGAGAGGGCATCAGGGCTGGCTCTGGCCCTTCTGGTGCCAGGCTGGTATTGCAGTACCTCCAGGCCCAGTGCTAGTTCCATATGGAAGGAATACCCACCGTTTGTTTGTTTTTTAGGGGCCAAAAAAAATGTTCACATCAGTATTTTTGGCACCAGGGGAGGGTGTCAGAGCTTGCTCTGGCGTCTCTCAGTCTTTTATTGCAGTACCTCCAGGCCCCATGCTCATTCTCTCCTGAGGGAGCAACTGGCTATTTTTTTAAAGGCCACACACACAAAAAGATTATGCCAATTATGATATGATGCAGGAGGGTCACCTGGGGATAGGGATGGATTACAGTCTCATAACCCTTCTTTACAAGAAGCAGGAGAGCAGGGATCTGAAAAATTGGCGACCTATAACACTTCTAAACCTTGACTACAAACTGATTGCTAAAGTCTGGGCTGAGTCTGTTATAGGTGCGGTGATTCATGAAGACCAGTTATGTGTGATGCTGGAGCAACAGATCCATGGAGCCCTGCTGCAGGTACAAGATGCGCTACATTACCAATGGGAGAGAGGACTGAACCCTGTGCTAAACCCTGACCTGGAGAAATCCTACAGCCAAATGCCGCATTAATTCCTGCTTGAGACACTGAAGAAGATGGGGGTCCCCCTCACCTTCATCACCTGGATAAAGACACTGTACACCAACATGAGCAGCAGGGTGCTGGTAAATAGGTTGCTGATCGCACTGCTCATGGTAGAGTTTGGTGTCCAGTAGGGTGCCCACTCTCCCCAATCCTTTTCATCTGCATGATGGAACTGCTAGCCCAGCAGTTTAGACGGCACCCCAGGATTAGCAGAGTGCAAGTCTCTGTGTGGCAGGGCACTGGATGTGCCTGCCACTTGAAGTGGTCAGGCAGCCTGCTAAGCCACTGGCAGGTGAGGGTCAGGGCTAATTGCAGAGTCAGCTGACCCAGGGGGCTTGCAGGTGTGGCTAGGCCCGATCAAAGGAGTCATTTGGTTGAAGATAGTCATCTGATTGGAGGAGGGTTGGGCTTAGGCAGGGTATAAGCCTGGATCCTGAGAGCAGGGCTGGTGGTAACTTTTTGGAAGCTGGTGGAGGAATATCATCCAGCAGGAAGGCTGCAACTCCTGAATGTCAGCTAGGAAATGACATTCAGAGGTTTGGTTAGGAACTAAGGGGATGGAGGAGGTTTCTGGGGATCCAGTGTGAGGTCCAGAGCCCTGAGAAGGGGACTGAGTGCCTGGGGCCTGTGCCAAGGTCAGATGAGTCCAGAGAGAGAGGGGCTGAGTGCCTGTGGCCTGTTGAAAGGAGGGCTCAGGACAAGCCCAGACAGGAATTGTATGCATAGGGGCTTTGTGAGAGGCCAGGAGGGGCCCAGATTAGCTCAGAGAAGGAAAGGATAGCAATAAGGAAGACCTATGGAGGACTCTGAGCCCACAAAGAGAGAGAGAGAGAGTGACCCAGGGAGGGGCCCCACAGAGAGGAGAGGGCTGGCATTTGGAGGACAGACCTGGAGAACCTCAACTAGCCTACACTGGGTCAAGGGCCCAGGAGGGGCCAAAGGGTGAGAGAGCCCACCACGAGAGACAGCCAAAGCTGGGAGAGCCTGGAGTCTCAACTGGCCTGGAAGTGAGGCCAGGGCCTAGGAAGGGCACAAAAAGAGGGAAGAGTCAGGGAACTTGCAGCCCAGAATGATGTTGGCCAATAGGGGTCCAAGGGTGAGCTGGGGGCCAGAGATAAAGGACTCAGAAGCAAGATGGAGGCAGAGCCAGGGGACCCAGTGGTTAAATCGCCAAGGAGGGGCGTGGGGCATCTAGGGAAGAGCGCAGAGAGGGACATGTAAGACCAGGAAGGTTTGGAAACTGGTCCTGGGTATGACCTAAAACTGCAGCCTACTGGGGTCAGTTAGCATGGTGAGGCTGCCTGTGGCAAAGCAGCCTCCATGAAATGCCACGCATGGGCCACCTCAGGGGAAGACGAGGATGGGGAAACAGAAAGCCTCAGTTCTGGTACTATCTGGGGGCAGTTTTATGGAATGAGGCCCAGCAAGGGACCTGGGCTCAGGTAGAGGCCAATGGGTGTTCAGTTGAGCCGGGCCATGTGAAGGCCTGGGCTACCTCCCTATTATCTTATTAATCATCAAGTCATGCCAGGAGAGACAGAAAGGTGCCTTTAGGGACAGAATCAGGCACAGTTGTGGAGCTCTCAGGTGAATGTCACAGCCACCCCTGGGACCTAACCCTGTGACACCCTGTTGTCCCCAACAGACAGTGTGAGTTCGTGCCCAGTGCGCTATTGCCAATAAACACACAGGGGTGGAGGATCCAACTTAATCTTTGTTTCCAGTCTGCGCAGAGAGGGGTGCTTGGCAGTTGTTTGCAAAGCAAGCACCACCGGTTTCTACCTTTGGGTACCTTTTATACATATGTTTGCAAGTGTATCGCTCAGTGATTGGTTACAAGCCACTGACATAAGACTTTCTCTACTGAGCATGTCTTTATACCTATGTTTTAGCCATGTAATTCATTTACATACATATATGTTTCATTAACATACTTTTGCCCTGCCCAGGGGTGTGATTTTTAGCATTATAACGAGACCTTTTTCTGAACTTCTTGCTATTTTACAAGTGTCAGGGAGACATTATCCTGCTGGTGTTAGGGAGGCATTCCAGGAATCCTCCGCATCCCACACGCTGTGCTCTGCAAGCATCTCTTAACACACACATACCACACCCCTCCCAGCATCTGCAAGTTGCCTTAAGTATTTAGTTAGATATAGTTTGCAAAAGCTAGATATACCATAAAAAAGATTACATAAAAAGATTACATCAACCCTAGGAACAGCTGAGAAGAGATGAGAATCTTGGCCTGTATGGACCACCTCAACGCCCTGTACAGTGACAGGCAGTCAACTG
>NW_005842250.1:1539750-1540193 GCF_000455745.1 Alligator sinensis
AGAGTGTTACAACACACCCAGGTATACGAAGCAGTGGCAGGGGCCAAGCTCAATGTAAGCAAAAGCACTTGCCTGGTACTAGGAAGGATTTAAAAGTGGGGAAGGTGTGTGGCAGCACACCTTTGGGTGCTTGCTACTTTAGGGGCAAAGCAGCCTGCAGATGACTGAGAGCCAGTCAGCTAGTCACATGACAGTCAGGAGGCTGCCTGATTGGAGGAGCGCTTGGCTACTTGACTATAAAACCAGGCTCAGGGAGCAGGACCACCAGTTGCAACTGGGAGACGAAAGGGTGAATGCTTCCCAGCCAGAGTACTGCTGCTCCCAGAAACATTCTGGAGGTCAAGCGTAGGAACTATAGGGAAGGAGGAGGATTTTAGGGACCAAGGAGGGTCCCAAGCCCTGAGGAAATGGCTATGGGCCTAAGCAGAGCTAGGCCAGCCTAG
>NW_005842250.1:1540216-1551778 GCF_000455745.1 Alligator sinensis
AGCTTAAAGAGTGTGGGCCTACTGAGGGGCTAGGCAAGCCCCTGATTAGAACTGGTTGGGACTGAGGCCAGGGGCTCAGATGAGCCCAGTGGAGTAAAGGGCTGCCGGATAAAAGATCTCTGGGGCTCTGGGCAAGCCCGGTAGGAGTTGATGGCTTTATGGTGGGGCCCAAGGGGGGACCCCTGCTGAGTAGGTAGGTCAGCTGCTGCTACACTGATCCTCAGACTCTCAGCTGGCCAATATAAGGAGGCCAAGGCCAATAGGCCAAAGGGCATGGAAGCCATTGCAAGAGGCAGGTCAGGGCTGCGGAGAGCTACTGACACCCTGACTGGCCTAGAGACGGGGCAAGAGCCTAAAAGAGGCTGAAGGTCCCCTTGATGGGTGGGACATAACTGCTCAGAGAGGATAGGAGGTCAGCTAGCAAGCAGGCTGGTATGAAGGAGGCTGAAGCCCAGCCTCCTTATGGGAGGTATCCTGCAGGGGGCCTGAGACAGATCGAGCCTGTGGCTGAGAGGAAGGGTATGGGAAGGAGACTACAACAGAATGCCTTGGAGCGAGCAGCCTGGGAAGAACATCCGGAATCCCTGTGTGGGAGACATAGGTGACATGTAGGGTGGGCACAGGGGGGCATGTGCCCCCCCCCCCCCCCAAGACTGGCCACTGCCAAAGCCACTGCAGGCTTCTGCGGGCAGTCGCCGTATGCACCTGTTCCGCCCCCCTCCCCAACACACCACCACCAACGCGGCCGGTGACAGCTGCATGTGGTCTCTGTTTGCCACCACCAACATGGATGCCAGCAGCTGCAGGCGGTCCCTGCTCGTACCCGCCGATGTCTGCAGGCGGTCCCTGCTCACTGCTCACCACCATGGTGCCCCCCCTGCTCCCAGTCTCAGGAGGCACCAGTCGTTCATGGTAGAAGGAGTAAGAACCAGGGCAGGTAGGCCTGCAGTTGGTCCTGCTAAATGACCTAAAACTACACCCTGCTTGGGAGAATGGTGCTTGTGGTGGGGCAGTTCTTAGGGAATGCCCCACCAGTGCCTCCCTAGTGAAAGGCGAGTATGGGGCACCAGAAAGCCTCATCCCCCTCTGCCTTGCAGGTAACCCTGTGGAGGGGAAAGGCTAGGGGAGCACACCCTGAGAGAAAAGGAACAGGCTTAGGCAACAACATAGAGGTCAGGAGGGCCTGAGGCCCAATGCCTGAGAGTGAGACTCGGGCAACAACACAGGGGCCAGAAGGGCCTGAGGACCAAGACCTATATGAGAGTGGGGCTTAGTTGGAGACCCAAAGAAGTGAGGTCTAGGTATGTCGACAGATGCCTGAGGTCTGAATGGGCCGTAGGCTGAGAGTGGGATCCAGGCACTTTGACAGACACCTGAGACCCACTAGGCATAAGGTCCTGTAGCCCCAGTGAGGGGCAGAGTAGTGACCCCATTGAGAGGGTACAGCATGAGGGGCTAGGAGCCTAATGAAAGGTAGAAAGCCCAGAGTGCATGCAGGAGTAGAGGCCCCAGTGAGGGGGCATGTGGCCAAGGTAGTCTGCGGATGCCTAAGGCCAAGTTTGGGCCACAGGCCAAGTGCGGCCCAGCAATGGGGCCGGGGGAGTAAGGGTGGAAGAAATTCTTGAATGCTATCTGCAAGGCATGGGACACGGTAAAGGAGAAGCCAGAGCTGTGTATTATACTCTTGGCATCAGGGCATTAAATGGGCCAAGGCACCAGACAGAGCAACCCACAGGGGAAGAGTTGCAGGTAGGTAGGCACACTGACTCCATTATATATAATTTTTCCTTTTTTATTGCCCAGGAACATAATGTTTACGTTGCAATTTACCCCAGTGGCTTTGGGATGAGGCTATAAGGGGAGGTGGATGCCTCACTAGTGCCCAGAGGGGCACAGCTACAGGGGCCAGAGAGCCAAGCGCCAGAGAGGTGCCGCTACACATGGCCAGGGGCTTGCAGACAAGAGGAGATTGATTAGATGCTAGTCAGGGTACCCGATAAACTACCCTATCTGATCCTCCTAGAATGCAACTGGCTGGAGTTAGTAACAGTGATAGCCTGCGAGAGACTGAAAACTGAATCAGGGAGGCATAGCATGAGAGAGGCGAATACAATCAGTGAGCCTGCATGTCTCAGGCAATTTCGGGGTGAGGTTGAAACCCCAGGAGATGGATCAGAGGCAGGAGAAACACACAGTGGGAGGCCAAGAAAAGTAGAGACCCGAAGCTGAGGAAAGGAAAACCAGGGCTGAGAGCCCCAAGGATGACCCTGTTGTTGAGGGGTTAGCTGGAGATACCCACAGGCCTCCATCAGGGGAGGACGCAGAGCTGAAGATGGATGCCAGTAACCTTTTTGAGGATGGACATTTTCAGTTCAAACAGAGCCAGGAGAAGGGATTTCAATACGCATTCTGAGTACATCTAGCCCAGAGGTGGCCAAGCTGCATGCGGCTCGCTGGCATGGAGCTTGCGGCTCTCCCACTGCCAGGCTGCTGTGGCAGGGGCTGCAGTTGTGCCACTTACCCCGGGGGGGGAGAGGGAGTGGCTCCCCACAAAGAAAGCTAAAGTGGCTTGACACTGCTGCAGTGGGAGTGGCGGGGTGGTCACCTCCACTCCAGGTCACTCGGTCCCTCCCCCTCCCCTGCCTTCCTACCCCATTTGCCAAAAGGTGGCCCCTAATCATACACACAGGGTCTCTTTGGTCCTGCTGCCTCTGGTGGAGGTTCCCTTTGAGTGGGTTGCAGTTGACATCATGGGGATATTACCAGCAAGTAGTGCAGCACATCAATATATTTTGGTCTTAATGGACTACACAACCAGATATCCCAAGGCCGCACCTATGTGGACCATGTCTGCCCCGAAGGTAGCAGAAGAGCTACTGAAAATATTCTCCTGAGTGGGACTCCCCAAAGAACTGTTGACTGACCAAGGGATACATTTTATGTCCTGGGTGTTAAAGGAAGTGACTGAGACCCTGGGATTTAAGCACATAAAGACCTCATTGTATCATCCACAAACTGACAAGCAGGTCGAGCTGTTTAATTAAAACAAATGTTAAAAAAAATTGTGGTGGAAAGCCCGCAGAAGTGGGATCGGATGTTGCCACCCTTGTTGTTTGCTATGAGGGAAGCCCCTCAGGCCTTGACAGGGTTTTCCCCCTTTGAACTCTTGTATGGATATCAGCCATGGGGAATCCTTGATTTGATTAAGGAGAGGTGGGAGGAACAGCAAAGTAAGGACAAGAATCTAATTCAATACATGATTCAACTGAGAGAATGACTAGAGGTGACACAGAAAGCAGCTTTAGAGAATCTTCAAGTAGCTCAAAGACGACAAGTAACCCATTACAATCGAGGTGTCCGGGAAAGGAAATTTGAGGTAGGAGACCAGGTGTTAGTACTGCTGCCCAATCAGGAGGTGAAGTTACTCAATGACAGGGGCCCTATGAGATTATATGTCAAGTGGGACCTGTTGATTAAGAGGTGCACCAGCCAGGTTGTCTCAGGGGCCTTTCAAAAACATTGGCCCACCCATCTATCTAGGGCAGTCTGCCCACCTGATTTTCCTGCCACACCTTTGATGTAATTAATAGATATTAACAAGGTAGAAGGCTGCCCATTTAATGCCTGATGCCAAGGGCATAATACATGGCTCTGACCTTCCATATACAGTGTCCCATGCCTCGCAGATGGCATCCAAAATACTCTTAGCTTCCCCGGCCCCATTGCTGGGCCGCACTCAGCCTTAGGCCCAAACTTGGCCTCAGGCATCCAGAGACTTACCTGAGCCACATGCCCTCCTCACTGGGGCCTCAACTCATGCCCCCTCACAGGGGCTTGCTGTGTCAAACTACCGGGGCTAGCCTATCTGCAGTCCTTCAGGCTCCTCTCACAGACCCAACTCTACACAGCCCCTGTGCAGCCCTTCAGGCCTGCCTACACAGACCCTACTTTACACCATCTATGCACAGTCCTTCAGGCCTCCATATGGACCCTACTCTATGTGGCCTACTGCTCAGCTGTTCCCTCACATGTCCTCCTACTGGGACCAATACACTGCCCCCTCACTGGGGCTTCTGGGACTTACACCCCTTGGGCCTAAGGATTCTGTCGATCTACCTGGGCCCCAAACTAGGCCTACGGCCCACTCAGGCCTCAGGTGTCTATCAACATACCTGGACCCTGCCTGTCCCTGCTACAGGGTTACCCACCAGGTTTTGGGTGGCTGAAGCTATATGGCACCCCATACTTGCCTTTCACTAGGGAGGAAACTGGTATGGCATTTCCTGAAGACTATGCTGCCACAGGCAGCCCCATCACACCATCCATCCCTAGCAGGGTGTAGTTTTAGGTCATGCCCCAGGACCAGGAACCTCCTCCATCCCCATAGTTCCTACCCTTGACCTCCACGTGTTCTGGGAGCAGCAGCTCAGCCTGGGTGATGTTGTCTCTCTGGCTTCCTAGATGTAACTGCCAGCTCAGCTCTAATGACCTGGGTTTATATTGGGGCTGCTCAGCCCCCAACCTCCAATCCAGGAGCTCTCCCATGGTCATATGACCACCTTGTTAGGCTGCTCCACAGCCTATTTATACCTCTTAAAGTGAGAGGCACAAAAGGTGCCCAGCCATACAGGCAAAAGAAGAAGCAAGTGTTTCTTATCAATGTTGAAACCATGGCAAGAGCAAGAGGGCTTGTGTTTGGCACCCCACCCAGAAGAACCTGAACTGGGATCCTTCCTCAGGGAGGAAAACAGGTGGAGGGACGTGGAACTAGCCCCTCAACTATCAGAGGAACAGTGACGACAAGCAGTGAACTGGTGAAAGAATACAGAGACATGTTCCGAGAGACACCAGGGGAGGATCAGGGCATGGTACATTGGATAGAAAAACCTCCTGGGCAGGTGATCTGGGAGAGTTGGAGGAGGATCCCACAAAGGCTACAGGGCCAGATAAAAGCAGAAATTGAGATGATGCATAATACAGGAATCTGACAGCAAGTGGCGAAGCCTCTTGTAGTAGTGCTGTACTGCAAGAACTAAGAAGGGCAGGGCTGACAGCCAATCAGAGAAAGTGCACAATTGGGAAGGAGTAAACATGCTATCTTGGGTTTCAAGTAGGAAGCTGCAAGGTGCAACCGTTGATGGACAAAGCAGAAGCACTCCAAATGTACCAAGCACCTTGGACAAAGAAGCAGGTAATGACTTTTCTGGAACTCACAAATTACTATAGGAAACTTGTGCCTCACTTTGCAGAATGAGTGGTGTCCTCAAGGCACCACACCAATATGGACTGGAGCTCTGACCAAGGTAATTTGGACCCCTGAGGTGGAAACAGCATTTCAGGAGGTGAAAGAATCACTCTGTGTGGTAGCCCTGCAAGTCAGTTAGCTGACTAGGGCTGTCACATGACCAAATGAAAGCTCAGGCCAGAGCTATAAAAACCCTGGGCTGAGCTAGATGGGAACAGCCAACCCAGGCTGTGGTGGAGTGTGGGGTCCTGAATGCCCTAGGAAACTGAAAACCAGCTCTGCTGGCCAGGGCACCAGAAAGAGCAACCCAGAGAGGAAGAGATGCAAGTAAGCAGGCACACTGCCTCCGTTATATATAATTTTTCCTTTGTTATTGCCCAGGGGCTTAATGTTTATGTTTCAATTTACCCCGGTGGCTTTGGGATGAGGCTATAAGGGGAGGTGGAGGCCTCATTAGTGCCCAGAGGGGTGCAGCTACAGGGGCCAGAGAGCCCAGCACCAGAGGGGCACTGCTACACAGGGCCAGGGGCCTGGAGACAAGAGGAAATTGATTAGAGCTAGTGTCTCAAAGCTGAACCCAACCCAGTGGGTCTAGGCTAGATGACCTAGCTATATTAAAGGGGTGGATGCAGAGTTGGCTGGGGGAACAATACTCATATAGCACCTGAGAGGCATGGGGCACAGTGAAGGAATGGAGCTGTGCAATTAGCTCTTAAGGCAGGAGCTCCCCACCTCTGAGTGCTCTGGAGTGAAGACCTGATCTGGGAGCCACTAGGGCAGCCTCCCTTTTGAGAACCAAAAGAAATATGAAGGTGTGGCAGGAGAACGAAGGGGAGACTGTTTCCAGAAGTAGATTGGAATAAAAGGGACTCTGGGGTGCCACCAGGAATTCTTGACCACTCTAGAGATGGCGCCCTGTTACAAAGACCAGGAACCTGCTCATGAAGAGACACATGAACCTCTCAGTTGAGGACTGTATCAAAATAGGACTGTCAGAGCTGGATGTGTATTACATGAAAGCAAAAGAAGATGGGGAAGGGACAACAGAGATCATATGGAAGAGGAAAACCTGGCACGGACTGTTCAGAAGCAAGACACCTGAAGAGAACAATGGCAAAGAAGATGACGACAATAGAGATAACAATAATGATGATTACAATAAGTGAAAGGACTGGGAACAGGGGAATTGGAAGAGGAATGAAGAAAGGGGAGAGGGGAGCAGGGCACTGTGGCAGTCCCTTGCATGATTGTGACAGTTACAGGTGGGGGTGATGGGCACATGGACATGTGGGTGTATGGAAGTGCAGGTGCACAGTGCAGTTGTAACAGGAATGAGAAAGGTGTAACTGTAAAGGTGTGTTTTGGAATGTTGAGTGAACCATATCGGTCATGAGACAGGTTTGTAGAGGTATAAGTGTGTGTGTGTGTGTGTGTGTGTGTATTATATTAAAAAACCCCCACACACAACACACACACACTATATATATATGTGTGTGTGTTGTGTCTGGGTTTTTTTGCAAAAAAAGAATCAGTATATTTGCCTAATATAGGTGATATATTTTATAGTCATGCTCATTGCTGACTGCTTTTAATCAGTTTCATAGTTGGTTTCTATTACTGAGCACCTGCTGTTTTTGGCAGAAGTTTAATGACAGATGATGTATTTCATAAGGTTCCTTGGACGTACATGTAAGGTGAGGGGCTTTTCCTCCCCCGCACCATGGGGAAAAAACAAAAATGTATTACTGGTGCCCTAGGACTGGAAGGGCATCCCTATTCTTTCAAGAAATCATAACAAGGAGACTTTGTCATGCCAAAAGTTGTTTTGCCAAAAAGAGCTTTCTTTGTCTGAATACTGCTGTATCTCACTTGCAGATATGCACAAAGTGCAATGAGAAATAAATACTGCTCCATAGGAAGTGCCATGAACATGTTAACAGTGCTGGTAATGTAGCTCTAGAGTCTAAGCATTGCTCTGTCTGACTTTGGAAAATGCATCTTTTAAAACACCAAGATATCTGAAAGCTCCTGGAATTGATCAAATTAGAAACCAAAATACATTTTATGTCACCTTTGTACTGCACTGCATATTTCTATAAACAATTTATATAATATTGTTTTCTTTCTTGAATTCAACATACTGCCAGGGGCCAGACCTGGTGGTTGGCTAGGAAAGGGTAGGAAAGGGAAGCCAGAGAGGCTTGGGGATGGATTCCAGTTTGGTTAGGGCCAGTGAATTTGTCTAATCTTGGTGTAACCATCTGTGTTAGAGCAAAAGTCCTCCGGTACAGTTCCCATTTTAAATATGTCTTGGGCAGGGGTGGGGGAGAGGGGTGTGTGTGGAAATTGGGTCTCAGTGGACTCAAAAATGGGCTCCTAGCCAAAATGGTCCTGTTCATCAGGCACCCTGAATGAAATGTCTTCCACATTATTTTATTTCATAGAGCACATAATAAGGTTTAATAGCATATGTTGTATGCATTGGCTTTGGTCCTCTCTCCATAATGATCATCTCTGATGTCTGAATGGGTGTATGCTCTTTGTTTTTCAGGATAGCCTCTCAGAAAAACCCCTACCTACTTCCTTATGTTGCTGGGCAGTGCCAGAGGTCCTGCTTCTGTCTCTTGTTCTCTTATAATTTTGCTGGAACCCCTGCCTGTTTGCACTATTAAGTGGAATACAAGGGATGACTTCTCTCTCTTTTCAGTTGTACAACCACATATTTGCTTATTACAGCAATTGTTCAGGCAGGATGGCACTGTCCTGTCTCCCCTAGTGGTGAGGAAGTCAAGGACTTATTCACAACTCTAGCAGCACGGGGCAGAGCTGCTATGCTTCAGTGCAGTGTGCTAGTGAGATGCATGACTCCAGGGATGTCCGACTGACTGTAAATGGCCTCACCCTAGTTGCAGGGTCCTGCTATGTTTTTCATTTAGCAGGTTAAATGCACGATTGTCCACCCACTGGCATTCACAAATGTCCATCACTGTATTTATTATGAAGGGAGAAATATCAGTATGTTTTCCTCCTATGTTTAAAATATGACATTGCCTAACTGAGAACGTTAGGGGCTGGCAGAACACTCATACCAATGATGAAATAAAAGTTAGTTAATTTACTTATAATTAAATAACCATCTTTATGACTGGTCGCGTTGGCATCATAAAAGCTAACCATTGTTAGCTTTGGAAATGTAGCTGCTTGCCTCTTGCCATGCATTTGGGACCTTAGTGTAGTAGTGAGACTTCTTCAAGTCCTGAGATACCTTTTGTGAACCGAGTCCAGCTTGCGTTACTGAGAATTCTAATTCTCAAGGACTGGTGGTTTCTGTTTTGATTTGCCCTGCAAGGGTGCTCCAGTGGATTACATGAGCTGGAGGTGAAGGGATCATTATATTCCTTGGGGCAGGATGGTAAATGTATAGCCCACAGGCCAGATCAAAGTTGCAGTACTCTGATCTGGCCCACTGGGCTACCAAATTTGGGGGGAGGGGAGTGTCTGAGGGGACATGACATGCTGCAGAATCTGGGGCCCTTGGGCTCCAGTAGACATAGTGGTTAGCAGTGGGAGGATGAAAAAAGTCTGATACAACCCTGGTTGCCCTTTAGCCACTTCACCTATCACCACCACTGTGGCCCCACCTCCTTGGCTGCTGGCTACACTGCCACCCCATGCTGGAACCACTGCTACCACCACTGTTTCATGCCCCATGCCAAAGCTCCTGCTGATGTTGCTGCCAACGCATGCTCTAGGCTGAAGTCAGCTCACGAGGAGCCCCACAGTACAGATCCTGTCTGGGGTGCAAGGTAAATTTGACACCCTTGTCTTAGGGAATCTAATGAGTCAGTGATATGTTACCCAGATTGTTAACTCCCCACTCTGTACAGTCAGTAGTGATATAGTAATAGGGTGTAATTTGCAAAGAATACAGAAAAAAAATTATTAAACATGAATTTAGCAAAATAAGCTTAGGAAACCTCAGGGTTTTGTCCTAAATATTGATTATTAACTAAATCTGTCAGCAGAATTGGATTATTTCCATCTTTTTTAAGAAAAGGGGGCTTTTTAAAGACTTGTTCAGTCTTAATGACTATAAGTGACCAAACTTTGTTATTGCAGATAAATCATTTTGATGGTCTTAGAACTGGATTTTTTTAAAGAAAATTTCTAAATGTACAATATTTGTGATACCTGATGACATTGAAAAAATGGTAGTATTGTTTATTAGATATTTTAAAATCAATTACATGGAAATAATTAATTTGTAGATCATTATTAATAACAACAATTAAAGTTAATAACAACAATTCCAGATTGTCCATTTAAATTTTAGATTAAAAATATGATTGCTTAGACTAAAATTATAAGGTTGAGACAGAAAACAGAAAACTCTGTTTTCAAGGGAAAACTCTGACCCCTTTCCCACAACTTTTTTTTTTACTGCCGTATTTTCTTGTATACAACACTCACCTTTTCCCCCAAACCCAATCACTAGAAATAGGAGTGTGCATAATATGTAAGAAAATATGATAACAGCAGTTTCTCCCGCTTACCAGGCACAAGCAAAAGTAAAGTCTGGATGCAACGCACAGGGAGCAGAACAGTGAGTAGGCTCCGCTCCCTAGATGCTGCCACTCAGTTACTTACCATAAAGAAAGATCTCTTTTTTTCTTCATTCAGCCTTTCAAAAAAAGATGCATATCTTATTCTGGAGTGCACTGTATGCAAGAAGATATGATATATTAAGAACTATCCTGGAATCTAACCCAAACCTTAATCCATAACCCACATCATAATCCCAAAACCTCATCTACACTATTGTCCGAACTTGGCCCTGTCTCAAACAATATTTTGAAGCCCAACTCATTGTAAGAATCTTCAGCATGGGATAAAAAGAATGGGAATTCCCAAAGTAGGCAGGTTCAGGCCACTGAAGCCCAGGAGTGCTTGCTCAGGGCAGCTGGAGAGTACAGGTAGCTCCAGGCTACCCACACTCTTCTGCCTTAAAGCAAACAGATGGCTGCTGCAAAATGAGCAGTACAAAATCATACTGCAAATTTAAAGGCCAGAGAAATTTTGTGGCATAACAAGGGGCATGGAGGTCTATTTGCTCAGCCTTTGTGTGGCCATAAATGTTTTCATAGTAGCACAAATGCAATGTCTGTTTATACCCTGGATCTCATGTTTATCCATCTGCAAAAGGGGTCCAGCTCATTAAAACTGGTGAAGCAGTATGGGTCTTGCTATGGAAAATCCTACCAAGCACAAGCCTGGGACACACAGAAGTATTGTCTGAGTTTCTTGCCTTACTTGCCAGACAAAGACAAAAGGGAAGCTGCAGATGGGTGATGCAGGCAAAGCTCTGAGCCACCTGTCAGGGCGCTTAGGGGATATCAAGTACACAATTTATGCTGTAAGAAATGGATATAGTACCCAAGTAGAGTGCACTCCTAAGCACGCCTGAGACCAAGCTGAAGTGCCTGTGTATTTGACTGCATGCTGTGGTGAGTGGAAAGAGAAAGCGCCTGGCCTTTTCAGCTGCTCTCAGAATGTGCAAAGAGAACCTTGATGGGAGTGCGGGAGGTTGTACCGCACAACACAACATTTTATTACAGGATGTTGCTCCAAGCCACATTTTGACTAAATTTATGAGAAAGATGCCCTCTGTCCCATGCTTTGTTCAAGGCCTCAAACTGTACAATTAGCTGGCATTGCCAGAACCAGAAATTAAGCTTGTGCCTCAAGACATCAAATTAAGCTTCCATTTTACACCCTTTGTCCAGGATCTACCATACTGTTGGGCTTGGCTCGGTCCGGGGCAACAGTGTTGTCTCCATGTCATCTTGAGTACAGGGAGCCTGGTGTACCCTAGTCTGGCATGACTCTGACCCTGGCTCACTAGGACAGCACCTCAGCCTTAGGCAGAGGGGCATGCACTGCTCCGAGGATCCTGCTTGCCCTTCTGTGGCCTCTGTGCGTGTGTTGACCTGGTGGGGTTAGACATGGCAGGCGAGGGCTGGGTCGGGTGCAATTGTGCGCATGGGCTCTGACACGCGCCCAGCTGACATGAAGGCGGCAGAAAGGCCTGGGCCTCCAGGGGCTCCTTGGGAGCGGTCAGGTCATCCCCTGAGCAGGGAGACCCTTCCCATGGGGCGGAGAGGACGTGTCCCCCAGAAAACGATGACGCTGCGTGTGGGCTGGTGGCTGCAGCCTCTCTCCGGGCAGCCTTCGGGGGAGCAAGAGGTGAGAAACCCCCTTTCCCCACCCAGAGCCGCTAAGGCAAGGCCTGCGACCGGGGGCGGGGCGGGGCGGGCGGG
>NW_005842250.1:1552320-1555196 GCF_000455745.1 Alligator sinensis
TCCAGGCTCTTCCCGTGCCGGTGTCGCGTCTTCTGGAGGCTGAGCCCGGGCCGCGACCCCACGCCAGGGCCGGCAGAGAGCGGGGCTGAGGCACGGGCAGCCCCTCGGGCCGGAACTCCGCTCACAGGCTTCCTGTGTGACCCTCCTCCAGCAGCTTCACTCCCGTGTGACTCGCTTCCCCTCAGCGACGTTGGGGCCAGTGCAGCCCTGCCCTGGGAGTTGCAGGCTGTGGCCACTGAGTCCTGAGCTTGAACGAGGCACTAGCATGGGGCAGCAGTGGGGTGCCAGGAATACTCCCATGCAGGCAAGCAGTCCCAGACTGCCTGCTTTCCCCCTCTGTGCGTCTTGTGTATGGGGGAGCTGGAACGGAGCTGGTGGGAAGGAGGGAGCGCCATTTGTCATCAGCTTGGAGAGTTCCCTCAGTTGACACATTCAAGGGGGTTATCAGACCACGCTGATGCATTCTTGTCTTCCCAGTTTCTTTAGCAAATGATGCCTGGACTCTGAGGATGCCGTGTGTACCAACAAGTTTGGAGCAGAGCCTGGACGTTGCTTGGTTGCCTGCCTCCCTGTGAATGTGCGACCATGTCTGTGATGGTGGCAAGGAGGAAAGTGATTCGGAAATGGGAAAAGCTGCCGGGCAGGAACACCTTCTGTTGCGACGGTCGCATCATGATGGCCCGGCAGAAAGGCATCTTCTATTTGACACTCTTCCTCATTCTTGGCACTTGTGCCCTCTTCTTTGCTTTTGAGTGAGTTCATAGCAGGCTGAGATCCCTGCTCATGCAGGCGTCTGTGGGGCTAAAGTCACTGTCATAGGTTGATAGTGAGAGAGTGAATTTGACCACTATTGCTGGGTCATGTTGGCTGGGATTTGAATTAAGGGATAGGGAAGACATTTGCTGCTGACCTATGAGGCTCTTACCAGTTGGGTACAGTGCACCAGCTTCAGTTTTGTAAGTGCTTGAGCTCCTAGAGCACTGGTGCAGCCAAGTTCATTTTATTCTTTTAAGAAAGCCCCCTTCAGAGATTCTCAGCCTGTGGCATGACATTGGTGGAAAGGAAAAGCAGATGGGGCATGAGGTTTTGTGTCTTGGGGTTGGCTTCAGTAGGCATCCTACAGCACCTCATTAGTATAAGATATCTTTCTACGGAGGCTCAAGTTGTGCTGTTTCAACTATTTTTAAAATGACTTTGGTTACATTGGCACATTGGCATAACTTGTACAGACAAGACCTTGTTTCCTCATTATTGCAACTTTCTCTTCATGTGGCATATGTGGGAACAGAAGACAGAGTAGAGTTGCATCTTATAGACTAAATCAGAGATGCATAAGCTTTCATAAGCAACCGCTTGCTTCAGGAGTGTCTTGAACGTAATTGGTGATGGTAGTAAGGCTCCTTGAATATACTTGGGGCCTATTGCATTATGGAGCTCCTGCCACTTCAGCTGTGCTGGCATAGCCATGTTGGCAGAGCCCCTAGAGGAGACATGGTATAAGTTGACAGAAGGGTTTTTGCTACTGTGCTTCCTGGCAGTAGAGCCTGTGAGCCCCTTGCTTGGCCCTTGCAAGTCCTCGGTTGAATTGCCTGTTCTGTATAATCGGACTGTATAGTTCTGATTAAGTCAATGTTTTTTTTCCTTCCTCCAAAAAAAAAAATAAAAATCACAGTCAACTTATTGTTCCAGTTATATTTCAGTCTCACATATAAATTGACTGTCATTTTTATTGTTGTGTTTGAGGGGGGTGGGAATTGGTCAACTTGAAATGGGATCAGTATGGAAGGCGCAGACCAGACCTTCAGTTAATGACTAACCTTTACTCCATTCGTGTTGTCGCATGGTTTGTATCTGGGGGTGGAGACTTAAGAGAAAAGAGTTTCTTTTGTGAATGGCCTATACACTGTATCCAGATGATTACAATTTTGCACATTCCTTGGTATTTGTTTACAGCTGATTCCTTAGGGGCACAGACTGCTGAGTTTTACCTTGCTTCCCCAAGGGCACTTGCATTGACTGTCCTGAATGATTCCCTGGGTAATATGACAGGTTGTATAAATGTCTCTGAGATCCAGAACCAAGGCAGACACTAAAGAGAAGTGGGAGACCTTGAATGCTGTACTGTGTTTGGCAAATAAGTGTGTCCTTCTGGTAATCTGTTCAGGGCTTGTCTGTTTACTAGTGTATTAGATGTCTCACTCCAGCTAGGAAATTTGGCTCAATCCCTAAATCACAATCTGACCTGGACTTGTTCCTCTACTTACAGGGGTATGACAGAAACCCTTTCAAGTATCAAATGGACTTTCTGGAGTATCCTATAGAGATGTATCCTACCTAAGTAGTAGTAACAGAGGGGCTAGTGTTAGGCCATAGTCAAGCTCAGGTATAGTTCCTCTGTTCCTTTGGAACTCATTCTAGAGAGGAGTGTAATGGAAACATGAAATAGGGAAGTTGGGTTTCTTAATATTGGCTCTGTTGTTTAGTTCCAGTCACTGTGCAGGAATCATCACGTCTCTCTCTCTTTCAATTCCCCACCTATAAAATGAGAATAAAGCTTCCTGCCTTGCAACTGGAATTCATGGGTATAAAGAGGTATTTCTGGGCACATGCTTACTATGGTAGATGGCTACCCTTGTTCCAGCAGAGCAAGTCCGGGAATGAAAGAGCAAAACTCTATTTCATCAGTCTTGCCAGCTGCCCTCTGCCGGCAGTCACTATTACTGGTGATGATGAGTGAGGTGGAGTAAACCAAGTTTGCAAGACTCGGCATAAGTGGAACCTGTAGGGCTGGAAGCATAAGATATACTTGCTACATCTACAGATCAAGTCAGTGACAGGAAATATTGGAGGCCCACCCCGCTTCTCTGTTAGGGTAG
>NW_005842250.1:1555227-1561082 GCF_000455745.1 Alligator sinensis
GAGGGGTGGAGGAGGGCTGCTTCCATTCTTGCTCATGGAAGGAATCTAGCTCAATTTTTGAGTAAACATAGGTGATTTTTTTTTTTTTTAAGGGGACCTTAATGGTTTGTAAATTTTGGTTGAATAGACAAATAGTTACAACCAGAAAACTAAGAAATTTTAGAGAAGGTGAAATGCTTCAAGTTCTTTGATTCAGATTTATTTTTAATTTAAATTTCCAAGAATGGAGTTAAACCCCCAAAGTAAATTGCTTCATCTTGGTTGAAAGAAACATTTAATTTTGCTCTAAACCATTTTTTTTTTTTTTTATTTCAGGCCAAAAAAACCCTGAAACCTATTTTTGCTCAATATCAAATAATGGGTTGGGTAGTAAACCGAAAGATTGGTTATTAGTGTAACTGATGTCTTGATAGCCTGCCTTCCCTGACACCCCTTGTTTGTGTGGGGGCAAAGCACAGGGCATGTGTTGTCTTAATCTGTGCGCCTTGTAGTGTGGTGTCCTTTCTTGTGTTCATTTTAAGAGATGTTGGGTTGCTATTTTCTTTATTCAGTAGTTAATGGTTTTTCCCTTAGGGCCATGGCTGGAGAAGGAAAGTCCACTTGCTAGAAGAGAGGGCTGGATGTCATGGGGTGCTAGTGTTGAGGTAATGTTGTTACCCACAGTCCAGGAAATATGCACGAGGCAAGACTTCTTGTGGTTTGTATCTCTCATTGGACCAACTGCCCGTACAAGAGATCTTCCGTAAGAATTCGTGCCTCCTGAGGGGTAGAAGCATCTTTCGTAGAGCTTTTCATGCTAATGAGGAAGTGTGTTGTGAATGCTCATGTCACTCAGTTTAATTATATGCATAATTACACCTTCTTTTGGAGGTGAGCAAGACTTTGGAATGCCTGGAATGGGAAGTACCTGACTGCTCCTTCTGAGCCAGCAGTGACTTATTGACATGTCTTGCAGGCCATCCCTGAGCAGAGTTGGAACCCTTCAGTATTTCTCTGATTGCAAGCATTCTGGTATTTGATCAGTCACTGCTGGTTCTGTATCTCATAATAAGCTTCCTCCTTCTTTCCCTGAAGAAGGGTCAGGGATCACTGTAAAAGCAGTTCAGCAAAATACCCCCCTGCCCATGCTGAAAGTGAGAAATGTTGTTGTTGAGCTTTGTTTGTATGATCAATTTTTTTAACAAAGCCAGACTAAATTCCAAGTGCCAGTGACTTGTGTGTCTGCTAAGATGACTTGGGGACACTCACTGCCACTTTCAGAGACATGGGTTTTTTGTTGTTTCTTTCTCAAGACCTTAGCTCTCTATACTGGGTAACCCTGGTAAGTGGTTTTTGGGTCCCCTTGAGGTGCCCGGTGAAATGATGATAAAGCACTGTGAGCCTTAACTGTAGCTTGCTGGGCAGCAGTCTGGCTATCATTGCTGAGTACTCCGTGAAATATTGTTTGCCATGTGATGATCAAAAAGTGAATTTAACACTGGGTAGAAAAATAATATTAATTTGTAGAATGACATTGTAACCTGCCCAGAAATAGGGGTCCAGGGCTAAACGACAAGAGTGCTTAATGGCATGTAGAAGACTTCAGTTCAAAGAGGAATTGAAGATGGAAATGAGATACAGACTTATGAATAGGGTAAGAAAAGTAATTGGGTATTTATATTTATCCTCCCATAATATAGAGCTAGAAGGATAGCAACGTAGTAGATGAGCCATCATTGTAAAGCTGTTAAGGATATTGTGGGGGGGAGGGGGGGGTGTTGTTACTCCTTGTATGATTAAGCTGTGGTAGCTGTAGTCCCAAGATACTGTTAAAGCCAAGAACTGAGCAGGATCAAGGGGTATGGATAGCCACAAGTTGAAAGTGAGTATTGAGTTAAAATGTGTATGGATTATAAACTCTCCCACTTCAGAGTGTAAGCCAAAACCACTCATGGTGGGGAGGAGAAACAGCTTCTCTTGGGGGCAGTTTATATAAAATGTCTTTATACCTTTCTTTGGAGCATCCAGAACTGGTTTCAGAGCTGGGATACAAATTTAAATGGACTTCAGTTTGGCAATCCCTGTGATTACAGGGGGAGGCCAAGCCTAGGGGGACGCAAGAGTCTTGTTGGCATTGTGGACCCAACAGACTTCAGGTAAAATTTTGTGTTTAGTTCACCCTGGTAATTTGCATAAAATTAGTGACCTGCCCTGCCTTGCATTTGCTAGGATTTTATCTCATTCATTGCTTTAGGTTAGCTAATACATGTTAAGGACATGCCTCTCTCTACTAAAAACAAGAGCTAAAGATCAGGGGACTTGTGTCCCGTCTGGTGTTTCTTTCCCCAACCCCCCCCCATGACCTTCCCCAAAAACAGCCAGTATTTGAAGCCAAGTGCTTAACTGCAGCTATGGTGATAGAGAGTGCAAACCCATGTGCAGTCTTGTGGGGGATGTATTGGGGAAGATCAGAATTGGGAATGTCCTAGATTTCTGCTGAGTTCCTTTTAAAATAAGTTCTGGAATGTTGCCACTGAAATGGCTTCTGTTCTTTGGTATTTGCTTAAGTTGAGATGGTCCTGAAGTTTCCCTGTTTTTTTTTTCTGCTCTGCTCCAGGCCCTGAACATCTTGTCTCTCCTTCTGGTGAAGAGGAAGGAATCCTTGGAGGCCAGTTCATAAATTGCAAAATCAAGGGTGGGTGGGTAATGGGAGCCACTTGCCAGGTCTGAGTAGGCTTTCTTTGCCTATATGCATGTGTGTAAATAGAGGTAGCAGTGACTGAGCTGGATGAGAAGACAAGCCCCTCCTGTTTCTGGCTCAGCTGGCTCAGAGGCCCCAAAATTACCAAGTGCCATATTTTGTCCTTGTATACACCTAACTGCACTCCCATTGCAGATTCCCAAACCTGGCCTGCTAGAGAAGTCCTACAGCTGGCTGTTAAACTGGTTCAAGCCATAAGTGTTTCTTAAACAGAAGTCGTTTCTATGTAGAATTGAAATTATTCTCATTCTTGTGCATTTTCCATGACCTGGGTCCCTGTCAGGATTATACTTCCAGTGCTGTGGCTACTGTACTTAGAGTTCAGTTTCAACTTCCATGGTATTTTTACTAATGGAAAAAAATGTGGGCTCCCTTCTATGGCCAAAAGTATCCTTTTGAATTCATTTGGCTGGTGTTAAAACTGCGTATCTGGATGGACCAGGTATATTTGAAAGGCAGCAAGTTCACATTCTGTTCACATTCTATTTAATGTCTTGTTTTTTCCATCAGCATGATTATAAATTAATAGTAGTACTTTTCTAAAGCAAACAAAGCTGGGCTAAAATAAGCTTTAGTAAATTTAGGTTTTTATTTGTCACTTTGTGCCTGAATTCTCTCGCTTGTCTTTTTGACATATGTAGGGTTTTTTCTAACTTGCATTTTGTATCCTGAAAACATTCTCTGCTTCTCTCCCACTTGTTTACCTTACCTTTGGCCTCTTCCATTATATCTCCTTTCCATGGAGTTTGTCAATTGCTCTTTATCCTTTCTTCCCAGGAATTTTTTTGTTTATGGGGTTAGGTAACACACCTCCTATTCTCTTGTCAGGCTGTGAAAAGCCAAAAAGGGAATGAATCTCCTCGCCCTAAGTATTTAGTATGCATTTGATGGATGTTGTATTTCACTTAGTTCAAGTTGTCTGCCTGTCCCCTCTTCCTCCTCCCTATGTACTCTTACATTTTTTAAGATCGTCTCCTCCATTTTCCAAGTCACAGCACTTCCACCAGCCTTAACTTTTTACAGTTCTTTTCCTGGTGCACCTGTAAACTCAGGTTCTAAATGTTTTCTTGTCTTCCTGGCAGCAGGAAAGCTGCTCTTTCTGTCTTTACTTTGGAGACCTCGTGCAGTCCTTGGGACCTCCTGCTGTATTACTACGTTGGATGTTTAGAGGTTGATGAAAAAATCACTGCTTTGTAGCTGAACTACTGCACTCCCCAGCACTTGACCATATATGAAATCTCTGTTGCCTGCTTATGTCCTCTCTGAGTCCCACGAACACAGGGAAAGATATTGTTCTCTTCTATGAACACTCCTTAGGATGCAGAGAAATAAAAGGATTCACTTCAGAATTCCAGGAGAAAGCAAACTTAAGGTATCCCTCTGTCCTTGTTTCCAACACAGTGTCTCCAGAAAGGATGCCTCTTCTTTAAATAGTTTTCCACACGCGCATTCTCCCATTTGGATGTTCTTAGGCCCTGAGCCTTTTGATTGGAGACTTTTTTTTTCCCCACAGTCTTCCACAGTACTTGTTCCAGCCTCTCCCCCCAGCGTCTCTCTGTGCACTCATGAATAAAATGCATGTCCCTGTTCCTTGGTTTCCTTCAGCTCTGTCAATTTGCAGACTCATTCTCGGGGCAGGGTACTTACTGTCTGCACAAGGTCTTAGACCTCCTGGTCATATGAGGATGTGGCAGAGGCTCACAGTTCCAGGACTGAATGCCCCTCTGTCCCAGAGAATGTGTACCCCTAGAGAATATCCTTCGATTCTTACAAAGCATGTCAGATCTCATGTCTGTTGGTGACTGCTGACCAAACTCAGTATCCCAGGAGAACTCCCAAGCTAAGATGTGGGCAGGGTTCTCTAAATTGGCATCATAATCTTCAGTTCCTCGCATTATGACACAGAGTTCATTGTTCACACAGATGGATCTATGTGGAGCATGTCTTGACCATGGGTGTGCTTACCTTAGCACTGTTATCTCTGAATTGTCTGTTGATTGGATGTTCAGACACTTAGAATGTCCCATTGACTTTGTTGGCAACACCCCCTGTCTTTTCTCCTGGTCTCTTGGTGCTGTCTTTTAATGTGGCATTCTTTGCTTCTCATTCTAGCACTAAGGGTGACTCTGTTCTGATCCTGCTGTTCCAGTTGTCTAGGGCTTTGATGTCACAGTCCTTATGGAAACAATTACACCTAACACCATGGTCCCAATATCTGCCCAGTGCATTTCAGAACCAGCTCTTTTAACTCCTTGGCCCCTTTGTGCTTGTAGACTGCATGTGCTGACAGAACCAACTCAGTATTTGGTTTGTTCAGGGTAGAGGTGCACTGATATTATCAGTCCATAGCATATTGGCACCAAGAAAAGGAAAATTGACATTATTGGCAATCGGCTTTTTTTTGGCTGATCTGGCTGATAATGTCGCCAATAAATGCCATGTGCATATGTGCAGCCACAGCATGAATGTAGCCTGGCACTGTGGAGAGCAGTGTCTGGCTGGTAAGTCTGTGGGGAGGAAGGAGTGTGGGGAGGGGCAGATGGAGGCCCCAGCGGTAAGGGAGGGAGCAGGTCAGGGACAGGTGCTGCCCAGCCAAAGCAGAGCATGGGATGGAGCCACAGTTTGCCGGTGGGGGGCGCTCCTGCCACTGTGTACCCTGGAGGAGGCATTGGGTGTGCTTGCCCCCCTGGATCTGTGTGGGGTGAGGGCAGGTTGCCTGCTGCACACTCGGGGCCTGAGGCTGCACTGGCTTCTTCCTGGCTGGGGTGGGGCTGGGCCCAGGTTGTACTTGGAGCAAGTGGTGGTAGCACTGGGGGGGGGAGTGGGAGCTACAGTGAATTTTGGGGTGGCTGTAGCCCCCCCAGTGCCCCCACTTGCCCTGAGCCTGCAGTGGGCAGCCTGCCCTCTCACCTGCTCACAGATCCAGGGGGCACATGCTCCCCATGCCTCCCTTGGGGTGTGTGCAGTGGCGGGAGCTGACCCCGCACCTCCCAGATGAACTGCAGCACTGTCCTGCATCCTGCCCTGCTCTGGATGTTCAGCCCCAGCCCCACTCCCTCCCTTGCTGGGGTGGGGGGGGCTCAATCTGCTCCCCTCCCCCCCCCCCCCCGCCTCC
>NW_005842250.1:1561092-1569793 GCF_000455745.1 Alligator sinensis
TGGCTGGATGCTGTTCCCCAAGCTCCCAGGCTGCGTGTCGGTGATTGGATCAGTATCAGCCAATATGGCTAGTAATAATTGGCCATCAGTATCGGCCCCAAAAATCTTTATTGGTGCATCCCTAGTTCAGGGTCATGTTCTCTCTCCTTAAAGTGCACATTGATTCTTCCCGCTTCCCATTCCATGAGGTTCCCTATTACCCTGGCATACTTGTCGTTGTCATCATCCGTCTGTCTGTTCTCTTCCCCCCCCCCAGTGATGACAGGACATGATTGTTATCAGCTTCCCTAGGTGGTGCATCTCCATCTCTCCCTTTGTCAGAGGAACCCAGAGGCTTCCTTCATCTCAGATGCATGACAGGGGACTTCAACCTCACTCAGAGGAAATTGTGGAGACATCTGTATATGTATTCATTGGCAGATACTTTGCATCAATCAGATGCTTTGAATATGGCACTCATATCTTAAGACTATCCTACTGTCGGCCCATGTCTTTTAGAACAGTGGTTCTCAACCTTTTTTGTACCAGGACCCGTTTGTAAACAGCGATGACCTCTCCCAACCCAGTGCCTCTCACTCCCAACCCACTACCTCCATCTCCTGGCCCCAGCCCCCCAATGTATATGGGTGGGGGGGGATGACGACGACACAGACATAGGGGGCCCCAAGCAGCTCCTTGCAGGCTGGAATTCTGCCAGCCTGCAAGGGGAAAGCTGTGGTTTCCCACATTTTTCGTCTTTAAGGGAGAATCCATTCTTAAAGTTTGTTGATACATTTAAAGTTTGTTCATGACCCGTTCATATATTCTTGTGACCCACTTTTGGATCACAACCCTCGAGTTGAGAAACGCTGCTGTAGACCAGTGTTTCTCAACTTGTGAGTCATGACCAGGGATCTTGGTTTTTTCTGATTAAAAATTGCAAATTCTCTGATTTTAAAAATCCAAAACCTGTGATAAAAATTAAAAGCCCCCCCCCCCAGCCTCAACAGCCCTCCTGATGCCCCTCACAACAGACCCACAGGCACAGGCCTGCAGACGCAGAGGTGCACACAGACACTGACACCCACCCCAGCAGGTAAGTGTGTAGGGGGGAAGGGGTGGGGCAGGGAGGGGAAAGGAAAGGTGCTGGGAGTGTAGATCAAGAAGTGGGGGAGCATGCCCCTGTGCCCACTCCCAGGAGCAGGGCCAGGGGGTGAGGGCAGGGGTGCCACTCTGTGGGCCGCACACGTGCCAGCAAGCCTGACGGGGTTCGCACACGGAGGCCTCCACTGCAACTCTGCCACTGCACCCTGCGCTGCCATCCCATGGCCACCTGCACAGCTTTGTGGGCAAGTGGTGCAGGGCACAGCAGCGGCAGTGTGGTGGCAACCACCGTGTGTGGGCCACATATGTGCCGCCCAGCTGGGGAGTGGAAAGGGGGGCTTGCATGCAGTGGCCACTTATGCCCTGCAACTGGCTGCATGGGTCTGCGGTGGTGCAGGGTGGTGGTGGCGGCTCCATGTTGGCTGGGGGGGCTTTGCAGGCAAGCGCTGCTACCGCGGAGCTATGCCCTTCACCCCTAGATTGTAGAGGTAAGTAGGGCTTGGGGGCTGTGGGGCAGGGCTGGAGAAGATGTTTGGGGACTGAGGGAGTGGGGGGGGTGCTGCCAGCCCTAGGCAGCACACCATGGCCAGGAGCAGGGTCAGGGGGTGAGGGCAGGAGTGCCCCTCTGTGGGGGCGGGGCTTTGCGGGCAAGCGATGTAGGGCACGGTGTGGTGGTGTCTGCTATGTGTGGCCCGCATACATGCTGCCCGGCTGGCTGCCTGGGGCAGGGGGAGGCTCGTACACAACTGGCTGCACAGCTCCATGGCTGGCTCTGCAGCGGCGGCAAGGGATGGGGGCTGCAGGGGCAGGGGGGCTCACATGCGGTGGCTGCTGCCACTTACCTGTGGGGCCGTGCCAGTGGTGACAGCTGCTGCATACACAATCTCTCCACGCCGCCACAGAGCCATGCCCAGAGCTGTGCGGCTGGCTGCAGGGTGGCAGTGTGGTGGCAGCTGGGCAGCACACAGACATCCCCACCACCATCTTGCGCTGCCACCACGCTGTCGCCCTGCAGCCGGCCGCACAGCTCCGCTGCAGCAGCGGTGGCCTGTGGGAGATTTTGTATGCAGCAGCTGGCATTGCTGGCATGGCCCCACAGGTAAGCAGCAGTGGCCGCTGCATATGCAACCTCCCCACACCGTCGCAGAGCCATGCTCAGAGCTGTGCAGCCGGCCGCAGGACAGCAGTGTCAGCGTGGTGGTGGCCATGGCCACTGCGCAGCACAGGATGGTTGTGGGGATGGCTGCATACTGCCTGGCCGCCATCACACTGCTGCTGCTGCCCTGCAGCCAGCTGCACGGCTCCAGGCATGGCTCCGCAGCAGCAGCGGTGGTGCGGGGAAGCTGTGTATGCAGCAGCTGTCACTGCTGGCAGAGCCGTCCATGGAATTGTGCAGCTGGCTGCATACGACCCTCCCCCGACCAGCCAGCCAGGCGGCATGTGTGCAGCCTGCACATGGCGGGCACCACCACATCGTGCCCTGCATTGCTTGCCTGCAAAGCCCCCTGCAGAGGGGCACCCCTGCCCTTATCCCCTGGCTGTGGTGTGCTGCCAGGTGCTGGCAGCACCCTCCACTCCCTCAGTTCCCAACCATCTTCCCCAGCCCTGCCCCACAGTCTCCAAGCCCCACTTTCCTCTAGGATCCAGGGGCGAAGGGCGAGGCTGAGCCTGAGCCCAGCCTTGGCTGACTCAGAGGCTCAGGCCCTGCCCTTCCCCCTCTCTCTCCTCCTTCAGGTAGAGCTGGTAGTTTCCTTCCCTTTCTGCAATCAGTTCTTGCAGGCTGGAGCTCTGCCAGCCTGTAAGAGCTCTTTGCAAAAGCAGAGAATCCACGGATTTCTCTGCTAAAAAGGGAAATCCACGTTTTCTCCGATTTAAAACAGAATCCGTGGTTTTCTCTGTTTTTCCGTGGGAAATGGAAAACCCGGATTCCTAGTCATGACCCAAAAGTGGGTTGCAAGTATGTATGAAAGGGTCACAAACAAACTTTAAAAATGGATTCTCCTTTAAAGGAGAAAAACGTGGGAAACCATGGCTTTTCCTTTGCAGGTTGTCAGAGTTCCAACCTACAAGGGGCTGCTTTGTGCTGCTTGGGGGCCTCCCATGCTCCACACACACCCACCCCTTTCTCCACACACTGCGGGGCTGGGGCCTGGAGGCAGGGGGCAGCAGTTTGGGAGTGAGGGGCACTGGGTCAAGACTGGCCATTGATGTTTACAAATCGGTCCTGGTACAGAAAAGGTTGAGAACCGCTGCCCTAGATCTCCCTTACCTTGTCCATGTCAGTTGACAAGCTCATTGGTAAGATGCACTGAGTTCTTTTGAAAGGAACTTGGCTTTTATTCACACCCAGCACCTTCCTTGCTTGTGGTTGGAACTGAGATGAATCCCAGATGCCTGAACTTTGGCACAAAGGTCCTACTCCTCAGCAAGTTTATTGTTCAAATTGTGAACTGTCAGTTCTGAATTGTATGATTGTCTAGTCAGCTTTGCAGCTGTGTTCACTTGTAAGGTTCCAGAGGCTGTTTCCCCTTATTCATATCAGAAAGGAGACTTGTGTGCAAAGCTGCCTTGAATACAGTGGACATAGTATTTACACTCCATAGCTACTATTATAATTTTGTGAAGGGTGTTGGGGGCTAGTTGGCTCTAGGTTCCTTTAAAAAAAAAAAAAAAAAAAAAAAAAAAAAAATTCTGAACGTCTGTGGATTACCTCTGTTTTGAGAGCACTTAACAGTTCTAAAACAGATTGAGACCCTCCATTCATTGAAGGTCCCACGGGCATTCCCTTGGTGGCTGCCTATCCTGTTCCAAGCTCTGTTTCCATCAGTTCCAGTCCTGCAGACATGCTGTAGTAGGTCCATTCTTCCTTCTAGCACCTGCCCTTTCCAACTCTGCATTGTGTGAGTGTACAAAGAAACTGACATTCTGGTCCCTCCTACCTCATCTCCTATCATAACATTTGGGAGACCAGGGGTTTTGATGGCACATGTTAGAGATGCTTCCTAAGCCTTGTGCTGCCTCCTTTTCATCACCACTTGTCTACTTTCCTCTTGATCTGGATTACAGGCTGGGGTTCGAGGGCATCATGGGGAAGAGCAGGGGCTGAAGGGTTCCACACAGCTAATTGCAGGCACTCCTAGACCAGCCCCACCTGGTGCAGCTGGCACAGGCACTTTTACATGAGGTCCAGCGGTGGGGGCAGGTGGTGCTTTAATTAGAACAGCTCTGATAGCTGCTGTAATTAAAATGTCCCTGCATCTCATGTATCAGCATCTCCGTGCTTAAAAATGAACTTTAGTTCAAGCACCCCCACCAACATTTTTAAGTGAAGGGATGCTGATACACAAGACAAAGGAGGCTGCTGGAGCATGCTATATATTTAAAAAAGGTTATTTATGTCAGTAGCTTACAATGCTTTTCATTATTACTAAATATCAGTTATCAGTTTGGCATCGGCCAATATAGTTGGTTAATAATCAGCTATCAGTATCAGCCAATAATTTTTATTGGTGCACCCCTGTTAATCAACAACTTCCTTTTTCTGCTCTGTGGGAAATATTGGGGTGAGTGGCATAGAAACATTTTGTGAAGGTGCAGGTTCATCACTTCGTGACTTTCGGGAATAATCCTACTTGTTCTTCCATGTAGAAATTGGCACAGCCCAAAATGGTGCTGAAAATATTATGTAAGTTGTTTCCTAGAACTTCCATTTCACGTGCACCACAGAAAGACCAGGCAATCACTTATGACAGTAAGACTGTCCTGCAGCAAGTAGTTGCTCACATGTGTGCTGCTTGTCTCCAATATTAGTGCACTATGAGAGCTGATGTGTCTCCAGTTGAGGATGAGAACCGTTTTTACAGCAGACTTCTTGGCACATTTCTTAGATAGAAACTAGCTTTCTTCTCTTCAATATATTCCCATTTTGGGGAATTCACAGTCTTTGGTCAGATTAGTGTGGAAAACTATTAGTCAAACAAGCAGCTAGTAAGGAAATTAATGTTGAGGGGAAAATGGTAGACTATAACTAGGAATCCTTCAACGGGACCTGCACATCAGCAGAAAATAAACATGAGCAACTCAGTAAGGGCTAGAAATAGACTTTGAAGTGCATAAATATCCAAGAACCCTTCTCTGCTTTTTCCCCCCTTTAGGAGGGAAAACCATTCAAGTCGTACGATACCAGACGCAACAGCGGTCACAATGATAATACAGAGGTATCAAGGCACCTAGCATTTGGAGCTTATAGCACTACTTAGGGTAGAATCTGCCAGATGTGACTATCCCTGCATCTGGGTCCTTTGTTTGTAGTGCCTTATGTTGTTTTGGTGGTACTTAGGCTCAGAATAGATCAGTTGTTAGTTTAGAAAAAAATCTTTTTTGTATAGCTTTTAGAGAGCTCTTTGGTTCCAGTTCCTGGTTCTGTGCTAGAGCTGAGGGTGAAGAGACCTGCCTTCTAAAAGCATGTCTTGTCTAGTGTCCACTAATCTTTCTGGTGTTGGATGCCCTTAAGAGATGTGGTTTTTGGGGTGCCTGGGGTTCTCCTTGCAAGAATATCCTGTTTAAAGTCCAAGCAGTGTCAGAACAGGCCACAAGCCTTGTTGCTTTAAGAAATTTTGACTGCAGTCTCTCAGTTCTGATATCACTAAAGGATCTAATCTGAGAAAAAAAGCACTAGTTTCTACTCTAAGAATGGCAAGGCAGGTGCTTTCTGTTTAGTGGTCCTTCTGACTCCTCCCAGTCTGGTTCCACAGTGGCTGCCAAGTAGGTTTCCCTTATCATCACATCAGACTGAAAAATTTACAGACTCCATTGGTGTCAACTTTTGAGACAGGAGTCGAGCCATGATTGAAGTTGCTTGTATCTGCCTGTCTTTATTCTAAAGGAAGTAAATAAATTCAGTTGTGAAACCTGGATTGCCAAAACTGCAACACTGGACAGTAATGAATTAGACAGTATGTTTGTGAGGTTGATCATCCTGAGTGAAATTCAGCTATCCTTGTTCAGCCTCAAGCTCCATCATTAGTAATCACAGTAGATGCTTCCTAGAGTTGGTAGGGAATGCATCTCAGTGAAATAACAGTTTTTGAGATAATTTGGACTTGTCAAGGAAAGAATGTAATGGAGCAATACTCCATGTAACTATAATAGAGTTCAGGGCAATCTGCTTAGCTCTCAGTTCTTATTTTGCATCCAGGAGTAAGTTGTGCAGGGTATCACAGATCACAACAAAATGGCAACATATTACCTAAACCAGCAGGAAGGCACATACTTGCCCTAGTGGTGCAAAGAAGCATTCAAGTTATGAGGTTAGTGTATCCAGCATGGAGCCTGCCTGCTAGGTGCAGAGGAATCGGTTAAGGGAAGCAAAATGTTTGATCAGTTCATCAGAGATCTTGTGCATTGTATGAGTGGCTACTGTGGGAATCAGTTTTAGTATTTGGCATTCAGCATTTACATGTTTTTAGACAGATCTATGCCATCCAACAATACAGAGTGTTTTTCATAGAAAATTAGGGTTGGAAGGGACCTCAGGAGGTCTAGTCCAGCACTTTGCTCAAAGCAGGGCTGTCCCCAACTAGATCATCCGAACTAAGGCTTTGTCTAGCCCGGTGTTAAACTCCAAGGATGGAGAGTCCACAGCCTCTAGGAACAGGTTAGCCAGAGTGTTTTACTACCCTTTTAGTGAGAGAATTCTTCCTAATAGCTAACCTAAATTTTCCTTGCTGCAACTTGAGACTGTTGCTCCTTGTTCTGTCATCTGCTACCACCTGAGAACAGTCTAGCTCCATCTTCTTCCAAACCCCCGTTTAGGTAGTTGAAGGCTGCTTTTAAATCTACTCTGTCTTCTCTTCTCTAGACTAAATAAACCCAGTTCCCTCAGCCTCTCCTCAGAAGTCATGTGCCCCAGCCCCCTAGCCATATTCCTTGCCTTCTGCTGGACTCTCCAATTTATCCACATCCGTTCTGTAGTGGGGGGCCCAAAACTGAACACAGTATTCCAGATGTGGCCTCACTAGTGCTGAATAGAGGGGTATAATCATCTTCCCTTGACCTCGTTGGCAACATTCCTACTAATGCAGCCCAGTATGCCGTTAGCTTTCTTTGCAATAAGGGTACACTGTTGTCTCATTTGGCTTATTGTCCACTGTAACCCCCAGGCCCTTTTTTGCAGAGCTTCTGCCCAGCCAGTCAGCCCCCAGCCTGTACCAGTGCATGGGATCATTCGGTCCTGAGTACAGGACTTTGCGCTTATCCTTGTTGAACCTCATGAGATTTCTTTCAGCCCAATCCTTCAATTTTATCTAGGTCACTCTGAATCCTAGCCCTAGTCTCCAGCGTATCTACTACTGCCCCCAGCTTGGTGTCATCTACAAACTTGCTGAGGGTGCACTCTATGCCATCTTCCAGGTTGTTGATGAAGATATTGAGCAAAACCAGCCCCAGGACCAACCCCTGGGGCACTCCACCTGATACTGGCTGCCAACTAGACATTGAGCCATTGATTACTACCCTTTGAGCCCAATGCTGCAGCAAGTTTTCTGTCCACCTTACAGTCCATTCATCCAGCTTGTACTTCCTTGGCTTGCTTCCAAGAATGATATGGAAGACTGTATCAAAAGCCTTGCTAAAATCAAGATATATCACATCCACTGGTTTCCCTGCATCCACAGATCCAGTCATCTCATCGTAGAAGGCAATCAAGTTGGTCAGGCATGACTTGTCCTTGGTGAATCCATGCTGACTGTTCCTAATCATCTTCTTCTCCAAGTGCTTAGAAATGGAACAGGTCCTCAAGGAATCCATGATTTTTCTAGGGACTGAAATGAGGCTGGAGTTCCCTGAATCCTCCTTTTTCCCTGTTTTGAATATGGGCATTGTTTGCCCTTTTCTAATCATCCAGGACCTCTTCTGATCACCATGAGTTTTGACAGGTGATGGCCAGTGAACCTGTTCTCTTACCACTGTTGACTGCTCACCTCCTCCCGAAACCGCACCAGGTGCAGTAGTCTGGGAGCTAACCTTGCCTATGAAGACTGAGTTGATTAAAGGCATTGAGCACTTCAGCTTTTTCTGCATCCTCTATCATTAGGTTGCTTCCCACATTCAGTAAGGGACCCACACTTTCCCTGATCCTCCTCTTGTAGAAACCCTTTTTGTTACCCTTCACATCCCTTGCTAGCTGCAACTCCAATTTCACTTTGGCCTTCCTGACTTCATCCTTGCATGCCTGAGGAATACTGTTACACTCCTTCCTAGCCATTGGTCAAAGTTTCTACTTATAAGCTTCCTTTTTGTGATTTAGTTTACTGAAGAGTTCCCTGCTAAGCCAAGCTGGTCTTCTGCTAGTCTTCTTGCACATTAAGATGGTTTGTTCCTGCACTCAGTAAGGCTTCTTTAAAGTACAGCCAACTCTTCTGGAGAGCTCAAGAGTGGGTAGTCTCGCTACACTGGACATCTTTCACATGAGTTTGATGAGGATGAACAGACCTGTTCCCCCTTTCCTGCAAAAGTTTGTGCCTCTCTGAACCAGTTAGCGCAGGGGTGGGCAAAATTTAGCCTGTGGGTCAGATTCAGCCCACCAGCCCGTTCTAGCTAGCCCTTGGGGGGGGGGGGG
>NW_005842250.1:1569863-1604431 GCF_000455745.1 Alligator sinensis
CGCCCGGGGGCAGCGGGAGCCTGTGGCGGAGCAGCAAGGCAAGCCTGGCTCCACCCAGCCCCTACTCCCTTCAGCCCCAAACCAGAAACCTCTGTGGCTTCTGGCCTTGCGACCCTGGAGTGGTTTCCCCCCGCCCCCCCTCCATCTGAGTGGAAAGTAAGGTAAGATTGGGTATTGGTGGGGGGGGAGAGAGAGGACGGACTGCTGGAACAGCCCAGTGCCCAAGAGCCCCATGGTGCTTCTGGGGTCAAGCTGGAAGCAAGGGGCGGGGAGAGGGAAGCTGCTACGGGGGCCCTGGAAAGCAGCGGTGGCCCCAGGGAGTGGTGGGAGCATGTGCCGCTCAGCTGCTTTTCCTCACTGGTGCCAACCCGGCCAGGTCCACCTCGTCCCGAGCAGCATGTGACGAAGCAGCGGCTGGGCCAGCTTTGCTGTGTGCCGCTTGGGACAGGACAGGCCCAGCCGGGTCAGCACTGGCAAGGAGAAGCAGTGGCTGAGCCACGTGCTGCTTCCCTGCACAATTCGGGACAGGTTGGCACTAGAGAGGCAAAGCTGTGGCTGAGCCTGTACCAAGCAGCATGCGAGGAAGCGGCACACAGCTCAGCTGCTGCTGCTTCTCGCTGGTGCTGACCCTGCCAGGCCCATCCCATCCCATCTCATCCCAAGCAGCACGCACCAAAGCCGGCCCAGCCACTGCTTCCCTGCATGCTGCTCAGAATGTGACAGGCCCAGCCGAGTTGGCAACTGCGAGGAGAAGCGGCGGCTGAGCCATGGGCTGCTTGGGACCAGGCAGGCCAGGCCAGGCCAGTGTAGGTAAGTGTGCATCTTTGTGCAGCTGTTCTCAGAGCCCCGGGAGCTCCTGCCGAAGCCCGAGGGACTCCGGCCCACTCGTGCTGTGGCAGTATGCACAGAGGCTGAGCTGGGAGCCCCCCAAGCCCAACGTCCTGCCTCTGCCAGGCAGCATCCTCGCGGACAGGGTGGTTTCACCTCATCCCATGGAGCTGTGCGGGCCAGGCCAGGCTCCACTTTAGGTGCTGCTGGGCGCCCAGCTGTGGCCCAAATCTGTGGAGCTCTGAGGCAGCCCTCACTCCCCTCACAGCCTCTCCTCTCCTCCAGCTGCCACCTTCCCAATGGGCTGGCTAGGCCAGCCTACCTGCGGTGCCTCCCCCTGCGCCTGCTTCTCCCCGTGAGCCTCTCTCTCTCTGTCTCTCTCTGAAGTTTTATTTATTGTTACCAGGTTTAGAATTTTTAGAAAACCTGGCATTTACCATAAAAAGAAATGTTTATGATTATTAACTATATTAATAATGTAGTGCATCCTGCCATATACCCCGTGCCTCAGTTTTGGTTTTTTTGCCATGCCGGCACTCCAGCACCTTTATGAGGTAGACATTGTGGTTTTTTCGGCACTCCGGCCAAAAAACATTGCCTAGCCCTGACATAGACCATGTGACAGAGTGTAACTTCCAGTTCCAAGGCCATACTACCCTCTCCTAAAAGTAGTACTTCTGGTGGCCAAGAGTAGTGATTAGGGGGTGGGACTTCTGGCCACAAGATGGTGACCAGGGGGCGGGGCTACCCATGCGGCCATTGACAGCTCACTAAAATTTGTGAAGTGGCCCTCCAGCTGAAATAATTGCCTGTCCCTGAGTTAGTGTCTTAGGTGATACCCTGCACTGCCTCATACCAAGGGTGATAAAGACAGGATTCAGCCGTGACGATGAGTGTGATAACCCCTTTAGTGTGACAGACTGGTGAGTAGGTCTTTTGCATATATCTAATGGAACGTGCAAAGATTTCCCATTGTTACTTGACCTACTGTCTTGAATTCTGCCGCCTTGTTGTCACCTGAGATTTGCTTTTAGTACTTCTCATGGGGTATAGGCATTTTAAACATTGTACCTTTTAGAAGTTCAGCAAGTTCTGACACATGGTGGAAAAGAGTAAGAAGATACAATGATCTTAGTGGTTTACATGTGTGACTTGGATAAGTAAGAAACTTGGATACATTGATGTTAATCTGATATATTCTTCAGTGGCTAAGGCTTTCAGATCTGTCTATATCTTCTAGAAGTATTCGTAGCAGCATATCACATGCTCACAAATCTTTAATCGTTGCCCTTTTTACAGTCAAAAATGTTTATGAGGGGACAAGTTAATATATATCCTTTAGTAAAGGACTTGGCTCCATCATTAGATATCAGTTTGGCCTTAATGCAGTTTGTGATACTTTTTTTGAGCCTACTTTTTTTGTTTTATCTTTCTGCTGAGTATTTTTAGAATAGTCATGCCATCAGCCAGACGAGGACTTGAACTACTTGCCCTCACAACAGACCTACCATTCATCTTTCACAGGAATAAAGCTGGGTCTGGATTTCTTCCCAAGGTAGTACAATATCTTGATTCCACATCAGCCAAATGATTCATTTTACCAGTGTCCTTTTCTATCATTGCCCTCATAAAAGGAAGTGAACATTACTTGCTTTGATCCTACTAATGTAGTAAGCCAAAGTATTCTTAGCATCTAAAGAAGTTTTTCAAATTGTTTTCATAAGCTCTCTTGTATCCAATTAATTGTATAGGGCATAGTATTTCTTCACTCCTCATTTAAATGGCCAAACATAGAGTAGAGGCTTAATAGGATTGCATGTATTATTCCTCAGACCAGGGGTAGGCAATGTTTTTTGGCCCGAGTGCCGAAAAACACCATAGTGCCTACCTTGGAAGGTGCCAGAATGGCAGAAAAACAAAATGAGGGCAAGGGGTACATGGCAAGATGCCCTGCTTGTGCCCCTTGCCCCCCACCTTGAGCCCCTGCCCCCCAGCCCAGGCTCTGTGGCTGTCAGCAGCTACCCCAGCTCTAGGTAGCTGCTGGAGCCTGGGCTGCTCCCAGCAGGGCTTGCAGCATCCCAACTAACTGCTGGGAGCAGCCCGGGATCCTGGCTGGCAGCAGCTTCACAGAGCCAGAGCTGGCTGCAGCCGAGAGGTTCCAAACAACTGTGCCGGGCTCCGGTGTCAGCTCTGAACCGGCGCGTGCAGTGGGCTGGCTACAACAGCTGCACTGAGCTCATCATCTCCGTGCCAGGAGCAGGGGAGAGACTGGGGCTGTGCTGCCTCAGGTCCCTCCCCCACCACTCGCTCCAAGGCGCGTCTGCACGCGCTGGTTCGGAGCTGATGCCGGAGCTTGGCACAGCTGTTTGGAGCCTCCCGGCTGCAGCCGGACCCGGCTCTGGGGGGCTGCTGCCAGCCGGGATCCCACGCTGCTCCCAGCAGTTAGCTGGGATGCTGCAAGCCTTGCTGGGAGCAGTCCGGGCTCCGTCACTGGCAGCAGCTACCCAGAGCCAGGGCTGACCACGGCATGCCAAGCAAAATGGCCTCGCTTGCCATGCTCGGCACGCGTGCCAGGGATTGCCAACCTCTGCCTCAGACCAACATCAGAACCCACTTTCTGCCAGAGCGGTGTCTCCTCCCTTAACAAGCCTTAGGCTTATTCCAGTTGAAATCTGCAAATATGCCGTATAAAGCACTGTACACTTCATTTACAGAACTCCTGATCCTTACCTTTTGGTATCTGGATCAGTTATTTTAGTGTAATGTCTGTTTGGTGAGGCCTCCAGAATTCCACCTCTGTGCATGGGGTGCTTCATATCAAACTCTTTGCAGAAGTTTCTTTAAAGTGGCCTCTGCATTATTCCCGGCCCTGAGGACATGCCAGGTTCGGAAGTAGTCAAAAAGTGTTTTCAGAAACACAGAGAAAAGGAGTAAGAAGGGCATGTGTGCATTCTGCTGGATATTTAAAATGAAGAGGGGCCAAATGACACATCCCTGTGAGTCTGAATATGCAGACTCCACTTAGAAGAATTCTTCTTATGTTGGCTCTGCTTCACAGTGTTGTGCTGCCTGAGCTCTTTCCACACACAGATTTGTAGCAGTCCCCAAGCAATTTCTTATTATTATTATTATTTGGCAATTTTTTCTTTCTGGGGTCAAAACTCTGCTTGTGATTTTTCACATCTGTAGTTGGCAACTTTTTGGAGCCATGGGCTGGAGTAACCCAGCTCCAGTCTGAGGTGGGCTGGTGTTGCGAACTGACCACTGCTGCTTTTACCTGGCCTTTGCAGGGCTGGGGGAGGTGGAGCCTCCTACCACTGAAGCTGCTTGGCTCTGCAGGCCAGACAGATCTAGTGCTTTTGTGCGCCCTATGTTGCCAGCCCCTTCCTTACAAGGTTCCAAATTAATTGTATCTGCTTGGGAGAGAGCTTTGCATGTGACTTGAAGCAGGTCTGTGGAGACTTCAGTTTAATTTGCAGCTGCAGCCAGCACACACGAAGTTAGAATGCAAGGAAGGGTAGACTAACACAGAGCTTTGTACTGTGTTGAGGCTTCTCTCTACTGCTACTCTGGTCACCCCCTCAGACAGGACACTGCAGCGCTAGGTAGACTCAACCAACAATGACCAGAGAGCAGGGGAAACTTGTATGAAGAGTGCAAAGATCAGAATTCCTGTCCCTTGGAAAAGGTATTACTTGAGAGCTCATAATAAATGTGTACCAAAAATTTGTGGTCTGGAGAAGAGAAATTGGAGGTTTCCGTTCTCTGCTCCAAAATGCCAAGTGGAGTCAATGAAATTGAAAGACAGCAAATGTAGTAAGATGTGATTTTTTTTTTTTTTTTCTTCTGTAGTTTGTCTGTGATTTCAGTGTTACAGGAAATATTTCAAGCCAAGGACTTAGTAAGGTTCAGGGAAGACATGATATTATATGGTTAATAATCAAAAGGGGATTTCTGGGCCATGGAGTTCAGTCCTTTGCCTTTTTAGGAACTCATTAGCCAAAGGAGTCCCCAGATCATGCTACATTCACCTACAACTTCAAGAACAATATTTTAAACAGCAAGAACACCTTATAACATGCCATAGCTAAATGCAGGGGAGCCCAAGATGCTGTCAATGTCTTGCTACTGCAGTGATGGAGAAATAGCTGGTTAATACACATTGAGAAAACCCTAGGAAAAGAACCATGCCCTATACCACAGGAGATCAAAAAGCCCAGAGTCTGTGGCAGTCTGCTTTTCTGAGGAGGGAGGAGGAATTTCCTTCTTGTCCCCAGACTTGGTGATTTGTGTGACCCTGAGTAGAATAGCAAGACCCTCTATCCAGAAACCTGTAGGTTTCCTGGTACTGGCACAAGTATCAGTGCCCCCCAGTCAAAACCCCTTAGCCTTAGCTGTGGGCAATGTCCTGGTGCCTGAGAGAAAAGTGAGCACTCTCCTTGCCCCCAAAGCTGGTAGCCTTAATGAGAGAAGGAAGGATTCCTTCTTGACCCCCAACTGGCAAGTAGCCAAAAGCCTGAAGTATGGGATTACAGATGCCTTCCATGCTGCAAGAAATGTTTTTATACACCAACCTGGAAACCCCAATATCTGACTCCCTGTCATACTCACAAGTTGGTATGATAGAGTTCCCCATCTTGTCACATCATCCCTGTTTCTATTCTGAGACAGTTCAGTCTTAGAATAGAAACAGATGACTAAAAGGGACCATGGAAGGTCATCTAAATTCTCTGCTCATTAAACTCTACAAATGACCTTTTATACTCTTATAGAGTGTTTTGTCTGCAGCTGAGGAGTTAATGGGGATCTGAAGCCACAAGAGATGTTAGAAGTAGTGTCTCTGAGATGCTTCTGGTGAGGTCTAGTGCTAAGCATCAAAAGTAGTTTCCTAAACCAAGTTGAGACAAGGTCATTTGAATTTGTTTCTGTTGCGCAGGTGATTGCAGTCTCTTTGGAATTACATTCCCTTGCAGTGCAAATGTGAGGGCCCTTTTCTACCATGCAGTTTTGTGCTTTGAGGGAGGTTGCACAGGACTAAGCAAGGAAACAATTAATTCAAGTCTTTTTCTTCTGCTAGCCTGAAGTTAATATTTCTGTTTACTTCATAACACTGATAACTGCCTCATTTCAGTTTCAGGCAGAGAATAGAATTCTTGTCTCTAGTGTGGCGCACAGTTTTGCCCATTCTGCCAAAGGAGATGAACTTGCCAGGTCTCTGCTTTGCTAGGCTCTGACCAGTACACCTACTTATTCCAGATTTTGAGAAGGAGCTTTGAATTCAAGACCCTTAAGTCAACATTTTCTTGCTGTCCAGCAAATACCAATAAATGTGTAATGCACTTGGCAAATGCATTGAATTAAGTGGTAGAAGGAGCTTCTGTGTAATTCAGTGTATCACATTTAAATCCTACTGGAAACCCATACAGGGAGTGCTGTGGTTCCATAAACAAAGAGCTTGTCCTGCCAGTTTAGTTTGATGTGGCAATGAAACTTATTTGTAACAGAATTTTGCTAGTCTTTGATTCTTTCAGAAAACTTTTACAATAAACGTTAATATTGGTAGGTTAAGGGTGTTCCAGAGTTTTGTTCCACAGAGTTCATGTTTCTCCTATTGAAATACATGCCTATATGCTTAGCTTTTTAAGAAAGGTGACAGCTTACAATCAAAATGTGTGCTTGGCTAGGCTGTATATGTCTGAAGGAGTTCCTCCTGCATATCTACCTCTGCAAGGCACTGAGATGCTGCAGTGCATTTCCCTGACAAATACTGCAACAAAATGAAATCTTTGCGTGGAATGAAGAAGGGAAAGAATGGTCAAGACAATGGGCTAGGACTCAAGTGGCACTGCTTATTGGACTCTTCCTTCATAAAGGTGCCAGATTGATTTAAACTAAACTATTTGGAGATAGTGACTAGTTTTCGTTTTATATATTCTGTGTCTCCATTTCCTGTATGTAAAAGCAGACAATAGTTCCTGCATCATGTGTTACCATGTAGGTACATTCACTCCAGCCAAGTACTTGGATAGAGTGCTAGTGGGCATCTTAGAAGCACCTGGCTCATTGCTCCCCTTTGTGAGCTGTTGGAGGAGCCACTCCCACCTTCCAGCCTTGGGATTGTTGGGGGACACACAAGCCCTTTTGAGACTTGGAGACTGCAACATGTGCCCCTTAGGGTTTGGAAAAAACATTTTGATACTTTGAGGGGCTGGCTATTCTTGTTCATGGCCCATTCTTAAGTATGGCAGTACAAGCTGGGGACATGAAAAGTGCCTTGTCCTTTGCTTGAGAAAATCATTGTCCCTACACCTGATGCAACAACATAAGATTCTCAGTTCACATGGTCCTTCAGTATAGCCTGTCTAGCAGTAGTAATCTGGGAATTCCTTGCTGCCAATGTCTAAGGATGATGCATGATATATTGAATGCTTTATCCTTGTTTTCAGGGATGCAATCCCAATTAGAGGCTGACAGCATAATTTCCTCTAATTAGGCTTTGCTATCTTAAGAAAAATTGTAGTATGTAACCACATCATTACCAAGCTGAGATTCATTTGTTTGAGGGTGTGGATGGATGTGACGTTTAAAGCACTTTAAAGGGGAAGCAGAAAGGTGTACATACCCTTTTGAAGTGCTCTGAAAATGGCGGAAGTGCTCCAGAAATAACCCTGAAGGAAACCATTACTATTTGCAAATGAAATGTTTCCTGTTACATGTAAATGCTGTATAGAGCATGACAGGGAGGGCTCCATCCTCCAGTACCCTATAGTGCTCTGATCCAGTCCTTCTGATCTACTCATCCTTCCTCCCCCCCCCACCCACCTGTGTGCCATGAGGCAATTGGGGAAGCATGGCAATGCAGCTGCATTTAAAGGACTTCAGAAGTTACATCTCTTCTTATACCAAGCCCTGTTTTGTACCAGGATAGCTGGTTTACAGAGAGGAAGGTGAAAGGGCATTGATGCCAATATAACTAAACCGATGTCCTTACTGGGGTGAGGTGGACACACTTGAAGGGAGAGAGAGGCTGTAAATAAATTTAGACAGACTACAAAAGTGGGCAGATGAGAATAGGATGGGGTTCAACATAGACAAATGCAGGGTGCTGCACCTTGGGAGAAGGAATCCACAGCATACATACAGGCCGGGGAGTTCCCTTCTTGAAAGCACAGAGGCGGAAAGGGATCTTGGAGTCATTATTGACTCCAAGATGAACATGAGCTGCCAATGCCAGACCACTCAAGCTGGTCCAGAGTGGTGATACTCCCCCTCTATGCGACTTTGGTCCGGCCGCAGTTGGAGTACTGCATCCAGATCCGGGCGCTGTACTTCAAAAGGGATGTGGCCAGCCTGGAGAGGGTTCAGGGGAGGGCCACCCGCTTGGTGAGAGGGCAGCAGGACAGGCCCTACGAGGAGAGATTGAGGGACCTGAACCTGTTTAGCCTCAGCAAGAGGAGGCTGAGGGGGACCTGGTGGCTGCCTACAAACTCATCAGGGGAGATCAACAGCAAATGGGTAGAGTCCTTTTCTCCCAGCGCCACCTGGGGTGACAAGGAACAATGGTAATAAGCTGATGGAGAATAGGTTTAGGTTAGAGATCAGAAGGCAATATTTTACAGTTAGGGTGGCCAAAATCTGGAACCAACTTCCCAGGGAAGTGTTCCTCGCCCCTACCTTGGGCAAATTCAAGAGGAGGTTGGATGATCACCTGTCTGGGGTCTTGTGAACCCAGCACTCATTCCTGCCTGTGGCAGGGGGTCAGGCTAGATGATCTGTTCAGGTCCCTCCTGATCCTAGCTACTATGATACTGCAGATCTTATTGTAGTCAAGGCCTTAGTCTCCTGCAGGTCAGGCAGATGTGGCCTCTTCCACAAGAATGACAAAAAGTGGTATCCCAGACAGGTCAAGATAGTTATGGTGGTTGTATATGAAGGAAAACTTTTCCTGAGTGAGTGTTTTATCAGCTTCTGTAATGCTTGTGGAAGTTTCAAATTCTGTATCTCTGTAGGCTACGGGGAGTTGAAAGCCCTTTTCAAAAATAACTTAAAAGGTTTAGAAGTGAATCCAGATCTAGTGGGTACAGGGTGTCGTTAATGCTGCAGAAATTGCTTTCCAAGTTGTGGAAGCAAAACTGTTTAGGCAGAGGTGGTAATCCTAAAGGTTCTGCCTTCTTAAAAGGACAGAGCCCTGTGAGGTTTTCTTTTAGCAATAGTCCCATTTTAATTGCTTCTGTTTCTAGACATAATATGAATCTAAATAATAATAATACTACCTCTGAGTGTGTAGCACCCCTCTGTAACAGAGATTCTCAAACTGTGCAAAGAGCTGGCTGGTTATGTGGCTCTGGTTGCCCTTGTCTCCACTTTTGTGTCATTCAGAAACAAAATGAAGAGCAAAAAGCATTTCCTGCATTACAGCCGACTTAAGAATCCATGACAGTACCTAACCAGTAGGGCTATATGAAGCTTTGGTTGCTGATTCGATTCGGTGGAGGTTCTGCCTGTTTCGGCAGCCGAATCTCCGAATTGAATTGGAGACCCTTTAATCTCTCCAAATAGAATCAGAACCCTCTGAAGCGATTTGGAGAGATTCAATGATTCAGACATAGACACAGCTTTAAATGTTTTTTCTACATACCTCAAAGTACCAGGCAGCTCGTGAACTCTGAGATGGTGGGGCAGATGGAGCATCCCACGGGAGCATGGGGGGGTCCTCAGTGTGCTGGGCAGCAGACCCAGAAGTGGACCAGAAGCACTAATGGTCTACTTCTGGGTCCGCAGCGGAGCGCACAGGGGACCCTTGTCCCCTGGCTCAGTGACTGGTGCCTCCTGAGTCTGGGGGGGGGCCCCCTGGGGTCTCCCCGCAGCTGATTGCCAAGCCAGGGAGGCACGGGGGGGAGGGGTCAACCGCCAAGCATGTGGGGGGCCCCCTGAGCTCCTGTGGGACATGCCATCCGCCCCACCATCCCAGTGTTCATGAGCCACACCTGGTACCTCAAAGTATGTAGAAAAAATATTTAAAGCTGTGTCTATGGCTGAATCACTGATTTTTCTGAATTAGCATCAAGTCTTCAGATTCGGATTCAGCCTAATTGAATTGGGACAGCGATCCAAATCAACTAATCAAATCACTGTCCCCGATTTGGGCCATATCCGAATCAAATACAGTCTGTTTTGCACACCTCTATTAACCAGACTTTCCACATAAGTAGTTGCTGCAACTGCCAGAGATATTTATGCCACGGGGACCCAAGACCATCTCTGTCCAAACATAATGCAGCCTGTGAACAGTTTGAGATCTCTCCTGTGGCTGAGTCTGGGGTCCAATGCCTTGCGTTTTGAGGAGCTATTTTTGCCTGGGCCTGTTGTTTGATTCAGCATCTGGCTTTCCCATTTTGCAGGTGTCGATACTTGGCAGTTCAGCTGTCTCCAGCGATCCCTGTCTTTGCAGTGGTCCTTTTCTTGTTTGCAATGGCCACACTCCTGCGGACAAGCTTCAGTGATCCTGGGGTGATCCCAAGAGCTCTGCCTGATGAGGCAGCCTTCATTGAAATGGAGATTGGTGAGTGGAAAGCTTTCAGGCAGCAGAGTCTGTGTTGGTGAGGAGCTGGTGTACCTTCCCTGCTGCTCTTGGGGTAGAAGAGTGTGTGTATGTGCCTGTGGCAGGCCAGTAGGGGGCGCTCCTGCATTGAGCCACCCACCTCACTGCGCCTGACCACCTTCCGTGGGGGCAGCTCACGTTTGGCCGACCCCCTTCCTGGAGCACACCACTAGCCTAGGGTTCCACTGCCACCACCCAGGGCTCTGGACTGATTCTGGCTCTGCACACCCTGGGAAACGCAGGCCTAGTAGCCCTCAAGGGTATTTGATTCACTTTCAGAACTTGGGATGCTTCCCTCAGTCAGGAGCGCAAGTAGCGGTCTCCCTTAGTCAGCCGAACCAAGGGGACCCCCAGGCATAATCTAGACCCACTCCCAATAAGTTTCCCACACTAGGTACAAAGGAGAAATTTATTGGTTACAAAGGGTAAGGTTAGAATAGGGTACAGGGTAGAGCAATATCAGAGAAATCCCGTAGAGCAAACTCCCCTGGCTGGGTAGCCTTTGATCACGCATCTGAGTTACTGCAAGTTATATATCTAGTTAGATCTCAGGTAGCTTACTCACAAGTATCATCCGGAGGCAGGCAATTCCTTGATCATGAGTTTTGAGAGAGAGAGCAAGTTTCAGATGGTTCAGCTCTTCTCCCTCTCTGAGTGTTCCTCGTGGCTGCTGCCCCATCCTCCTGGACAGTCCTTAACTTATATAGCCCTTGTGACCTCACTTACCTGGTCTAATGGAGGCCACCACCTGTTGGCTGTCAGCCAACCAATTTGAAATACATCACTAGTTGCCAGGCAGACTGGCAGTCTCTAGCCCACCAAGGAGGAAGCCCCTCACCCAGGTATGTGATACTAGTCATGTAGACAGAGGGAGCAGGTTTCCCCCTCCCTCAGGAATGTATCCAGCTCAGGTTACCTAAAGAGATAGGGTAAAGGTGTGTTTCCTCTGCTGGGCCCACCCTACTGAAATTGTCACAGAACAGAGTTTTGGGGGAGAAACAAAGGTGGCCTTCTGCCACAGTGCCTGGTGCCTACTGAGTTGGTGTCAGGAGTGTGTTGACATCATGTCTCCTGCTGACCTGATAAGAGATGAGTGCCCAACAGCAGTATGAGGTGGCTGAGGGAGTGTGCACTAGAAATACTTTTATGTGCCAGTGCTGTGTGCCTGGCCCAAATGAGGAGACAAACTCATATGGCTTCTTTCCTCTCCTCCTGCAGCAGCACGCGAATGCCTCTGACTGGGAATGGGAGCAGGAGCTGGGGAGGGGAATGACTGCAATTCATTCTGCACACAGGCCCAGGCCTGTCTTAGCAGTAATTTGCCTTCACTCCAGGTCCCACGCACTTGAGGTTGGCTTTGGAATCAGTGAGCACAGCTGCAGCTATTGGCACAGCAGGCTCTCTTGGCCTTCATGGTAGGGATGGGATGGGATGGGATGGCAGTTGTTCCTAAAATAACCATCCTGATCCTGGCTTGCTCTTGCTTTCAGAGGCGACGAATGGAAGTGTGCCTCAGGGCCAGCGCCCACCCCCACGTATTAAAAACTTCCAAATCAACAACCAGATTGTGAAGCTGAAGTATTGCTACACATGCAAGATCTTCCGGCCTCCCCGTGCTTCACACTGCAGCATCTGTGACAACTGTGTGGGTGAGGAAAAGAGCCCAGTGTCCCTGTCCAGTAGGAGACTTCAGAGTAACAGCCATACCTTAAGCTGCAGCACCAGGGACATAGGAATTGACATAGTATAGCAGGGCTGATTTCTGTCTATCCACAGGCTTATGGCCACCCAATTACTGTGGAGGAGGAAGGGGTCTGATCTGAATGTAGAGGGAAGAAAAGCCAGTTTGGTGAAAGGAAAGGGGACAAGGACCTGAGACTTGAACTGGAAGCCAGGCTAGTGGGGAGAGGCTGGAACCAAGGTGGGGGAAGAGTAGAGGAGAATGAGATTGGGAGTTGGTAAGGGAAACTAGAGTGGGAACCTCCGGACTGAGACTGGGTTCCTAGGAGGGAGATTATAGTAAAGATTGAGGGGGAAGGTGCAGGGGGAGAAACAGACTGGATGAAAAGCCTGGGAGGGAGAGTGGGATGTAGTGTGGAGGCCTGAGGGGAGAAAGATTAAATGAGGAACCTGGGCACAGAGTTGAGACTGAGACTGGATACTGGGATGACGAGCGACTCAAAGTGGTGAGGTTTGAGGCCCGGGGCTGCAATGCATGGCTGCAGGGCCCCAGCAGGGAGCAGGATGGGGCTGCGGGTGGTGGGGGAGGGGGAAGGTGACAGCCAGCTTCCCACTGCTGCACGCACTCCCAGGGGGCAGGGGGGACCTGCACTCCCCCAGATCTGTACCCAGGGCAGGTGCAGGGTGTGGGCTTGGGCCCCTGCCCTGCTTCCCTCCCCCCAGGGCCTCCGCAGCCCAGTGGGCATGACCCAGTGCGACTGGCGATAGTGGGGCCATGCAGGGATCTCCTCGTTGCTGCTCCGCACCAGGAGTGCATGTGGTGGTGGGGAGCCAGCCTGCCCAAGTCCACAGCAGGGGGGAGCGGGAGAAGGGGGCTGCGGACCCAGGTCTGTAGCCTTGGCAGCTGGGGGCCCCCTCTGGCTGGGCTGGGGGGATCGGGCTGTGGGTGCCGGGTGAAGGGCACCAGCAAGGCTGTGGGTGGGGAGTGAGGGGCACCAGCAGGGCTGGGGGAGCTATGGGGGTGGGGGACTTTAATTTTAATCACGGATTTGGGGGTTTTTAGCAGAGAATTTGGTATTTTTTATCAGGGAAAACCAGGATCCCTCAGACGGAGACTGTCTGGTTTTGGGTGGAGATGTGGCTGGGACAGGGACAGGTTGGAAGAGATGCTGCAGAAGGGTCTACCTGCAGACCTGGGTCTGTCCAGACCTGGAATGGAAACTGGGAGTTTTGAGTGTTGCCATCCTCTGCTGTCAACAAGTATCTGGAACCCACTGGCACAGTGTTGATGTCTAGTTTCTACCAACACCCCCAGAGTGCTGGTACATAGAGGATGACAACCCATTATGCTATATCAGTTTCAACCTTAACTCAAATGGCAGAGGGTTCCGTGATGGATCAAAAGTTTCCAACCCTGCTGATGACCCTGGTGGGTTTCCAAAACTTGCTTCATGACTAAACTTCTAGAGTTTTTTGGATGACTTTTTTTAAAGACTTTAAGATGGAAACCTAAGTTAAAGAAAAATATATAATTTAGGCTACAAAGTTAAGGCTATAAAGTACAAAAGTGCAATCAAAAGCGAAGAAATGTCACAATTAAGCCTGCCTTTAATTCAACTCTAATTTCCACACTTGTGTGTATGCAAATGATTAATCAACAGATGATATGTTTTCCATAGGATTCCTGCCTCATTCAGTGCATAATATGGGCAGTGTGGACTATGTGAGCAACTATTCACTATTTTATCCTGGTTGCCAGTGAGTGGCCTTGCGTCTGTCTTTACTGCACATTATGGAAATCCTGCTCTGAAGATGATTACTAATTTCTGCATGGGTTTTTCTTTGGTATCATTACTGCAGCATCTAGTGCCTTGCAAACACATTAATTAATTTTCACATCATTGTTGCAGTATGTAAGGCTGATATTTTTACAGGCACAGGGAGTTTGTCACAATGGCAAGCTTCCTTGCGCACTTCATTGCATACCTGAACTCAGGGCAGTCCAACTGATGGCCCACAGGCCATGTGAAGCCCATGAGAGGCCAGCATAAGGCCTGGAAGCCCCTGCAGCTCTACCTCCCATAGTCATGTGGTGAGTCTGTGTACCATTTGTGCAACATTGGGGGGTTAGTGTTAGAGTGGTGCTAGTACTGTCTGCGTGGTGAGGAGAGGGGAGAACTCCTAGAGGCCTGCTCCTGAAGCATGTGGTTGGCACAGTGTGTGGCCCAGGGACCACACCACTGCTGTATGTGGCCCTGGTCATGAGGAAATTGGACAGCTCTTCCCTAACCTCACCACCACAGCAGGACCATCCTTTGTACTGAATGGTGCAGCTCCTGGGGTAAAATAACATATAAACACGTCATTAAGGACTACATCAGAACACGTATGTCCAGTAGGTGCAATGAAGATTGTGGAAACTAATACTGGAAACTGTCATCTAAGCTATAACTGGAAAGGTGCTGAAGGCACATCTCTGGAGCCAAATATCAGTCTGAAAATGACTCATCCCTGTGCCTCTGAAGCTCTCTTCTCCATGGAGGGGCTGTTCTAGCCCCTCTTTTTTTTTCTAGTCTCACTAGAGCATGAGTTCTCACCAGGGTGCTATATATAGGTTTGCAGTGATAGTTACCCTCCCACTCTAGAGTAGATGGGAGGGGGTCTTGAAACTCTTTCTTTGTAGCAGGAAGTGTCAGTCTGGATTGGAATTGTCACTTTTCAAAGGCTGCAGCTCAAGGGGGAAGCATTTCCTGTGTTCCATCAGGGAGGAGCAAGTTAGAAAGTGTTTTCCATCTCCCAGGATCCTGCCTACCTGAAGAGTTAATCCCATCACAGTCTAAGGGTACTTTTTACCAAGAGAAGCTCTTTGCCCATTGTCCAACTTAAGTATTTCCAGTAGAGAAAGGGAAGTATTCATGTTACCATGAAAGATGGGGAGGTTTCTTCTGGAATGCTGTGTAAGATTTTGACTCTTTTGACCCTTATTCATAAAAGAATTCCAAGTGGAAGAGGTGCAGAGAAGGGAGACTAAGATGATCAGAGAAATGGAGGGACTGTTATGTGAAGGAAGACTAGAACAGTGTGGCTTGTTTAATATGGCAAAACAAAAGCTGAGAAGGAATTTGATTGTGTACTCTGTGTATTTTGGAGAGAAACATCAGGGAAAGAAATGAGCCATTTAAGCCAAAGGACAAGGTTGGCACAAGAACTGTTGGGTATAAATTGGCCTTGGTTAAATTTAAGCTGGGAATAAGAAGATTTCTAACCATCAGGGGAGTGAGACTCTGGAACAGCCTCCCAATAGGAAGAGAGGGGGCAAGCAACTCAGCTTGTACCTTGATATGTGTACGAATGAATTGTGTGCGATCAGGAGACTGACCCTGATAACCAGAAGGACGTTTCTGGTACCGTGTTCATCAGAAGCATTTGGTAGCAGTGCTGCTCTTGGGAGTTGTATTGGCAGGGCTTTGCTGTCCCTGTCCTTCCATGCTCTAGCAGTGCTGACATCAGTTTCCCACTCCCACAGAGCGCTTTGACCATCACTGCCCCTGGGTGGGCAACTGCGTGGGGAAGAGGAACTATCGCTACTTCTACCTCTTCATCCTTTCGCTCTCACTCCTCACCATCTACATCTTCACTTTCAACATCGTCTACATGGCACTCAGTAAGTCCTGGTCCTGGCGGGAGGGGTGTGTGGTTCTGTGAGGCCAAGTGGGGGAGATCGGAATAGCACCGATAGATTTTGGGGGCCAATACCAATAGCCGATTTTTAAGGAGGCACATCAGCCGATACCAATCCAATTTCCAATATAGCTGCATGCAGCTGACAAGTCTGTTGTGGACAGGGGGGTGGGCCAGATGAGTGCCCCCCTACAGGGAGGGAGGGAGTGGGGCAGGGGCTGGGGCAGGTGCTGCCCGGCCAGGGTGGAGCGGGACGCAGGGTGGAACCGCGCCGTGTCCGGGGTGTGCGGAGTGGCTCCCGCCACTGCACACACCCAGGAGGGAACCATGGATGGGGGGCTGGATCTGCACAGAGAGGATGAGGTGGGCTGCGGATCAGGGCTAGGGCTGCACCAGGCTCTTCCCGGTGCATGGGGGCTGTGCTTGGGGCTGCAGGGCCACGCTCAGGGCTAGCGGCACTGGGAGGGGACCTCTGGGGGTGGGGAGGGGGGCTGCAGTTGCCTCAAATTTCACTGTAGCCCCTTCCCAGCGCCACCGTCTGCCCCAAGTGCAGCCCCCATGCACCAGGTAAGAGCCTGGCCCAGCCCTGGTTCCAGCCTGCAGCTGCAGCCCCCACAGCGCCCTCCTCCTGCACAGATCCAGGACACAAACCCCACCCCCGCATTCCCTTCCTGGGTGCACACAGCCGCAGTGCCTGCCCCACTCCCTCCCTCACCTCAGGGGCCTTGATCTCCCCCCTCCCCTTCCACCACAACAGACTTAGATTCATAAGATTGTAAGGCCAGAAGGGACCTTGGAAGATCATTGGGTTCAGTCCCCTGTACCAAGCAGGAAAGATAACTGGGGGTCAGGTGACCCCAGGAAGGTGACTAGTCTCCTCTTGATAATTTCCAGGGTAGGTGATTGTACCACCTCTGGAGGGAGCTTATTCCACAGTCTGGACACCCTGACCATGAACAAGTTTTTGCTAATGTTGAGTTTGAATCAGTCTTCCAGGAGTTTGTGGCCATTACTACTGGTTTTCCCCTTGGGTTCCCTAGTGAACAATTGCTCACCAAGCCCTTGATGTACTCCCCTAGCTTAGTGGTAAGGTGCTACCGGGTCCCCCTCAGCCTTCTTTTCCTCAGGCTGAAGTGTCCCAGATCCCTCAGCCTTTCCTCATATGGCTTGCCTTTTAAGACTGATCATACTGGAGGCTCTTCTTTGGACTCTCTCAAGCTTGTCCACATTCTTGCTAAAGTGTGGTACCCAGAACTGGATGCAGTACTCCAGCTCAACTGCAGTCTCACCAGTGCTGAGTAGAGCAGAAGAATCACCTCCTTGGTTTTGCTGGAGATGCATCGATTGATGCATGCCAGAGTGTTGTTTGCCCTACTGGCTACAGTATTGCATTGCCAGCTCATATTCATACTGTGGTCTATTATTACCCCCAGGTCCCTTTCATCTGTGATGCTAGTCAGCTTGGTGCTGCTAAGCCTGTAGATGTTGGGGGTTGCTCGTCTCAAGGTGGAACGCGTTACGTTTTTCAGTGTTGAATTTCATCAGGTTCCAATCCGCCCAGCTTGCTAGCCTGTCTAGGTCCACCTGTATCTGCAGCCTATCTTCAAGTGTGACCATGGTTCCCCATAACTTGGTGTCTGTGAACTTGGCCAGTGTGCTCTTCACCCCCACATCCAAATTGTTAATAAAGATGTTGAAAAGTACTGGACCAAGCACTGGCCCTTATGGGACATCGCTGCCCTCTCTTCACCACGATGAGACAGATCTGTTTCACTATGACTCTCTGGGTCCTATCCTGCAGCCAGTTTCTCACCCACCTGACTGTCCTCCAGTTAAGCCCACAAACCTCCAATTTTCTCGCAAGGACATTGTGGGATACTAGGTCAAAGGCCTTTTGGAAGTCAAGGTATACAATGTCAACCTGCTCTCTCATGTCCAAGTGACAAGTTACTTGGTCATAGAAGGAGATGAGTTTGGTAAGGCAAGACCTGCCCACAACTAAGCCATGCTGGCTGTCATTGGAAGTCTTACCTTATGCAAGCTTATCTCAGATAGACTCCTTGATGAACTTTTCTAGGATTTTCCCTAGGGTGGAAGTTAGGCTGATTTAGCCTATAGTTACCTGGGTTCTCCCTCCTGCCCTTCTTGTGGATGGGCACAACATTGGCCCTCTTCCAGTCCTCAGGGACTTCTCCAGAGTGCTATGAGTTGTGAAAGAGTTTCACCAGGGGTTCCCCAATGACTTTGACTAGCTCCTTCAGCACTCTCAGATGAAGATCATCCAGTCCTGCTGATTTGTATACATCTAATTTTTTTAATTGGTCATACACCAATTCTATGGTGATAGTATGAAGGCAATTATTCCTACCATGCTCATCCTCTACTCTACCTGGCGTGGTTTTCCCCTTGGTCCGGTGAAAGACCAAGGCAAAGTAGTCATTCAGGAGTTCAGCTTTTTCTTGGGTACCGGTAACCAGCTTTCCTGAGCTGTTGAGCAATGGCCATACACTCCCATTTGTTTTCCTCCTGTTCCTTATGTACTTAAGGAAGGACATCTTGGTGTCCTTGATTCCTGTTGCTAATCTAAGTGTATTCACTGCTTTAGCCTTTCTTATCTGTTCCCTGCAAATGGTCGCTGCTTTAGCCATCATGGAATAGTCCTCCTTGGGGCCCGCCCCAAGCTTCCATTGTTTATAAGCTTCTTTCTTCTTTCTTAAGAGGACCGTGTTTTCCCTGCTCCCCAGCCCTTCTGATACCTTTTCTCCGCATGGGAATGAACTTCCTTTGTGCTTCAAGGATCATGTCCTTAAGGAACAACCACTCTTCATGCACACCTTTCACCTTCAGTCCCTGGTCCTGCAGCACTTGCCCTACTAGTGACATAAGCTTGTTGAAATTTGCATTTTTGAAGTCCAGGACTTCAATCCTGCTACCCAATTTGTCTGCCTTACATCAGACAGTGAACAAGATGGTTTTATGGTTGCTGTTGCCCAGACTTCCCTCTATATTTAAGACAGTCACTTACCAGCTGCATGCAGCTCTCCATGCTGCCGGGCTGTGCTCCTTGCATGCACGGGCATTTATCAGCCAAATTATTAGCCATATCAGGCCAATTTATGATGCAATCAATTGTCTTTATGTTGGTGCCAGTCCAATATTGGACTGATGTATTGGTGCACCTCTACAGAATAGGGACAGTTTTGGAGGTCTAGTGACAACCAGGGGGCCTGACAAACATGGGCAGGGATTGACTGGGAGGGACTTGTCCAGGCTTGTACTGATTTCTGAAGATTAACTTCTGTTTGTCCCCTCTGTGTTCCCAGAGTCCTTGAAGATTGGCTTCCTGAACACTTTGAAAGAGACCCCAGGAACATATCCTTCTATACCATGCTGACAGGCCTGCTTCATCCTTTCTGCCTTGGGACAGGGTGAAGGGTGGGGCACAAAAGCACAAGGGGCCTCTTTTCTGCCTTTGAGGAAGGTGGAATCTTGTTTTTGTTTGTTTGTTTTAGTATGGGATGCAGCTGGAAAGAAGGTAGAGCACAGTGCAGCACTCATCCCCAGCATCACGGGAGGGGAGTGCATAGTATCACGTGGGATGCAGCCAGCTGCCAGGAACATGGGTGGGCAAAGTGCCTTGGGTTTTGGGTCCTTAACCAGCTACTTACGGTCCTGGAAGTGCTTATCTGCTTCTTCACCCTCTGGTCAGTAGTGGGTTTAACTGGCTTCCACACCTTCCTGGTAGCACTGAACCAGACAACCAATGAAGATGTGAGTGATGTCCCTTTGTGCCATTCTGCCTCTTCCCTTGCCCTTTTGATGCTCCCCTTTCACCAGTTCTCATTCATAGTTAGAGTCCTCTGTGTCGACAGTGGAGGGAAGTTGCATATTGTTGTAAGCAGTATGTCCAGAGTAGACCAGCACCACACTGGTTCTGTACTGCCACAGGTGTTTGAAGTATAATACAAGTAGTCCCTGAATTGGACAAGGACTACTGCTGCTAACAGATGTGGGAAAAAATAAAAAGAGCAACAGTACTTTACCAGAGGAGGAAGTTAGTTGGTTTGACCCAGCTCCCCAGTATCTGTATAGATTGGGTGCTTCAGCGGGCCTTGTTGGCACTTTTCAATCAGCTATTAAATAAGTGCCAAAAAGCCCTGCTGAAGCGCCCAATCTATATAGATTTTGGGTGAGCCATGTCAAATTAACACGATGCCTCTTCTGGGTATGCGCTGCACTTGTTGCAGGGTTGCACCAAGCTGAAAAGTGAAGTGCAGAGCTGAAAGTAAAATGCCTTTTTTTTTCCATACGTGTAAGCAGCCTAATTGTCTCCCTACAGTCCCTGCTTCATCAATGGAGCAAAAATAAAGACAAGACCCTTATTCTCTCCCATGCCTGGGGTGCAAGTGGTGAGTGTGTGGCTGTCATGCCATTGCTTCATCCCTTACAGGGATAGCTACCAGGTAGCCTGAGGCTTGCCAAGCAGGGTCAACTGAAACAATAGGGCCCTGTTGTGACATGTCAGTGCCCTCTGACTCCCCTCCTTCTGCTGTGTGTGCAAGTCAGAGACAAAATACTCGTGGTGGTCAGTGGAGGCTGCTGACTGGTGCCGAGGCTGAAAGGCAGCTCATGCTCTGTTTGGGTGGTGTTCTCGTCTTTCAGATTAAGGGGTCATGGACTGGGAAGAACCGTGTGCAGAATCCCTACAGCCATGGAAACATTGTGAAGAACTGCTGTGAGGTGCTGTGTGGGCCTCTACCACCTAGGTAAGTGCTGGGGGAGGAGCCCAGGTTTGCTCTTCTGAAAATGTTAGGCCTTTGGTAGGCCTCTGGTCACTAAGGAGTCAGTGTGTTTGAGGCAGAAGGCACAGCCTGGCCTTGCCAGCCCTCATGTGCAGCTAGACATGGGGCAGTACCAGCTGTTCTAAGGGAGTAAAGTGTGGTGTCTACAGAACACAAGGGGTTTGTTTGGAAGCACAACCAGGATTTCCCAAAGGTGCTTGTGAGAGCAGCAACTCTCACTGGAGGGGTGGCTTCACCCCCTGACCTCAGCCTGTTTTGCCTCTACCAGTTGGGGCAGACTTTGCTTAATCCATAAAGGAGGTAAAAGGCCCTCCCTCCCTTCCTTTTTCTGCTCAAAGACACACCCCCTCCCTCTCCTCTTTCCCCTCTCCACCAACTCCCCTGCCTGCTGCTGTTGCTTTCTTCACTACTCTGGGGCAGAGAAGCTCCAAAGCAGGCTGGGCTCAGCTGGGTGGGGAAGGGTGGTAACAGTGTGGTGAGACCCCCACCCTGCCCAGTCCTGTGAAACAGTGTGGTAGTTGACCCCACCCTGCCCAGTCCTGGAGCAAGCACAAGAGGGAAATGGAACCCCTTCTGTCAGGTAGAGAGTGGAGAGAAGGGGCAGAGAGGGGGTGTGCCTTTGAGCAGGAAGGGGGAAAGGAGTATTTTCATATGCTTTAGAGATTTAAAAAAGCCCCTGGAGGCTCCATGGTACAGTGCAATCCAAAAGAGAAGTGTAGCCCTGCCACTGCACCCCCTCTGGATCTGCCCCTGGGCCTTTTGTGAACTTGCCTAACTTACAGAGATATACATTCCTGGGACATGATTAGAGCATCAGTCCCTCCTCTGACAAAAAGTGGCACCCCCTCTGAATGGCACAGCCTGGAGACCTGGTCCCTAGGGAGCTAGCTTCCTCTTCCAGAACTGAGGCTGTGATGTCAGGAGACTTCAGTCTTCTGCTTCAGACCTAGCCATGATGTCTCACATGAGGCTCGTGCTGGCAGGTGAGCAGGTGGGGGTGTTTTTCCAAGTGTGCAGATATTAAGAAGCCAAGATCAAGAGTAGAATAGATCTGTTCTCGAGAGGTTCCCTCCCATTTGTTGTGTTCATTCTAGTTTCACACTGATAGGGCTGCACCTTGCTGTTCCTCTAGCAGAGGGCTTGGGTTTGAGACCTAGGTATCCCTTCAGCCTTCCTAACTCTGTTCCTTGCAGCGTGTTGGATAGACGGGGCATCTTGCATCAGGAGGAAAGCAGTGCTCGGGAGGAAAGCAGCGCTCGAGGGCCCAGCATGCAGAAAGAGAGCAGTGCTCAGGAGCCTGGCACCACTCAGGGGCTCGGTGCGCAGGAGGACAGTGGTTCCCAGAAGGGCCGCAACAGCCCTACACATCATGCTGCCGTAAGTGCTCCTTTAACACAGGCAAAGAAGGGCATGTAGAAGTCCTTTTCATAATTGCCCTACTCCCATGCATCCAGGAACTCTACACTCCTCTCTCATTGGCAACACTGACCAAAGGCCCCAGAGCTGGCCCTATAGATGTGGTGGCTGAGCTGTTGGGAGTGAGGAGGAGAAACACAGTTGTCCTTGGAGTAAAGCTGAGTCCTGGGTTGAGGGACCTGCTGGCAAGGGTCTTGCTTCAGGGGCATCTGGGTGGATGGAGCTGTTAGGTGGCTGGCCCCCTTGGCCTTCTTGCCTGCGGTGCCACAAAGCCAAGCATGGTCTGCTGGGATTGTATTTCTTGATGGTGGCTGGTCACCTGCACTCCACAGCAGGAACAGTGTACATCATACTGAATAGTGAGCCCCAAAAGCATGGGCCTTGGTCTGGCTTTTGGTTGCCAGAGTCTTTCCTCTAAGTTGAATTTTTCACCCCTAAGTTATCAGCTATGTGTGAGGGCATCTCTACAGCACCTCCTGTAGAAGTGCTATTACACAGGTTGCTGTACCTGTTGTTCCTCATTTCTTTCCTTTCCCTCCCCTTCCACATCCATCTCCCCAGTTTCAACCTGCTGCCCCTTTCAGCAGTGCTGCTCATTGCAGACTCAGCTGAGAATGTAAACTAACCAGAAAGAACAGTGGTCATGGGACTGCTGGGCTTGTTGGAGGGGAGGGTGGATATGGAGGCAGGCAGGCAGGGCTCCTTCAGGAGTTATTTCTCTCTTCCTCTCCATACTGCAGCTCCTCTACATGTGGCCTTTGTTGGAAAACCAGCTCAGTTTACACTGTGAGCAGCCCAGGTACTTCTCAGGTGCTGCTGAGCACCGTGGCTGGGCAGTGGCTTCTGATTCCTGGTACTGATTTAAAGTAGTATTTTGGGCCTCAGGTGGGGATAAGATGTGATGATCCTTTATTCCATTCTTGTAAGCTCTGTAGAGTCTTATACAGGGGGAAACCTCTGTCTGACAGTCATTTTCTTTGGTGTTAACTGAGCTTTTGAAAACAGCCAGTTTAAATGTCCTGGGTCTGCTAAGTCAAATGTAATCCTGTTCCATGTAAGTCCATACAAGACAATAAAGACAGAGAAGGTAGCCTCTCTCTGGCAGCCTTGCTGCTGGGCAGTGCAGGCAGCACATCTCGGGTACTCTGAGATCAGGCAAACTTCTACCAGCGCTGGGCTGTTCACAGTGCTGCTTCAGCAGGCTCTCATGTCAGTGCCACAGGAGGGGAGCTGTATTGGCAGTGAAGCCAAACTCTTGCTAGATAGGAGTCATGATGGGAATTCAGTTAACATTCAAGACACTGGTGGCAGGGACTGCAAGCTCATGTTCCTTGCCAGGGTCAGCAGCCAGACATAGTTATTTGAGAGCTTTGAGTCCATTTATGGCAGGATGTCTTTTAGGCCAGCGGGGGGGTGTCATGGTGTGCCAAGGCATGGCAGCAGCACCAGCCATGGTGATGAAGCGTTCGCTTTCCCACCCATGCTTTCTGCAGCTCCCTGGCTGTCATGGTGATCCTTGCTAGCCATATCCAAAAAGGGCTGGCAATCTCATGCCACTAATCCTAACCGGTCACCATATGTTCTGGTGACTCCAAGTGCCCCTTCCTAGACTGGCTTGTTATCATGCCAGCCTATGCCTTTACCAGAGCCATAGAGAACCCTTCATACTTTGCACAATCCATTTTTCCCCGTCTTTCCTGAAGGCCTCTCTCTACTGCACTTATCTTTGCTTTCCAGGTAGAACTAGGGTCCCTACCATAGCCGAGCAGTGCTGTGCACATGTGTAATTGGAAGAGCACACATTCTTATGGGATGGGAGAGTACCCCTCCAAACCATCACTCCCTCTCTCTCCTCTCTCACCAGGTCCCCTTGCCACCACTGAACAGTGTTAAAACACCGGAGGAGACTCAGCCGACTGTTGTGGAGCCCCCAGCCCAACCTGGGGATGATGGTCAAGCAGAGCACTAGCCTGTTTGAGCAGGCGAACTTTCTTGTTTTGTCTGATCAAAGCTGGAAGCGATTGAGGAAAGGAGATGATGGGCCGGATGGTGTGCAAGCGCGCGAGTCCTCATGGCTGTTTTGCTTTAGTCTTTATCAACTTCTGTGTGGGGCTGGTACGGTGCAGACTGCAGAATGCCTGGCACAGGTGCCAGTGGATTGAGTGTGAGCAGAGCATGTCAGTCGTTTCACTGGGTCCATCTCTACCCTTGCAGCTGGTCTCCCTGCGTGGCTGAATTGGGACCTGCTTGATCTGTGGTTGGTCCTCACCGGTTAAACACTAGTCCCTTTGGTTTTGATCATCTCTCTGCCAGGTCCCAGCTGTGGCCTATGACTGATCAGCTACCTTGTAGTGGAGTTGCCCAGACTACGGCAGAATCGACCTGCTCCCTGTTGCTAAAGAATCATGATGGGAAGGAGAATGCATCCATAGTGGTATTCTTCTTCCTCCTCCTTCCCCCAGACTGTGATATTGTTTTATTGCTTAAGGTGGCAGGGATGGCCAGGAAATATTATTTTGTTGCCAAAAGGGCCAAAATCCACAGGGGAGGTGTTCTGTTTGGAAACGCTTTTTAAGTAGCTCTCTTCCCAGACTTCTCTCTCTCTATATGGTGCCACAGGTGTAAGAGCACATAGGGGATAGTCTTTACATGGCAGCCTCCTTTTCTTTCCATGGGAGCCCAGGCTGGGTTTCCCAGGGTGGCTAGCAGCAGCATACTGTTCTGCTACATGTCTTGGCCCTGCAGTACATGCAGATTGGTCACGGTAGGAGTAAAGCAGAAGGGAGGAGCCCTTGGGTGTCTGGCTCCAGTGCTGAAGTTGGGGCAGTATTTGTTATTTGGTGTCTTCTCCTTTCTAGTGTCTATCCCAAGTGAGGGTGCTTCCCTAGGGAAGCTGTGCGGGGGCTGAGTAGCCCTTGCTCTCAGGAAGTTTAATCTCAAGTTCACTCTTTTTTTTCCCTTTCTCCCTCCATCTCAGTCTCCCCCACTGGCTTTTCAGTGTTCTCTGAGCCCCCTCTCCCCTGCTCACTAGTGCTTGCAGACTACTCTGTATACAGACAGATGAAGAGGGGTTTTGTTAAGGACTTGGCCTTGGCCTTGGCCTTGGCCTAGTTGTGACCCAAGGAGTGAAATGGGGAAACTCCCAGGACCTCCTAGGGGCTCTGGTAGGCCACTGTGGAGTGCTTGGGCAAATCTCCCTGGCTCTTGCTTGACTCCATCTGTCTGATCTCCATACATAATGGATTTTTCTGGTAGGTACCCAGCCCTCATCACAGTATTTCATGGCCACATCCTACCTATCTGTAGCAACTCACATTGGCAGGGCCTGCTGTTGCAGGAGGAGCTGTCTGGCACCTCACTGCTCCTGCCCTATGTGACCTAGTCCCAGTCAGTGGGATGGGAGAAGTCTGTACTAGAAGACAATTCTACTATGTCTCCTTTATAGCAATTCATCTCACTTCCTCCTTCTCCCCTTTTCTCCCCCTCCCTCCCTCTTAGAGATGGCTCTTTCAAGGGAATCCTGCAATTTCCAGCCCCTGGAGATGGATTCCTTTTGTGCATCTTCATGGGAGATGGTGCTGCTTGCTGCCAGCTTATCTGAGGCAATTTCCATCTGTCCCCAGACCCAGTGCCTGGTGACTTACTGGAGGAAGGAAGGGCAGCCTTTTCTTCTCCTCCCCTATCACTTGTTCTTTGACTTTCCCTGCAAGCTGCTGAGGGCGAAAGGAGTTGGGCCTAGTGCTGAAAGTCACTTGGGTCTCCAGCATTAATAAGGAGCTCCACATTTCTCTCACATTCCTCCCACTCCTTTGCCCCCATGCCCACTGCCCTGTGTGTTTCTCAGTTGACATTGGGTTTGATGCTTCATTTGCTCTGCTTTGCTTAGGATGGGTGACCTGCACCATGTTCCATCTCCTGCCCCTGCAGTCTGTGTGCAGAGCAGCACTGAGCTCTCTGGGGCAGGGGGTGCTGCTGCCTACCAAAAACTCTGTTGGTAGGCAGCAGCACCTCCTCCCCCCCTGCCTGAGAAGTGCTGTGTAGACTTTGGGGAGGAGCAGGAAGTAGGACTTCCATCCTGCTACTAGGAGTAGGATGCACAGGCTTGCTATCCCATTAGGATCCCCTTAGCTTTGCTGGCCTGGATGGCCTGGTCCCATGTCCATTCAGCCCTAAAGGACCTCTCTGTGTGATCCTGATCTATCCTGCAAACAGGGGCTAAGTTTTTGCATGTCTGCTCTTCTCTTTTTCCTACACCTTGAGCAGGGCTCAAAGCTGCCATTTCCTTTCAACTACACTGCAGGCAGTACTTCCTAGTGCCTGTCCCCTCCAAGATCTGCCTCCTCATTGTGGATGAACATAGAGAAGGAGCCATGAGTCTGACTGACCTTCTAGTATTGCTGAGCCCTCAGCCAGGTTCTGGTTCCCCATATCCCACTCTCTGGAACCATTATTCCTGCAGCATAGGCTCAGGTGTCTGCCACTATTGGTGCTCTGCCCTGGCCCATGCTATTGCCCTCTGCTGAAACTGTGGTGGAGGCAGCAGCCAGTCCTCTCCTGCCTGTCCTGCCACACTACTGACCAAATCTCTTACTTGTTGCAAAAAATGTATTTTTGTTTTTACTAATCTATTTTCTAATGTTATGTGTTAAACTTTGCCCACGGGGGCAGGGCACAGACGCTGCTGGCACCTGCCGCTCCTTGTCTGCTCTGTTCAGGTTCCAGTGAAGGAAGCTTTTTTGGAAACAGTAATGAAGGAATCTTAATCAGTTTGAAAACCCCTGAGGTGTGGCCTGTGCCTCTCTGCGTCTGCCTGCACCTCACTCTGCCCCACCAGGCCCTTCTGTGCAGCTCAGCCAGCTGTTGGTGTACAGCCCTGTTCTGTGCTCCTTGCTGGGTCTGATGGTAAGCATGTCTCCCCTCTGCCAGCCACCAAGGATGCTGCACTTTATTGTTACTTTCCTATTTTGACTCCTGCCTTTTCTCTGGATACCAGCCAGGGGCAGTGGCCCTGTTGACCCCAGGGGCTGAAGGTAGCTGTGCTTGTGAGGCCCTCCAGGTTGCTGCTGGAGGGCCTACTTCCCTTCTGTGATGGGGAGCTTTCACTTACTCCCAAACGGCATTTCCTCTGCCTACCCAGCGTTCCCTCTAAGCTGTGCAGGTGTGCTCATGCTGTGCTGCCAGGCGCGCCTGTGCGGCTGTGCACACCACACAGCTTAGAAGGAGTGCAGCTCATTGGCCTTGGGAAATGACAGCTCAGCACGGGAACCAAGGAGACATTACAAGGGCAAAGTCTTCTAGCTAGATGCAAAGTCCAATCTTGCATAACATACACGGCAGAGCGGGTCTGACCTAGGGTGTGCTTGCATGGCCAAAGGCAGCACCACCTGGATCTAGCTCAGTGCTAGCACTGAATCAAAAGCAGTATAGCCATGTATGTGCAGCACTGACCTTGCTGTTCTGAGAAGCAGAGCAGATTAACTCATCCACAGTACCCTGCTCCCATGTCTATACTACTTCTCAGTGTGCGATTATGGGGCTATTCCAGCAGCTTCCTTCTGCCATATAAACATCCTGATGTTCTCTGCCACATCCTGCTTCATGCTGTACTGGTTCCTCCATGGCCTTTTTATGCAACCTACCTTCCACCATCTTCACCATGCAGACAAATGAATATATAGCACATGTACAAGTCAGGTTCAAGAGAGAAAAAATTCCTTGTTCCTTACTCTCTCTGTTATACTGTTTATAATGGGACAGCTCCATCCTTGTGCTTCTCTTGAGAATCCCAGCTGTAGCTGGCTCAAAGAAGGGTCAGCAATTTGGACTATTAGCCACACGTGTGTGGAGAGTTAAGGGGGACAGAGTGATGGAGCAGGGTCTCTCAGAGACCCTCCGGTGTGGAGGAGAGGACCATGAAGAGATACTGCAGTGGAAGGGGAGATGGCAGCTTCTTTCCGGGGAGGGGTTCAAACTGGCTGCAGCCCAAGGGAAAATGGCCTTGTGCCAATTCACCCCCTGTGAGGGGGTGCTGCCTGGGATCTAAAGCCCTTTTACTATGATCCAGGCAGACACAAGATTACGCTGTGGAATGCTGGGTAGCAGAGCATGCTTTATTGAGATGAAGCACAAGGTAGTGAGTTAAATGCCTAAACTTACGTGGCTGGAACACAGGCTGAGAAGTCACAGGTTTGTAGACTCAGCCCTTGGGCCAAACGGAACCTGATTTAAGCATATGTAATTCCCATGAATAGCTGTGGGTGTTGCAACCTTGTCTCCTGGGATGAGTTGGCCTGTTACTGTGTAGGTAAGATGCGAAGGAACCCTGCTCTGGTGCAAAATGATGTGCCAAGAACATGAGAACCTCCCTGCTTAGTTTCTTGGCTTGTTATCCCAGTGGAAAGCTAGCCAGAAAACAGCTTCAGTGAAGATGATCTTGTCAGAGTTGCTCATGGGCCTAGTCCTGCTTGGGACTAAGTATGTAGCTCTTAAAGCTAGGTGGGCCCCAGCTGCTCTGCATGCCATTGGCCTCTGTTGCACCATTAGCTGCACTCGTAATCAGTTTGCCTGTCCCACAGTGCTGCTGGGACTGTTGGTCGGGGGCTACCTAAAGTAAAGTGTGAGCTCTGTAGAGGTGGCTCTGCACCTGGCAGGACTTGCTCTTCCTCTTCTGGCTGCAGTCCTGGGGATACCTGGAGCAAATGCTGAGGATTCAAAAGCATAATCTCTGTATCTGCTCCCTTCCTCTTTTCCATACTCAGGACAGGCACCTCATGCCCAGGCAGGCTTAGCCTGCCCCCCTGTGACTAGCCCCATTCCTGCAGCAGAGGGAGGATCGATCTTGTGCAAGAGTTTGATCCAATTACAGACGGTGTTGTGAGACACAGCTACACCTCTTTCCAGCTTCCCAAACAAGCACTGCTGTGCTGGCCCCAGAGTCATGTCTGAGATGGGTGAGTCATAACCTAGTGCAGCTTTGCTGTGCTGAGCCAACTCAAGACTTGAGTCAGGGAAGCTGCTATAGCATGGTTGCATTTCAAGCCCCATGCTACCCTCTGACCAAGAACAACCAGCTATGGGACCTGATCTCTGTTAAACCTGCTCCCAACACAGCTAGCCACACTTTGCTGGAAGTGAAAAATGCCTGTTACTACAGAAAGGAGGCTACAGTTTCTCCCACAGCTGTCCATCCACCATGTCATGAGGAGACAGGTTTGGTCATAACGCCATCACTGTTACCTGCAACCTGTCTACACCACTCCTGGATCAGCCTAGAAACCCATGTCTCAGACCTCCTCGCCCAGTGCCTGGGCCCATTCCTCTTCCAGCACCAGCTGCTACCTCCACCTGTAATCACCCATCCCAGTAGGGAAGAACCCCCCCCTCCCCTCCCACTGGCACAAAGTTGCCAGAGTAGCTTGTGTTTGGTACTGGGGGTCTTCAGCTGCGAAGTGCATCCCCACTGTACATAAGCAACACAGCAACCAGGCTTGCAGTATCTGCCTGGGTGTGCATGGCCTAATAGTTGACCTTTGAGGAAGGAGCTTGGCAGCTACCTAGTGAGGCCCCTACCACCAGCAGAGGCCTGGCAGAGGAGGCAGGAAGCAGTAGGGACTGGGCAGAGGAACAAATTAAAACAGTCTTTGTGGCTATGAATATGCAGTGCGGGGGGCATGGCATAAAAGTGAACTGTTACAGAAGCAGGTCCTGTGTCTGCCAGAACAGTGGCTTGGGGCAGGGCCTGGCACAGTTCTTAGGGGAGAGGCCTATCCTGGTGTAGGAATTGTGGCAGCCATGAAGTATTCCCAGTGTCCCTTCCTGTGATGCTCACAGTGCCAACAAAGAATTTGTCCCGCTTCAGACATCTCCCAATACTGGTGGGGGCCTGAGCAGAGTGTCCCAGTGGTGGCCCCTGGCAAAGCAGATTCAGTGCCTGGACGGGGCAGTTCTGGGAGGCTTGGGGCAAGGCAGGGTGGGTTCAGGAGGATTGTTCCAGAGAGAGAGCCTGAAGTTGCTCCTCTGTGCTGTTCAGCTCTGTTTCATCTCGGCTGTTCTCCAGTGTCTCTGATCCCTCGAAGCAGCCTGAGTCACGGGGAATATCCCCTTTGAGGTCCAAGGGCGAGGGGTGTAGCTCAGAGCTCTCTCCTTCTTCGGCCTCACTGGCTGCTGTGAGGAGAGGGCAAAATGTTAAGAGGGCAAGGTCTGCTCCTATATAGAGCTCTGAGCAGGCCCAGGCTGTCTTGAACTAGCTCCAGGGATTGGTCCTACTGCCCATTACTATGAGGCTGCTCCCTGGGGTTGTGTGGAAGTATTCTAAGTAAAGGCATGCGACCTGCTCTAGGCCTAGCTGCCTGCGATAGGCGAGCCCTTGGCATCCTCCATCGCACGTTGCACCTACCCCCAGAAGCACTGAGCAGCCTATAGCTGGGCTCTGGTGCTCCCGTTTGCTTGGCTGGGGACACTCCCTTGGCAGAGCAGTTGCTACATAGGATTGCAGATTGAAGCCCTTGCGGTCCAGCGCAGGGCAGTCTGCCTCTGGTTGCCCACTGGGGCCCTAGGGATTGGCCTGGCCTAGCTGGATAGGCCTGCCTACTGGGGTGTGTGCTCAGAGCAGGAGCCAGACTGAGGGGCCATATCTGGCCTGCAACTCACAGGCTTGTGGGTCTATGATTCCTAGGAGGAAAAGAGTTTAGGGGGAGGGGGCTGTGGCAACTGTCCATTCAGGTAGACGACACTCGAGTCAGTCTCTTACTGTCATAGTCCAACAGCAGGTCAGCAGCTGTGAGCAGCTTGGCACGGTGCTGGGGGTCCATGATATTCAGCTCATTCAGGTGGGTCTCCCGGAGCTCCTTGAAGTCCTCCAGGGTCTGGTAGCCATTCAGTAACAAGGTGGAGATGTGCTCCTGCAGAGGGGGAAAACCAAGAACGTGGCACAGCTGCACAGTCATGGCAGTTGGAATTGAAAGCGAGGACCCTGGTGATCCCGCAGCCACAAGATTTGCCCAGGGCCTCACCAGGCTACAGAACCATGATTTTCTTTAGAACATCCTAGTCCAAGCACATGCCTAAATCCCCAGCTGCCAGAAGCTCCAGCTACCTTCTAACAGCATGGCAACTTCCTGACAATCAGAATGCTAGAGCTGATGGCAGAAAGTAAGGGAGTGGCCTTTGCAATCTACAGCCTACAGGCAGGTCATGTACACCAGGCTAGCACAGAGTTAATGTTTCCTAGAGCTGCCTTGGGCACCTTCCACACAGTGTGAGTGGATAATCTTTGCTCTCTGAAAGGCAGGAGTCACCACTCACACAAGACAACCTAACTCTACCCTGTGGAGCAGGCACTAGCTCTGAGCGTGGCTCAGAGAGGAGCACTGCAAGTTGGCTTGAGGAATGATGCAGACAGCATTGGCATGTGTTGCCTTGTGCTCCCCAAATTTCATTGCAGCAGTTGCCTATCTGCACTCCAGTTGCATTTGCTGCACTCCATGGAGCTGTGCTGAATGGCAGGCAGCGATGATGCTGATGTGAAGAGAGGAGCACATACACCATCAGGGCTTAAGTCTGCCTCATTTCAGCATGGAGTTTGTGGGCAGTGGTAGAAGGCTGATCGCACACATGGCAGTGGTCCCCAAGGGGAAAGGTGGGCTAATAGAAGGCAAAGCCTTGGAAAGAGCCCTCAGGCAGCGAGTGACCAGCAGCAGCGGTTCTGGAGTCTGGGCTGGTCTGTGCATGCTAGACTCTGTGTGGGTACAGGTAGCTCTTGCTCACTGTTCCTGATCCTAATCAAGGGAGAAGGCAAAATGCCATCCTGCTGTGTTTGGGGTCTGGCCCCAGAGTTGGGCAGAGCACTGCCACTACTGGGACACTGTATTGAAGGCTGTGTTGAAGACCTGAGGTGTACCTCACTCTCATTCTTCAAGAGTAAAGCATAAGCTACTTGCCATGTGCTGTGGGGGCAGGCTTAAGGTACCTGTGGGCAGCCTGGCAAAGTTCCTGGGCACAATTTCTATGCACACTGTTTCTCAGTCTGACTCCTGACTCCTTGGCAATGCACATCCCAGTCGCAGAGAACCCTGGGGCAATCACAAGACTAATGCACAGGGGCACAGCTACACATGAAATTAATTTGATGCAATAAATTCTAGCATATTGCTTCTGGGCACAGGGTTTACACAGGCACCTGGGACTGCAGCATGTTGAACTGGAGCAAAGTAGCCCTGGATAGCAGGGGGCTCTGGGGGGTGCAGCCTGCTAGCCTAGGGCTGCACCGACCTGGCTCAACATGCTGCAGAGGGACTGGCTGAGGCATGAGGGTTTATCCAGTGTGGGGATAGCCAGCCCTGTGCTGTAGCACCCTCATGCCTCAGCCAGCTCGTCAGCATCTACACATGCATTACAGTGGAGTAAATAACTGCGTCATAGGATAGGATTTGTGTTGGGCAATACTAGCCTATGGCAGAGTTAATTAGTTTACTCCAGCCTAATAGCACCACGTGTAGATGCTGACACTTTAGTGTGGAGCTAATTAGATGCACCTAGGGTGTGTCTGCCTGCCCAGTATATCCCAGCTTTTCTTGTGTGGGGCATGGGGGGGATTGAGAAGTCCCTCCTAGGAGCAGCAGCATAGCCTGGGGAGGCAGGAGCTGCCAGAGGCTTGGTGTGGGTGTTTCTTGGAAGAGTGGAGTTTGGGGGATAAAGCTAATGCTCTCTACCCCTACACAGCTTTGCATCCCCTTTCCTCCCCCACCCCCTGCACTGCTTTCCTCTCTCTTTCTGAGAAGCAGCAGCAGCATGTTGGTGCCTGCTTCACCTCCTTTCTTCACACTGGCATGCCCTTTCAAGAACTGTCCCAGAGCTGTTTTCCATTCCTTCCACTTCCATCTCATACCCCTGTGCTCTCCCCTTCTCAGCACCCCTCCCCCCCATCCTCTCTTTCTTTTCAAGCCCAGCCTTCAGGAAAGCAGTGCCCACTCCACTAGCTAAGAGCAACACTTCGAGAACTGAAAAGCAGACTTGTGGCTTCACAGTGCGGGAACAGCAGCTCTCTGGCATGCGGCTTTCTAGAGCAGTTGTTACCTGATCTGTACGTGTGCTGCAGGGTCCGCCATTGCCAATCCAACAGCCACAGCCAGGAGGTTTTCCCAAGAACTGAATGGGCTGTGGCAGATATGGGAGCTGCCTAGGGTTGTGCTTCCAGCTTCTTTTTCTTTTTAAATGAAAGCTGGGCCTTGCAAAAAGCCCAGCTCTCCTGAATCTCTGCTAGGGCCCAGAGCTGGTGGCAGAGGCAATCAGCACCTTTCCTTCAGGGAGTGCTGCAGAGATGATGCTTGCCTGCCCTGCCCTCTCCCCATGTGCCCTCTCTGGAGCCACCAGCACCTGCCCTGCTCTCTCACCTGCAGATTTATGCGCTCCAGCAGCTCGTGCAGGGTCTTGGGCTTGGGTCGTTTGCTCTTGCTCTGCCTGCGGCTCTTCCGCACGGGCACAGTTTCCTCAGGGATGATGTCCACATAGATGAACTTGAAGGAGCCCACCCTGTTGTTCAGGAGCCCAGTCCAGGTGCCCACAGGTGGCTTCTCGATGATCCTGATGATGTCCCCCTTCTGTGACAGGCACCAAGAAGGCCCATAAGTAACTGCCCCACCCAACACAGGAGGGTTGTGCCTAGGCCAGGGTGGGAAGCAGAATGGTCCCAGCCCACTCTAAGCTATGGTTGCTGGGGCTGGGCCTGTGGTGAGGAGTGGGGACACTGGGAAGCCTGTGCTGTGCTGCTTCTCTATACTTCCCGTAGTGCCACCAGGCTTGGGTAGGGCTGGCCTACTAACACTGTGACACCTGGCTGCTCCTCTGCACTGCATGGGTTGCCTAAGATGCCAAAAAGCAGAAGGTATCCAGAATTTGGGTATCAGCATTTGGAAGGTACCAGGGCAGGCAACTTAGCAGTGGGGCTACTATCACCGACCTTTTCTGGCCCAAATGCTTGCACTCCCTCCAGGCAGGCAGCTATCCTAGAGAAGGTCATAAGGACAGGGAACCCCGAGATGAATGACTTGCAGTGGGGAAAAATTTGGGTTGGTGCCCTTGGTGTAGGTCCCTGAGTAGAGAGCAGGTTTTCCCAGTGCTGTCCTATGAAAAGTATGTCTCGCCTTGGTTCGTGCTCCAGATCTGCCAGTCATGGGGTGTCTTCGGATAGGCCTGACTCCTGCTGTCTTGTAGTTCAGGCTGTGACCTCCACTTGCACTGAATGGGAGTTACCCATTCCTACATTTGACATTTAGGGTCCTACCATGCACACAAGGGAGGCGTGGGCCCTTTGTTGCCTTTCCATTATGCCCATGTAACTCCAGTGACTGACTAACAGTTTGGACAAAGGGAATCTTAGTTGAAGATGCAGCACTCCAATCTCACTTAGCTATTGGGAGAGAGGCCAACAAACACCCCAAGTCCCCTCCCTTGCAGTGAAGCCAGGGCTCCTGGCTCAGTGATTTCTAGCACCAAGCAAGCAGGGGCCTTCTCCTCCTGACCTTGTTTCTGCAAACCCCAGTCCTGGCCTCTGTAGCAGGAAT
>NW_005842250.1:1604462-1609873 GCF_000455745.1 Alligator sinensis
TTTCAGAGACAGCTTGTTCCCTTTCCCACTGCTGCCTCCTCAGAAACTCACTGGCCTTCCCCTAAAACATCAGGGACTTACCCTGAGCTTCAGAGAGTCCTTGTCATATGGGCTGGGGGTGAAGTCCGTGTGGACACGAGCTTTACCACAGAAGGGGCCAGTGTATGGTGGGCTGGTCTCCTCCATCCTCAGGCTGTCGCGGTTGTTGCCTATGTAGCTGGGGCTGATCACTTCACTTCCTGCAGGTGGGGGGGAACCAAGTCAGCCTCTCCTCATGACCCAGCACAGCTTGGGAGACTTGCTCCAGTTCTCTGGGGGCAGCATGCTGGCTAAGTGGGCTCGGTTTTGCTGTGTGCTTGATGGATGTGGGTGTGCCTTTGTCACTTGCACTGGTCTCAGAAGTTTCTTTTCCCCATACCCTCCTGTGCCAGACTACCACATGCCAATGAGGCCGTTCTGGGCAGAATAGCTACAACCCTGGGGAATCCACATAAGAATCACACTGTAACACAGGGCTGGAAATCAGAGCTGCCCCTCTATCGCCTCAGCTGTGCTTAGCAAAGTTCCCCCTTTCATGCTCCACAGGGGAATGCCAGGGCCCAGGACCTGGCACCTTTGAATCCCTGCAGAGCCAAGTCAGACAAATGAATGCCAGTTGTTTCCTGTAAAGCACCGGTAGGGAGCAGGGTCCATGGGCTTGGAGGAGGGGTGGCTATCCAGGCAGCTGCCGTGTGTTACAACTAAAGCAAGTTTGGTCACAAACCCCACAGAAAGGTGCAAGAAATCACAGCTGTGTGTGTCAGGTATAGGTGCCTGAGCTGGCCCGGCAGTAACACAGCCAGCTGAGTGTGAGAGCCACCAGGCAACTCCTCCTGCACTAGACTGGTATGGAAAACCCCCGCCCTTAAGATGGTGCCACATTGTGGCAGGAGTATGCAGGGCACTGCCTCCTGCAACCTAAAAGCCAATGTGGGCAGAGACTCTGCCTCCCTAAATAGTGTTCCTCTACTGTGCTCTGGTAAAGAGGGCTGGGGCCCCCTCAGAGCTAGTAGTGCAATGAGGGAAGGGGGAGGAACCCGCCCTCCTGGGCTGGGGGCATGGCTGAGCACAAAGTCCAGACAGCAGGAGGAGCCTGGTCTATGAGCAGTGCCAGATTATGACATGCTGAGCCCCTAAACTATGTCCATCTCAAGAGAGCCCATATGACAATAATAATCCATGAAAATGGATTTTCATGAAAATTTAAGATGAATTATTGTTATTTCTGCACAAATTTATGTACTCAATATGAATAATAATTGTGGAGCCATATATATGTATATTTTTGTCATATTAGAATGAAAATGTCCAGGGTTTTTTTCTTATTTAGAGGCCCCTCATATTGTGCAGCCCTAAACTGTATCTTAAGTAGCTTGAGCCTAAATCCAGCACTTTCTGTGGATCTGTCCCACCCAGCCACACATGCCCAGGCAGCTACCAATCCTGCTGGGCTATCACCTGCTGCAGAGGAAAAGCTAGTGGGGACCTGGAAGGAGCTGATGTGAGCTCACAATAAAGAGAGCACCAAGGTGTGTGAGCACATAACTTTAGGGTACACGCCTGCCCATGCACTCACCACTGGACAGCTGGCGGCTAAGCTGCGAGTGTACACTATCCTCCGCCTCCATGTAGGACAAGGGCATCTTCTCAGAACTCTGCTCATCCAAGCTGCTGTCCAGAGACAGGAGAGACATGGAGCCCTCCTCTCCAGCTTCCCCCTGCAGGTAATAAACAGAAACCATGGCAGCTAGGCCTGCTGGACTGTCTTCGTGACCTTGGTAGGCTCCACTGAAGCAGATCAGAGAGCCTGGGAGCTGGCACTAATCCGTATTGGAGGGTTGGAGCCAGGATCACATCTCCCCTCCCCACGTCCAAAAGCAAAGCAAGCTGGGGACTCAGCCACCATGGTGCAGATCCCAACCAGGTTGGTTGAATTCAGAGGTAGGAGACCCTGTGGGATCTTCCCATCGGAGGCAGGAAAGCTGTGGAGACCTGGCAGAGGCTGCTTCCCTCAGACTGGGTTTCCTCACTGTGGGATGCTTTGGGGCAGGGCTGTCCAACTTCCAAGTGGCCAGGGGCCACAGACCCCTTGGGCCACACTAGAGCAAGCTACAGTCCCCTCCCTTTCCCTTCCCTGGGCTGCACATCCCATGGATGCCTCCCACTGCTGCCCCTCATTACACCATGTATCCACAACTGCACTGCATACCCGAAACCACCCCCCACACACACACCATGTGCCTGCATGGGCACTCCACCAAAACAACACAAGCTTGCACCCCCAAATGCCCTCCACTCCCTGCTGCACTGCACACTTCAGAGGCACCCTCAGCTCTCAGATACCACACTGCCTATCCTATCCCCCACAGGGCAGGCACAGGAAGCCACAGCCGGAGGAGGCAGAGGGAGCCTGGGGACTTTGGCTGCTGCTCTAAGCTGAGCCATGGGGAGCAGGAGCCCCCGGGCTGCAATTTATCCTCTTGCAGGCTGCATGCAGCTGCCAATTGGACAGCCCTGGTTTGGATGAACGTTTGAAGCCCCTTCCCCTGATAGGTCAATGGGTGCCAAACCCTGAGAACTGCACGAGGGTCATGAGAATTGTCAGCCCAGGCATGTTGAGCTGATAGAGGAGGCTCAGGAGCATGAGGTGGGTCCTCTCAGCAACCTGCAATGGCAAAGAGCAGACATTGGAGGAGTCATTACCCAGCTCAGCTCAGCCTTTCCTCCTTTCCAGGTTGTGCCTAGTTCAGCTTGCAGGAGATGCCTGCCTGGACTTGTTTAGCATGATCCCCCTTTCTCCCTGTTCCTGCACTTCTCTGTACTTGTTCCTGTGCTGTGCAGGCAGCCTCATGCTGGCTAAAGTGGTAACTTTACATGCCAGGGTGACATGGTGAATCCTGGGACCGTGTAATTCAAAGCTCACCTGGCTACAGTGGTTTGAACCAACCTTGGTGGCCTCTAGAAAGGCACAGTAAGGGGCTTAGGGACAGCAGGAGGAGAGCTGTTCTGGTTGGAAAATATAGGCAGAGGCGTAACTAGTAAGTTTTGTGCCCCAGTCAAAACTCCCCTGTGCCCTGGGCGCGGGGCAGAGGGGGATCAGTCTTACCTGCCCCAGGGACTCAAAGATTCCCCATTGCTGCCCGGCTCCTATGGGCATAGGGAATGGGTATAGGGCTCCGCACAATGTGAGGCCTCATGCTATTGGGAATGAGTCATTCCATAGCTGGAGCATGGCTCACTGATTAGGACCCCAAATGGCAGCCCAACAAGGGACAGAGAAAGACCCAGAGGAGACCTGGAACTAATGTGGCTCCAAGGGTGACATCAGGGGCAGTAACCCAAGCAGGTACCTGCCAGCCCTATGTCAGGTATGGGTATTCCCATGCCAGAAGGAGGCAGTAGGCACCTGTGATGCAGACAGTCACCTCGTTGAGGGTCATGCCAGCAGCACACTGCTCATCTAAGGTCCATCTACGCAGGAAACTTTCAGGCCACTAGTGCAGCTCCTCCTGAACTGTACAGCCATGGCCTTGTGGTGCTGGTGTGGAAAAACTAGCATGGGGTAGGTCACTGTCACTCATCAGTGCCATTAAGCACCACGAAGCACCTGAAGCACCATGCCCACATGGTATGGCTCCAGTGCTTCCAGGTGAGGAGGCAGCTTGCTACAGCAGAGCAGCATGGTGAGGGCACAGGGCACTGTAAGTCTACCATGTCAGTACAGTTATTGGAGCAAGTGAACAGTCAGGTTATTCTGAAGGGAGCAAGCTGGATGTCCATCAGCTGGGGGCACATGTGTTGCTGAGCTCACTGCTCAGACACTGGCATGTGTGAAGCTGGGGGGCACCCAGGTACTGAATCCTTGGGGAGCCAGTGGGGTCATTGATACAAGACCAGTGAATCAGTGCAGCCTGGCTCCACACACGATAAACGCACACTTCAGGCCAGGTGGAGAGTCCCCTTCTACCCACAGGCAGGCAGCTGGGGTTCCTCTCCCACTCCCATGCAGGGACGGCTAGTATCTGTCCCACACATCATGGGAATCCATGCTCCAGGCCTTAATAAGCCTATGTGGCTGGAATACTAGGCTTCCACCTGGTGCTGACACTATGCTGTTTGAGTACCAGCTCCTTACCTTCCCTTCAGACAGCGCTTTCACCGCCATCCTGCCCATCTTCCTGTTCATGGTGCGGGAGATTACAGCCCTCCACTTCTTGCCCAGCTTCATTCCACTGCTTTTGGAGGTGTCCTCTGAAACAGCACTTCCAAGGTCATCCTCAGGGATCTTCAGGGAGCGACATAGCCATATGGGTTGTGGGTGATGGACAACAGAGAAATTACCCAATTTTCCCTTGACAAAGCAGGGATGGTGAGCCCCCTTGTGCTGCCATGTGAAGAACCAGGGGGGTGAGGCCTGACTTTCTGCCAAGCAGAAACCTCCCCAGGTAAACCCCAGAGAAAGAAACTGGAAAGCCTATACACTTGGCCTTCCAGAAAGAGGCACATCTGTGGGTACCATATTTGCCAGCACCATAGCTGGCACCTCTGCTAGAGCTGAGAGATGGGAGTGGAATTCTCCCCACAGTGACCTTCCACCAGCCTGGAGAGAAGTCCTGCCATGGGCAGGCTGTGGGCCTCTCCAGCTCTTCTGAGCAGCCTAAGTGGGGGCAGGATGAGAGAGGCAGAGCAGGGCCCATCTTGGCACCAGAAGGGAGCTGGGGATGTCTGTGCCCCAAAGAGGAGCAAACTGGGGATTGGGTAAAAGGGAGACTGCATGGTCCAGAATGGAGGGTGGAGGCAGGTCCCCAGGGAGAAGCAATGCCAGGTGGGTACCCCTGTGGGTTGATAACGGAAATGGCAATGGGCATGCCCCAGGGAGTGACAATCCAGGTTGCAGCAGGGTGCTGATATCAGGACAGATACTCACGTTCTCCTCCAAGCTAAATTCCTTCTCGCTCACCCCAGGGGAACTGGGCTTGGACTTGGCAAAATCCTTGAAGCTGCTGGAACGTTGGAGGGAGAGCTGCAGGGGAAGTGGGGACACCATAAAAATGTGAGCCCTGGTGGTACAGCACAGCCACAGGCCAGGCAGGGCTGCCCTTTTTGGAAAGGCCTGGCTCTTACCCCTAACCTTCTGGGGCTGTTGGGGGCACCTGCCCACATAGGGGAACTGGGCTTGGACTTGGCAAAATCCTTGAAGCTGCTGGAACGTTGGAGGGAGAGCTGCAGGGGAAGTGGGGACACCATAAAAATGTGAGCCCTGGTGGTACAGCACAGCCACAGGCCAGGCAGGGCTGCCCTTTTTGGAAAGGCCTGGCTCTTACCCCTAACCTTCTGGGGCTGTTGGGGGCACCTGCCCACATGGGGGGGGT
>NW_005842250.1:1609883-1623816 GCF_000455745.1 Alligator sinensis
GGGGGGGAAGGATCTGCAAGCAGAGACCAGGGCATGGATCAAGAACAAGGCCTGAAGCTACACCACACCTGGACCTTTCCCACCTGCATGTCCCATGGCTTTCACTGGCCCACTCCCCATGAGTGAGACCTTTCCTGTCCATGCCTGGCTCAGTTTTCTCTTTCTTTGGCACAGACCCCCCTCCCACTTACCCCTGCTTTGGCAGTATAATTGTTTCTCTTAGCCCCTGATCCAATTCACTGGGCAAGACACATCACAATGCCAACAGCAGCCCTCTGCCTTTCCCACGAGCCACTGCAGGTGCCTTACAAACAGCTGCAGGCCATGGCGGGGTGGGGGGAGGGCCATCTCCCAGGCTTTACAGAAAAAGAAACTGAGCCACAGCCACTGGCCAGGATCACACATGTAATTAATGCTCCTGGGTGCATGTCTACATGTGTAATTAATGCACACGAATACACTCCAGAGCTTATTGCTTCTGAGTTTTTTGCTCCTGGGTGTGCCGTTTGAACATGCACCCAGGAGCAAAAGACTCCAGAGACATTAGCACTGGAGTTTATTTGTGCACAGCACAGGGAGCCTGGTGGGAGTAACCCAGACTGGCAGGGGACCCAGCGGGTCAGCCCTGGGCTGTCTGCTTTGGCAGGGCTCTATGTGCTGAGGAGTGTCTGGCTGAGGCACAAGCAGACCCCGTGCTGAAGCACCCTCATGCATCAACGCCCCCCCCCAAACACTTCTGCCACAGCACATGGAGCCTCATTGGAGCAGCCCTGGTTAACTGCCAGCCCAGGGCTGCTCCCATGGCTCCATGTGCTGTGGAGAGGCTGGCTGGAGTAACAAAGGTGCTTCAGCATCAGGGCATGCCTGCTGGCTAGCCCCACACTGAAGCCCCCTTGTGCCCCAGCCAGCCCTGTCACATATGTACATTTAAATGCAGTAATTTACTGTGGCATCGGATATTACTTGTGTCTGATGGGAATATCCGACAGTGCAGTAAATTAGTTGACCTCAGCCTAATTACCATGCACGTGTAGACAGTGATGCTTTACTGTGCAGTCAATTAGTCTACTGCACAGTAAAGTGCATGTATAGACGCACCTACTGTAAGTCAATTCCAGAATAGGCTGCAGAACCCTGCTTCCTGAACACCAGCTCCATAGCCTTTCCCTGTGACCAGCCCCTTCCACACCTACAGCCTTGCGCAGGCTGCTACAATGTCTCCTGTTGCTACTAGGAGTCTTCTTGGCCATGCATGCACAATCCTTGCTGGTTCATATAGCCTGGTGCACACGCACTGGGGTAAAACTGGGGCAAGTTCACTGGTGTCTGGTGATACCAGACAAAGCAGGGAGAAACCAAGGCAAACCCCAGAATCTAGCAAAAGCAGCCCAGCTTCTGAGGCCTGTCCCTCCAGCTCAGCCATGGCCATTTCATCTGCAGTCACTGTGCTCGGCAAGCCCTGGCCTTTAAGCTGCCCCCTCCCCAGGGCAGTGTCCATCCCGGAGGGGAGGGAAGCAGAACCCCACATACAGCCCCTCAACAGTTGTGTCAAAGGCCTGTATACCTGCACTAATGTTCTTTCTTCTCTGATACCCTGACTCATACCCAGGACCCAGGTCTCTCTCTCATATAAAACAAAAGGGGGCAAAACTGCAGTGCTTTGCTTTCACCTTGTCAGAAGCCTAGTGTCAGAGCTACCACCTTCTTCAGTTTGGAGGTGTGTCTTGCAAGATTTGATGCTTACTGGAAACCCTGGGTCCAGGAGCTGGGAGATTCTCAGAGCAGCTCGGATTATAGTTAAAGAGTGTTTCCAATGTTTTTTTATTCTTTGCACAGCAAAAATAATACAAAAGAATCACAGGGGCCTTGGATGATGCAAACAGCTAAGTTTGCTTAATATGCCGGGCCTTGCTCCACCAACTTATAGATCCATGCTGGTGCCAGAGCTGCAACATTGCTCTCTGCCTGAGGGGTTTGGGAAGCCCGCAGGGAGCTCCCAGCTCCCTGATTGGGACAGGGGATTTGTATAGAGCTCCAGGGGAGGGCCAGGTCCCAGCCCCCTGCCCCAATCTGCTGGTGGGGTAGCAAGCAGTGAGCATGAATTGAGTTCTACACAAACTTTGGTGCCTGACACCGCTGCTGTCCAGACCTAGCTAGGAGGGGTGGGACATTCTGGTGCCTGGATTTGGGGCTCACTCTGCAGCCTATTAGAAGCCTCTTCATGTCTACAGAATATAACTTTCCAGTGGGGGAGAGAGTATGTCACAGTCTGCAGGACTAGAAGGTATCTCATGGTTCACCGAGTTTAGTCCCTGGTATCCCAAGCAGCCACATCATATAATTCAGCCCATACATGTACCAAGCTCCAAGCTGGCTTTCTTGCTTCTCTTACTCTAAGAGGTCCTTAACCCCACTTTCCTGCTTCCAAGCTGGGTCATTGGCCACCACAGAATAATAGTCAGAGGCCAAAAGGACAGAAAGTGAACAAACAGGGAATGGCCCAGTAAACTCATCTCTGCTTTTGCAGGGTGCCCTGCATTCAGGTCCCTGCTCCCCATGCTAGTTATCCATTTTATCTAATGACTGTGTAATGCAAAGTGGTAGCAGGATCCAGAATCCAGGGCTCTCCTGAGGTGAATCCCATAATGAATGTGAATGCCACAGAGTTCTGCCCCCTGGGCAGTGCATACACAAGGCCAGCACAAGATGACATACCTATTGGTAAGCGGGAAAAGCCATGGGTAGGCTGGGGCTTGTTGATATGTCTGTGGGTGAGCATGTGAGAGTGATTCTTCCTTGCAGAGAGCGATTTTTTTTAATGGAAATGACATCTTTTAGGAAGGCAGACCAGAAAAAAGTATTTACAGGGACAAAGGGGCCCTCACTGCATATGAACAGGATGGGGGAGGAGAGGGCTGCCAGGGGAGTGGCTGGGGGAAATAGAAAGTCACTGAATAGTTACAGTGAGAAACTAGAAGGCAAGGCACACTCAGCAGCAAAGAAGGCATAGCAAGGAAGGGAAGTGAGAAAGGAGGGTGTGGCAGTGAGAGGGGAGTGCATCCCCTGAGAGGACAGCTGCAATGTTGCTCGCTGATTTGACCAACCACGGCTGCCCTCCGTAAGCGGGACTGTTTCCATGTTGCAGGGAGTGGTTTACTCTGATTTCCCCTCTGAGATTGATGAGACATCGAACTCCCTGACAATCCCATCAGATCGGCAAATAGCTGCACCCCCAAAGTTGGCTGATTCATTAAGTTTGTGACCTCTTAGAATAGCTAGCTACCAAGCAACCATAATGCCCTGAGCCTGCCACCGTCCTGCTCAACACTTCCCCTCCAAAGAACTAGGATGGCCCCATTTTGCTAGTCACTGGCTACTGGCTTTCTTCTTCTTCTTCCTCTAAGTCATCAGCTCTGATGATTCTATTCCAAATGTCATGACAGTCAGGGATGGGAGGGGTTTATTTTTTCATTTTAACCTGGTTTCATCTTCAAACTTGTGGCATTTTACCCTTATCCAACCTGGCTGTCTTCTCTTCTTACTACCAGGAGGACTGAAGTCAAAGCTTCTCTCAGGCAAGATGGCTGCCATTCCTTATGGTCTTTGGTAAGGCATGTGAGGCTCCCCTTGGGGTCAATCTGGAGGGAGGGGAGTGCTGGCAGGAGTTCATACAATCAGCTATATCCAGTTGAGATATCAAAGTGAGAAGTGCTCTTGACAGGTACCCAAGCGTAACATGCAAGCTCTTCATACCCCTCTAGGACCCTTGGGTGGGCCTAGGGTGGCCATCATAGAGGACAGTCCAGTTGTTCTTTGTCCTCTATTGATATGAAACCCAACACCTTTATGGCCTCTATTTTTCTCTTGAAGAGCTTGAAGAGAAAAATAGAGGCCATAAAGGTGTCTGGTTTTGTATCAACAGAGGACAGAGTAGCAGAAAACCAGAATGTCCTCTCTGATGGCCACCCCAGTGTGGTCTTCTCCTTGATCCAAGTCAACAGCAAGCAGTGTTTTTTTCTAGCCTCTGCACCATAATGGTCTCTCTCTCAGAGGACTCTATAAATCTCCATAGCAGACTCTGTAGATTTAGTCATCCATTGCACTCAAGGTCAAGTTTTGCATTACAGCTGTAGTAGCTAAAGATCTTCTCAAAGACAAAAGCTGAGATTCTGAAGAACAGGGAGGTAGTTTGGGGCAGGTAGTTTTATGTGGTACAACTATGTACTGACTTTAAGCAAGCCCTTGGCTTCCCCCAGGAAATATACACACCATTATTTCCAGTAGGGTTGAAGCCATGCTCCCCTTACAGTAGATGACAGTCCCTTAGCTACCAAATAGGGGCCAGTCATGGGATCGCTCTCAGGGAGAAAATGCAGGGCCAAGAAAGGGCCATTTTTCAAGCAGTAAAGGGGGAGTGTGTTAAGGAACTGGAGCCAGGGACCTGGGGAAAAGGAAGCAGGATAAAGAGAATCTGAAGTCTAAGTCTGAGGCACATCAGTGGCCAAACTGCTAGACATGAGGTGGCTTGGAGAGGCTGCAGCTTGGGGTAAGGCCTAGGGAAAGGCCATGCCAGACAGGCAGATCCTAGCATTCAGAGCAGTGTGCTCACGCCCCAGAGGCCCAGCAGCCTGGAGCCTGGCTTTTCATCTCTGGGGTGAATTCGCCCTATGGAATCATAGGGAGAAATACTGTTGCTAGTGAAAAGCAGTGACTCAGCTAGGGACTGAAATCCCAGAGTGCTATGAGTAGGCCCCAGACCCACTGTCTAATGCCCCATCACTCTAGGCTGCTACCACACCCCAGAATCTCACCCTGATGCCAGGGTCTCAGTGCCAAATCTTCTGTTCTCCATGCCCGTGGTTTTATTCTCTGCTTTCTAGTTACTTGCCAGGAACAAGGGAGTTCTTTGGGCATGCAAGTGTAAGCATAGCAAAGTGTGGCAGGGATAAGGACACATAGAACTATTGTCTGAGATTGAAAATGGCTTTGCGGGAGCAAGGGTGACTTTAGGGACAGATCCCTGGCAGGAGAGGCAGCAGCATAGAGCAGGCTTGCTACGCTCAGGATCAGACAGCTGCTAAACTTTGCTTCAGGGCAGCACTAGCCTGTCTGTGCTCCTGAAGAGGTGAGTGAAGGCAGGAAGAGGGCCTGTGGAGGTCAGTCCTGAGTAACCCCACCTCTTGCATCGCTCTAGTGCTATGTACTGTTGGCTGTGCCATTCCCTCATGGAGCCAGGCATTGACAGTGTGTGTTTGCTGACACTTAGCTACTGCAGAGGCCCGCAGAGCCAACATGAAAGGTCTGACTTTGCAAAGCAGCTCCCTGGAGCTGCACCAGCCTTGCAGGTGGGGCTCGTCATGGACACTGCCCTCCAGAATGTCGTTGTGACCAATAAGCAGCAGGGCCAGGCTACTTGATCTTCAAGGGTTGAAGTCTGGGGTGACCCAACGTTGGCCAGAGCCAGGTCTCCTGTCTGTTGTAGGCTCCTCCTGCCTGAGGTACTTGGCGTTGTTGGTGTCAAGCAAGGACTAAGCTGCAAGAGGAAGTGGTTAGCAGCACGTGACTGACAGCAACCGAGAACTGCCTGAACCACAAACACCTTGAAGGGCTTTGATCCAGTAGCTGCAAACTTCAGCAAATTTCTGCAGTCTGTGAGCAGAATGGCTTCAGGGCTTAGGGCCAGATGACTCTCAGCAGGCACATAGCAGCCCTGCAGCAAATCCCCAGGCAGGAAATGACAGGCAGCCACCCTTCACACACATAAGAATGAGCAGGGGAGTCATACCCCTATGCTCCACTGCATGGCAGCCAGTGTCCCAGACCCCTAGCAGGGCAGGGATCGCCTGGCAAGTTCTCTGTGCTACCAGTCACCCTCCTAGAAGCAGGCTCTGCCCTCCTTGACACCAACATAAAGAACTTCCATGCACTTCAGTGGGCTTTAGTCTGGATCTACACCAGTAGGCTTGTTCTGGGATCTACGGTGCTACAGTTCCATTCCCAGGACAGAAGGATACATAATTCAGTCTCCTTCAGCCAACAGGCAAAGACAAGCCCTATGGCCCAGCTTGCTAATAGCAGGAGATACACTTTGCATTCTCATCCTGGTGGGATCCTAGGTTCAGAGCCATTGCCCCTGGAGCAAGAAGGTAAACATCAGCTTGGCACAGTTCACTGTTGTCAATCTTTAGCAATTTGTCTCTATACAGATCTCAGCAAGTGAGAGCAAGCTCAAAGAAGAGCAACACCAGGGATTAGGTGCAGCTGAGAAATAGGGAGATAAGGCAAGAAGAGACAGGGCAGCCCACTGACTGCGTGAAAGGCAAGGTTATAACTCTTGGAGGGGGAAAGTCAGGGAGCTGCAGGAAATGTGGGGTGACATGAGGACCTGAAATATAGGTGGCCATCAGGACAGCCATGCTGGCAGTGAAATAGATCTGCATCCCAAGAGAGATAATGGAGGCACCAAAGCATGGGATTTTCAGTTCTAGCCCAGTCCAAGCCCCGGAGGTGCATGCACAGTACTCAGACATTGGAATCTGTAGAAAGGGCAGAGGACTTGGCTGTCTCATTCCTGTGGCCCTGTAATTCACTGAAAGGGCCTGGCATCCACTTGCAGACACATCAACCTCCCTCCCTCACCACAGTCATTTAGGAAACATCCCTCTGTGGGACTGGCCTGGTTGGTCAGCTCTGCCACAGTTGGAGTACAAATAACAGAATCATATGCTCAGAAGGCTAGTAGGGTGCACAGGGGCCAGCTAGTGCTACCCCTGCACAAAGGCAGGACGTGTGGTTCTTAAAGCATCCTAAACTAATGCCTAGCCAGCCTCTAGCATGGCTAAATCTCCTGCCTACATTGTGAGCCCTGCTGGCAACTGGGAACCAATCAGAGTGGGTGCCCAGGGGACAGAGAGATCATGGAACTAGTTTTAGGCCCATAGCAGTACTGTCAATGAGTCAAACAACAGGCAGTCTCTTACACTCACCTTCTTCTTCTGCATAGGCTCCTTCTCACTGGCATTGGACGGCTTGCGGCGCAGCATAGTGCTCCTTCCAGAAGAGCCAGGCTGCAGGATGAGGGATGAGGGCTGAGCTACCAAGTGCAGATCCCAGTGTGTCACTTACTGAAATGCTGCCGGCACAGACACCAGGAAGCATGCAGGAAGCCGCTGTGTCACATGAGCCACTCTTACAGCAATCGCTGCTCTAGAGCAGCTGGCCCCACCATAGCACTTGTGAAGGAGGAAGGAAGTAGCAGCTTGAGGATCTCTTCGTGCCTAGAGTCCCTAGAGCCAGCCTGCCAGACAGGGCCTTGCCTTCATGCCTTGGCAAAGGGAGGGCCCACTCTATGTGGGCAAGGGGCTCCTTCTGAGCAGGCACTGCTAACACACCTCTCATAGTAGTACATCTGCACAGCCAATGCAGATCCCTCCAGATGGGCTTCCATTCACCCCCAGAAAGGGGCTTCTGGCACCACCCCAGATTAAGGACCCCACAGTGATGAAGGGAGTGGGGCAGGGACTGGAGGCGCTGGCCAGCCAGGGTGGTGCATGGGGCCTGGGGTGTGAAGCAGGACGGAGCCATGGGTGGCTTGTCTTGTGGGGGTTGCTCCCCTCTGCTGTGTGCACTTCCCAGGGGTGGATACCAGGGGAGCACGTGCCCCACCAGATTTGTGCTTGGAGTGGGGGCAGATGCAGGCTTCCCACTACAGTTTTGGGGCTCCCTGCCGTGCTGCTTTTGCCCTGGGAGCCCCGCACTGGCTGCGCCACCATGACAAGGTAACCCCTGCCTGCCCAGCAGCAGCAGGGATGGCAGTGGTGTGACGTTTCCCCTCCACTGTTGCCAAGAAGGTAGGGGGCGTGCAGCTGGCATGGAGCTCCCCAGGGGAAAGGCAGCAGGGTGGGGAGCTCTGACCCTGCAGTGAGCAGCTCACCTCTGGCCCCACTCCCCTCCACTCTGCTCAGCTCTGCTACAGCCATGACACTGGTGTGGGAGTGGGGGAAGGTGGGCATTTGTCCCACCTTTCCATTTGGAAAAGGTGGTCACCCTAGTTCTTGACCTACTAACACGATTGGCAAGCAATACTTAGCAGTTCCTTAGGTAGGTGGTCCTCAGTTTCTTTGACAAAACTGTTCTTCATTAGAGATCTGGCCATAAACTTTTGACCAAACTATGTCCCAAAATTGTGAAGATATACACAGCCAGTATAACATAATTAATATGATGAAAAAAATGACATGAACACTGGCCTTTGGGCAAAACCAAATACAAGAGCCATTTATACGTGCATTTCAGGAGGTGGGGTGGGGAATGCTTTAATTAGAGTGGCTCTGAGAAATGCTCTAATTAAAGAGCCCAGAACATCACGTGTATCAACCTCCCTGTGCTCGTTGAACAAGCTTTAGTTAAAGTGCCCCTGCTGACATTTTGTCAGAGCAGGGACACCAGTACACATGATACTGGAGGCTGCTGAAGCACGGTAATTACCATGCTCTGGCAGGCTCAGTTAACTGAGTCTGCTCCAATGCACTGTAATTACAGCATGTCAGAGCAGCCTCAATGTACATGTATAGGCACCTGAGGTTACTCAAATCAACCCTGGGGCAGGTATCTCTGTGGGAGACCCTCTAAACCTCCAAATCAGTTCTGCTGTTGAAGGTGGTTCATGACAGTTACCTGTGCCTTGGGTTGCTCTGCTCCTCTGTGGGCTCTTTAATTCACCCCATTGCTAGACTGGACCAGCCAGGATACAGGACCACACTAATCACCTGCCTGGTTCACCTCTGACAGGTTCAGTGGAGTTTGGCTCTCTCCACAGACTCCTTCTGTGAAGGCAATGACTGAAAATAGGAACCAACTCCTCTCAATCTCTCACTGGAATCTAGAAATGTTCTGGATGCCCTGAGCTGTGCTGTGGCTATTCCCCAGGGGAGCAAGCCATTCAGCAAAGCAAGGCTGCCAGGGTGTTTTAATGCCTAGGCCAGGGGTAGGCAATGTTTTTTGGCAGAGAGCCTCCCAGCTGCCTGGTGTGAGCAGCCTGGGCTCCATGGCTGGCAGTGGTGTGCCGAGCAAAATGGCCTTAAATGTCATGCTCAGCCCCCTTACCAAACTTCCAACTACCGGTCTCCCATGGCCCATGCTGTTACCTCAACTGTGCTGCCAGGTGCTGATACCCATTGAGCCTGCCCACAGCTGTATGGGAAATCTGTGCTAGAGCAGGGAAAAAGCCAGGATCTTCTGAGCTCTGGGCTTGGGCCCCAACCACTGGACCAGCCACACTTGTCAGATGTCCTGATGGAAGCCCTACTCGTTGATTCTCGACCCACCAGGGCTAGTTCACAAGGGCCCAGCTGTACTCATCCAGGGAATTCTGTACCTTCTCCCTCTCTCTGTCTTCCCTTTACAAAGTGACAAGAAAAGTCAGGCTTCTTGCACTGGGCATTACTGTCCTCAGGGTCTTTAACTGAGGCCTCCAGTGTCTAATTTCCCCTCAAGTTCAGTAGAAAGGACTGCCCGAGGTCTGGGCCTGCCAGTTTTTCACATCCTATTATTTGTTGGTTCTGAGATTAGGCTTGTAATAGAGACCCAGGAGCATCCTCAGATGGGCTGCTGAGAGCATCATAAATTCCCATGGTGGAAAAGGCAGGAAGCAGAGCTCCAGGACAGCCTAACTGCAGGCTGCCCAAGGGCCCAGCAGAAAACAGGGCAGGTTTTCTTCAGGCCTGTCTTATTTAGTGCAAGCCAGAGTGGAAGGCTGGACCCCAGGGCAGGCAGCCCAGGTGTAATGATGTCCTCTTCTCAGGGCTGCACATTGCTCTGCTTCCCAGACCTCCCAGGTCCAGCATCCAGGGCCTAAGATGGCTGCTCCTCACCAAGATCTTTGGGCTTCCACACCAGGGTCAAATCACAGGGAACTTCAGACAGTGAGGAAGGTGCCATGGAGGAGGCATGGCAGGTCTGTCTTCCAGTTCAAAGCTGCCCTTCCCTACTCACAGAGACCAGGAGCCCCTTGGACTGGACCATGCAGTGAAGGAGGAGCAGGAGTTAGGCTCCAAACACCCCCTTTCCCAAAAGAAGGTTTCTCATGAAGTTGGCCTTGCCCAACCCCTCCATCATGGAACCCAGGCCATGTTATGCTGAGGTCACACTTTTCATCCAACAGCCTTACCTCTGTGGCTGAGCCCAAAATAGTACACTGGTCTACTGAGCCAGAGCCAACAGCTCCCATGTCATCAGGGCCACACCTCACAGGCAGGTAGTTGTACTGCTTGTGGTCAGATGTGCTGCAGTTGCACCAGCTCCAGGGGTACAAGGACCATGCTAAAGGCAATTGTCCCCAACTCTTTGCTAGGGCCAAGACTGTTCCTAAGAAGCTAGGAACTCTCCCCAATGCCCATGAAAATACAAGGTCCCTGTGCTCATACTGGCTGTCCAAGGATAGCTAGCCTGTCTGGGATCAGCTGGAGCTTTCTCATCACTGACCATTTATTGCCTTCCCTTGGGTGCCTGTGCATACAACTACACTGAGGATGACAAGGATGATGATGAGGATAATGAAGACAACAGAGAAGAGGATGAATACAATGACAAATGAAAGGACTGGAAAAACAGGATGGGGAGTTGGGAAGTGGAGGAAAGGAGAGGGGAGGGGGCTGAGGTAGTTCTTTGCATAATTGCGATGTTTTAAAGGTGACAGTGATGGGTGGGTGGGTGGGTGTATGGGCTTGTGGGTGCGTAGTGTGGTCTTTGTAACAGGACTAAGTGTAACTGTAAAATTGTGTTTTGGACCGTCAAGTGAACCATAGTGGTCACAAGGCAGGTTGTTAGAGGTATAGTTATATATAAATATATATCTATATATATAGAAATAAATATTTTTGCAAAAAAACCCAGCTCTCTCTCCCTGAAGAAACAACACCCTCAGCCTGCCCAGCCTGGCTCAGCGCTGAAATCTGAGTCCATGATGGAAGCTCAGGTGCATGATGGGGCTCTGGAAGCATAAAGGAGCCTAACTGTAGAGTGAAACAGCCCTCTAGGACACTGCCTGTACAAAGTGCGTCCACAGTGGGATCGGTGCTCTCCCAATGTGTCCTCCGTTGCACCAGTGCAAATTGGTATAAAGCCTCCTCATTGGGATGGGCATGTACATACCCACCTGGCACTAGTGTATGTGACACACACGGCATTAGAAATTGGGGATCCAGGACTTTGCAAAGATCCTGGGCTTGCATCTCCCAGGGGGGGTCAGATACGGGGCCTTTCCTGCCAACTGGGCCACCCAGAACCAGTGGGATTAGAAGAGCATGGAAGCAGGCTGGGAGAAGGGGGTATCGTCTAGGGACCCAGCAGGGAGGTGGGAAAGGGTAGGCAGGACCAGGAAAGGCTGGGCTTAAGGGCAAGGCCATCAGTCTGGCAGAGGGACATTAGAGAACCCCAAACTAACAACCAGGAAGCATCCTGAGGCCAAAGCATCTACTGGCTGGCAGGCATATGCCCCCAAAGAAGAACTGAGTACTTCAGTGATCTGTGCCTTTTTTCAGGACATTAAGCCCCCGATTTGAACACAGTGCACACAAGCTGCAAACACACCAGCCTCATGAACTCATACCTTGCAACCCCACAGCCCTCAGCCCTGCACTTACATGCTAGCCTCACATATTCACACCCCTCCTTTCTGCACACACACATGCTAGTTCTGCATGTTCACAAAGCCAGATGCCAAGGCCACCTCAGCCACAGCATGAGAATATCACATCATCTTTCCTGGATGTTACTTATTTTTAATTACAAACAAAAAAGGAAGTGAGGTAACAAGGGTGAGTGTGAGGAAATACATGAACCTCAGGCTGCTGGGAGCAGGGAAACATGCCTGGGGGCACTCAATGAGTTTGGACCTCTGAGTATGGGGCAGTAGAAGAGCTGAGTGGATCAGGCACAGCACCCCTCAGGCCTGCAAGTTAGACAGGAATTCAGACATCAGGGTGGTGACAGCCAGGAGGCCCAGGGAAGCAGCCACCAGGACACCCTGGGAGAAGGGCTCAGTGTTACTTCTCATCCACTCATACTCCTCCTGCAGCTGGCGTCTCTGCAATTCCGGCCCTACACGGTGACGGATGGTTTCATAGTACGAGTTGAGGTATTGGATCTGGAACCAGGCAGGGTGAAGCCATGAGTGTCCAGTGCAATGGGCAGATCTCAGCTCCCGCCCACCCAGAGCCCCACACACCTGCTCCGCAGACAGGAGCCTGACGTCAATGAGGTTCCGGTCATACGGCACCAGTGACACCACCTCGAAGGTCAGAAAGGGCTTGTCCCCCACCTTGTGCTGTAGAGAGGGAGTGGCAGTGACGGGCAGCCTCACACACCCACTCACCTGTTTATCTGAATTCAAGGGCCCTCCTGAGCTGGGAAGGCCCCATCACATCCCTCCCCCGCTTCCCCCACAAGCTGCCAGAAAGGATATCACCTGACATGAACAGGCAGCCTAGGGGTTCTACATGTTCTTAACTGGACAGTGCATTATATAGCCTCTTCCTTTACATAGTCTTAGGAGAATCACCAGCAACCCCCATCACTTCACACAGTCTTAGGAGAATCACCCCCCATCCCTTCACTGCAGGACACAGCAGTGGCAGAGGCCAGTGCTCTAGCACAACAGACCCAGCTCTTGGTGCTCTGCCCCTCAGTGCTCAGGCTGCTCTCCTGGGGTGACCCCATCTGGGGCAGTGTGGCACTGTACCCACAGGGCCAGAGCATAAAGAGAGGGTCACCAGGCTATGCCAGCCTCCATGTTTCTGTGTCCTGCCATTCTGCATTGGTGACACAGGCTCAGACTTAGAGACTCCATCCTTGCAGATCACTCTAAAGGGGCAGCCGCACTTGGATGTCCTGTCTTGGACCCCTCCAGAGGAAGGAGGCCCCAGCAAGCAGGGCCCAGGGGACACATTCAGGTCCCTGCTCTGCCACAGACTCCCTGTATGGCCTTAAGCACATCCTCTAGCCTCCCTGTGCCTTCGTCCTGTGGATGCACTGCGGGTGCCTGCCCTGCCTTGCTTCCCAGGGGGCATGGGTAGTAGGGAATGATTGTGCTAGAGAAGGGACTATTTTGGTGTCCAGGCATGTCCCAACTTGGACAGACCAAACATGCTACACCCACATGAAGCATGCCCCAAACCAGGAACTGTGGTGGTGAGGCTGTTCCAGGATTGTCTCCAGTGGCCACGCTCAAGCATGCTGGACACTGAGGGCTCAACTGTGGCCAGAGAAGGACACTTGTGAGTGCCTTCATAGGCAGACTTTGGGGTGTGGAGCATGCATGAGGATGAAGACAGGTGGAAGCCTGGGCCAGGATGCACCTCTGCTGGGCTGTAGACAAGCCCTGGAAGATGTGCCCTTAGCCCTCAGGCACGTCACCATCCTCCCCTCAGCACATGCTGGCAAAAGAGCAGTCCAAGGCTCCTTTGGTAGCTCTAGTCTGGGTTTTGCTTGGAGTATGGCCTAGGAACTGTTATCTTCCCTGGCCGCCTTCTTTCAGAGGTCTGGCTCCTTCTGGCCTCTCATCCAATTTGGCCCCAGCATTGCCGTCCCCAGTGAGCCTCTCCTGTGGGGTTGCACCCCAGTAGTGAAGGATCCTTTCCCTTCCCTCAGCACCTCTGGTTTTGCCTCCCTTCTGGAGGCACCTAGGGTTCCATGGCTCATTCCCATTCACATCCCATCCATGGCATCTCCCATACACATTTGCACTGGCCACTGGCGACACCCTTTCCAGTCCTTGTTGTCTGCATGCACCACTCTACTCTGGGTTGTTCCCAACTCCCTGCAGCTGGATTGGGCAAGTTGTCCCCACCCAACTCACAAGGGGCTTTGATGGGGCCAACACCAAAGTCCCATGCACACCCCCGAGTTCTGCTCATCTATGTGGGGTGTGTAGGGA
>NW_005842250.1:1623847-1644562 GCF_000455745.1 Alligator sinensis
ATGAACTCCCTATCTAAGGGGTAGGGACATTCAAGGCACGGACTAACACAACCTCTGGAGTTAACCTCATTCAAGGGGCTATGAGGACAATCCCTATATTGATATAAATCCTTGGCATTTCCATTTTCAGTGCTCTGGGGGTAGAGGTGGTCCTACAGAGTCTGGAGTTGGCATCTCACAGTGTGTGCTCCTTAGAACAGTTACTGAAGAGCAATGTCAGGTTAAACTGCTTCAAAATTCCCTCTCCACCTATACATTACCAGTAGGCCCAACCTCCGAGAGCAGGGGAACTACAGAACTAGCTCAGAGGAGGGGTCACTGGTACGATACAACCCCCATTCCCCGCTTCAAGGTTTAGCAAGATAATGATTTGCTCCCCTGTGCAAAGAGCTTATACCCATCAGTGCGCAGCAGGGTAGGGCAGCACCTAAAGGCACCAAGAGGCAGACCACATTCCTGTACACAAGCTTTGATGAACCTGGGCATGTCTGCTCACTGCTTGATTGTATGTGCTTCAAGCTCCTGGGATGGACAGAGCCAGCAAAGATCAAAGGATTGAACCTGTGCCACTTAAACACAAATCTGGAGCAGAGTTTTCTAGAGCCAAATGCCCAATACCTACTCAGCCTGCTAAGTACCTTATGCTTCCTGCCAGCTGAGCACTTCTCATGCACCCTGCCAGCTGGGGGAGGAGCATGAACCAGGCTGGGCCTAAAGTGCCTTTCCTGGCTGAAAGTCACCTGCCCTGGCAGCCTGACTACTCAGAGAAGGAGAAAAGCTACCTCAGTCTGGGTTTCCACCACCAGCGCCACATCTTCAATGCGGATCCCAAACTCGCCGTCTTGGTAATACCCAGGTTCTATGAAGCAGAAAAGTGGGCACTGAATCCAGAACCAGAACAGCCCTGTCACTGTAGCTGTGGTCTCCCTCAAGGAGACTTCTACAGCCCCAGTCCCAGAGCAGTTATTTCCTATGAGCCCCTCTGCCCCACAAACACTCTTTTAGACAGAGCTCTGTACTCCAGGTCAGTGTCCTACACTATGTTCCAACCCAGCCTGGCAGGACTTGTGATGGTACCACAGCCCCATGCTCTTGGCCCTGGGCCAGGGGAGTCCCTGAAGAGTGATGTTTTTTGAAAGCCTAGAATCCTGCTCCACCAGAGCATGGGATGAAGTTGTGGGGGGGGGCACACGTACCTATGGAAGTGAACATCCCTGTGGTCAAGGGCACGTTGTTGGACTGAAATCCCACTGGCCCTGTAGGAGGGAGATGCCAAATTCAGTTTTTCATGAGTTTAGATCAGGAAAATCCCTGCAGGTGGGACCTTGGACACAAGGGGTTGGACCTTCTAGGTGCCTTGCACCAGGGCCCCTGCACTTAGCCTGCACTGTTACTGCTTGTGTACAAATCTCAGAGGGGCCCTGCAGGCCTTTGCCCTATGGAGCTCCTAACAATTCCCTCAGCAGTGCCCCCTAGCAGCAGCAGCTCACACCTTGCTGGGCCCTGTTGGTGACCAGACACATGAGGAAAGGTTACCAGGGTCCCTGGGGACCTGATGAATTAGTGTTGGGGGTGTGATGAGGGTCGATGTGGGGAAAGGGGGTCTATCTGCTAATGGGGAGCAAGAATTTTTGCTGGATAAGTGATGTTGCTGTAAGTTATAGGTGGTGGCACAGCAAGGGAGTGGGGTAGAGATGGGGGCATGGAGCACATGGTTTAGCACCCCTGAGCCAGCCTAGTCTGAATACCAGGTAGGTGGGCAGGAAGGGAAGAACCAAGAGTAAAACAGAGTCCTGTGGGACTTCTCCTAGGACCAAGCTAATGGGAGAGCACTCACACTCATGAACAGACAGGAAATTGCCGATGCCGTGGCCAGTCCCGTGGCCATAGTTGAGCCCAACCTCCCATAACGCCCGGCGAGCAAAGGCCTCAATCATTCGCCCTGCAACACAATGCCAAGAGCTATAAAGAAAAGCAGAGGAATGAATGTGTTCCCTACCTGGGCCTGGTCTGTGGGAGCTTCATCTACCTCTGTTCCTTCCATGGGCTCACACACTGAGTGCTGGCCTCAGAAGTGAAAGGAGGGGCAGGCTGATGGCTGGGCTGGAGCAGTCACAGCTGCCAGGACCCTTGGGTTCTATTCCTGGCTCTGGTTATGTCTGCATGCCCCTGGCCAATGCACTGGCCTTCTGTGTACCTCAGTGCACCCCTCTGCAACTTGTGATAAGGGCACCCGTCTTTGTAAATGCTTTGAAACACTAAGATGGCAGCTAAGTTGCTGGGTCTGGGCTGGGTATGAGCTGACTGAGGATGCCCTCACCTCTGGCCAGAGGCAGGAATCACATACGAGGTGCAGAGACTCATCCAACTCAGGATACTCCCTCGATTATAGCCTTGAATTGACAGTCACACATTTTTGCTGATCTGGACAGTGACTGGCTGCGCATGGTGACATTTGAGCTAAGGGGACCCAGCTTTCCCCTCTTCCTGTGCCTCTCCTGAAAAGGGACTGCTGGGACAGAGCAGGTCTGACTGGGAATGCCCCCTGGGAGAAGGGAGGCTGGCTGCATCCCCCCCTCCCCCTCCCCCTCCCCTTCCCATGGCACTGAGCCCCTACAGAGGACACTGGGGCAAGCAAAGCTGGGATAGGAACTGAGGAGTCCCTAGCCCAGGCCAGGGGCAGGACTTTCAGGCATCTTCCTGCCTGGGAAGTGCTTCCTCTGTCCTGCAGGCTCTCACAGCCTTTGTTCTCCACACATGGGCCAGGCAGCAGCATGCCCTCACAGCAAAGCTGGGCTTGTGCAGCACCTACCTGATGTACCAGAAGGGAAGACAAGTCTGGACAGCTCAATATTTCCCATCAACACTCGCGTATACGCTTCCTGTGGGGCACAGAAAGTGAGGCTCAGACTGTGCTCCCAGCAGGGCTGTGCAGAGAGCACATCCCTCCTGGGAAGCCTGCCCACATACATGTGCTGAGTGTGACTACAGCAGTCACTAGCCTCTAGCCTCTTGTATGGAGCAAGCATGGCTCAGCTGTGTGTCATGGGGCCTCAGGACTAGCAGCTAATGGCGATTCCCTTCCAGTGACAGCAGCGGGGCCTGTGCCCTGGGGCATAGGCTAGAGGCTCTGTCTGAGCTGTGCCCATGAAGGCCCCAAGCCTGTAGCTGACAGCATCTCCATGACCTTGACGCTCCAGCTGACCGAGGTCTGAGCTCCCTAGTCACTCCCCTGTCTGAGTGACCTGCTGCCTCTGGCTCCTGTTGGGGTAGTGCCCAGGAGCTGGAGGCCACCTTGTACTGAGAAGAAGATAAAGAGCACCTGCTTCCTAATATCAGCCAGAAGCACAGTGCCCCCCTGCCTCCGCCCAAATTGGACACCATCCCAGGGCAGCTGCAGGCAGAGCATGCTGAAGGGCAAGGGGTCATGCTAGGACTGAGCCGTACCTTCTGGAAAGGGGTGGGAGCCCCCCAGTGGACAGTCCGGGTTATATCCGTTGTTCCATCCCTGCAGCAAAATGAGCTGGGTGAGCGGCAGCCCAGGAAACACTTGGGGACCTTTGCTGCAAGCTGTGGGAACCGGTCACCCACAGCATGCTGGGCCCACTCACCTGGGGAAGCACAGAGGTCACCTGCTCTCTGTGAGGCTGGAGCAGGTCTGGGCTGGATGTGCCCAGGGGCATATGTGACTGGTAGGGGGTGCACGGGGGTGCACATGCCCCCCCCGATGGGCTCGGTGCCCCCCCTGACGGCCAACACTGATGCTGTCAGTAAGGCTGGTGTCCCCCCTGACAGCCATTGGCAACTTCTGCGGGTGCTCCCCACAGATTCAGGAGGCACCAGTCACTCATGCCTGCGGGAATGTGGTCAGGACAGCGCCACGGTGTGCCCATTTCTGGGCACCTTTGGGGATGTTTGGGACAGGATTGGGGGGAGGTGGGGGGAGGAAGCTGAGACGACATACAGGAGCCAGCTGCAGGGGCAAGTGGGAGGCATACTTACAGATATTGCCCTCCGGAGTCCGTCAGGTACATTTCATCCACCGACAGCTTCCGGCTGCTGACATTGGAGGGACTAGAAGGAAGAAAGTCCAGAGGATTAGGGATGGAGCTAACCCCTTCCCCCCTCCCTGGGACATGCAGCAGGCTCCGGCTCACACTCACTCACATGCAGGCCAGCAGTAGAACCTGAGGTGCAAGTGAACAATAGAGCCCTGTGGGCCAAGCACCCCCATCTTCCCCTGTCCCAAGAGACCCCCTCCTGCAGGTATACATGCCTCCTTCCTGCGCATCCCCAGCCCATGTCTTCCCTCCCTCCCTACCTGCCCACATCAGCTGTAAAGCAGCAGGACTGCCCTCCACACTCCCTGTGCTGTAGAAGACTAGGGAAACATGTAGACAGGGTCCAGCACAGAGGACAGCTCTGGGCTCACTGGGCCATGGCTCAGGAAAGAGCCCTGGCTGCCCAAAGAGCAGGGCCAGGATCTCTGGAGCCCTCACTCCTGGAATCCCAATGTGTGGCCATCCCCTGTGCAGAGCACCCAAATTGTGAGCCTGCCCTATGAATACCTGTAGTGGGCAAGTGCAGCATTGAGCCCACTGGCAGAGATGGTTTCAAAGCTGGGCCCCCGCCAGTGGTCCATCTTTCTACAAGGGAAGAGAGAGGTGCTGTGTGAGGCAGCCCCCAGCTGGTAGGTAGGGAGGAGTGGGGATGGTGAGCTAGGATAGCCCTGGGCTGCAGGCCTGCAGCTCACTCCACCCCCACCAGGTGGCACTGCTGGTCTCCACAACGTGGGCTGGAGGGACCACAGCCACAGGGAGGTTGATAGCAGCATTCCAGGGTACATGATCACATCTGTACTTGATTTTAGATACCAGCCTGCCCCACCCTTACTCAGCACCAGGGGGACCCGGGCTATGCCAGACTCCCTCCCCCTGTGGCCACGCCTACTTATGGAGAGTGGCACAGTGCACAGGAGTCCCTGGTCATTGAGGGCTGTGCTAGAGAGAAAGCTGAACCAGGGCCCAGCCCCTCACATGGTGCCATATGCAAGGGAATAGGGCAGGTGAGGACAGGATGGAGCCTGGTAGGGTCTGCCCTTATACTGACTGTCGTAGCTGGTTCACATAGTGTGCTCCGGAGAATTCATTCACTGATCCCAGTGGCACATTCTTCTCCAGCCAATGCAGGTACTGGATCACTGCCACGGCGTCCCGCACCTGGGGAGAGCTTGCTGGCAGTCACAGGACAGAGCAAGGCCAAGCTGGGCATTGGGAATTGGGGCTCATACAGGGTGCAGTTTCCCAGCTTCCCCTGCATGGTCAAGTGCAAGTGGTGATTGTGGATGGCCCATTGCACCTTGGTGGTATACCAGCGCCCAGACAACCTGCGCTCTGGCAGCTGGTGCTAAGAGCTGACAGAGGAGTGCTGCACCTGAGAATAACCCTGCGATTTGCCCTGCTTAGGGCAGAGGGAATGGAGCCCCACACTGCTTTCTGAAATTAATGCCATTTCCAAAGCACCCAGGTGCCACACTGGAGGCACCCATAGCACCCACACCACGCATTTCCCACAGCCACAGGCCTGCCCCTTCCATGAACAGAAGCCCCCTCCATTTGTTGACAGTGTCCTTGGCCCAACCTACTGAAGAATGAAGGCTCAGGCCAGACACTCACATGAGCTGCTTTAAGAAGTCCTTGCTCCTTGGTGTTCTTCACTGCCTTGGTGGTCATTACTGGGGAATAGCTTTCCTGCAAGCGCTTCTCCTGTGAGTGGGGATAGTTGTGTCATGCCATCTGGGGAGCAGAACTATGCCAGCACCCTTACTAGGACTGGGTTCTCTGTGCAAGGGAGCTCCATGCAGCTACTAGATGGGCCAGGTGTTGTCTATGCACCTAGCAGGGAGTGGCCAAGAGCACAGTTCTATGCATGAGATGTTCCCCCCAGCAGTCAGACCCATTAGCTTGTGATATCAGCAGCTGCATAATCCAGATGCAGGAGTGTTTTACCTCCCTCTGCTCAACATGGGGCAGATCAGAGCCTATGGCCTACCAAGGCATGTAGGCGTACCTCAGCAGTGGGGAGAATAGCTGCAGGGCACCCAGAAAGGCCATCGGGCAGGGGTCATCTCCACTGCCTCCCATTGCTACACTCCCTGATCATGCAAGTCCCATTTTCACCATCCCCTGCTCATGTTTATTTGACTTATATGCTGCCCTCCCTGCAAAAAGGCTCAGGGTGGCTATTGATACTACCCCCTGCCACAGGCAGAGACTCCTCCTGTGGACCAAGGCCTCTGAGGTCCTTTGCCCCTTTGTCTGAACCTGTGTGGACAATGCCCACCATAGGCTCCTCCAGACCCTCACATAGACAGGACTCGCTCAAGCCCTTCACAGCCTTGGGCAGGGTCTGAGTGTCCTGGAGACATCACAAAGAAGATGTGATGGTAGCCTCATCCCTTTTACCGCAGTGGGGTTCTGCAATCTGCCAGTGGTGCCTCTTACCTCAGGGATCACTCTAAAGAGCCCATAGGTGGTGTACTCAGTGCCAATCCAAACTTGGATGTCTCCCTGGACATAGTTCTCCAGATGGGCCTTCACCTGGTTGTAGTCCTCAAGGTGTACACACAGTGGCCCTGGGCATCCTGCTGTCAGGGACTGAAGGGCATCTTGGGTCAAGCGGCTCTGGTTCAGAAACAGGCTAGGAGCAAGAAAGGGGATGGGATTGAGTTGCAGTCACCTGCACAGTTTGGCAAGAAGCTGGCAGGAGGTGCAGGCAAGGAGCCAGTACATAGCAGATGGAGCAGGGAAGGGACTGCCATGCTGGGAAGAGAGGTCAGAGGAGACAGGGAGCCCCAGAGGCATCCTTGGGTCCAGAAGGGATGGGGAACTGAGGGGTCATGCCAGGGTCCAGAGGTGGGAGCTAGGGGGTCATACCGGGGTCTGGAGAGGATTGGGGAGCTGGTCCAGTCCTTCAAGACTGGAAATCCTTCTTACCTGATATTTGATTTGGTCAGCAGGGCATAGGAGTAGAACACGGGGTTGTAGGGAATGTCATCTCCTCGTAGGTTAAAGAGCCCTGCAAGAAAGAAGGCATTAGAGATGGGTGAGCTAAGCTGCGTGTGTCTGACCCTCTTGCCCTATCCTGCTTCTCATAGATTGCATGGTGGATTGGCAGAGGTTGTGCCAGACATGAGGTTAGCTGGACACTGGCTTTCCTTTCATGTTTGATCAATGCCCAGAGCCATGGGCTCTGACATCCCATGCTGGGCTTTAGGTGCCACTATAGCAATGATCAACTATCTCATGTTGGCTCCCTGGGGTTGGGGGAGTGATAAGAAGGCTGGCTAGCCTGCATGGCTCAGTGGCATTTGGGTTGTGGATAGTTGAGAGGCCACTGCTGGGAGATGGTGAGGGATATTGTAGACACCAGGTGAGGATGCAGTGGAAGGAATATGTGGATCCCCTGTACTCACAGGCTGTCTCCTCCAGGCCAGAGAGCAGCACTGCTGTGGGGCTCTTGGAATGCTTCTCCATTTGGGTTCGGATGTCAGAAACTTTGTTCTGCCAGGTGTTCCCTGAAAGAAAAGCAAGAGACAGGCACAGTTCAGATGAATGCCCAGAGTCTTGGGCTAGCAGGACTCAGTCCAGGATGGAAAGCCTAGCACTGAGACTGGGGAGGAATCTGATCCAGCTGTAGTTCTTGCTGCAGCTGCTCAGCACTTCCATGGAGGTGAGATGACTGGTAGCAGCTCTGGCACTGAAGGAGCGGGTGGATGAGCTGGTCCTTGTAGATGGCCTCCCCTGTGCTTGTGGGAAACCATCTACCCTGTGATCCAGCCCATCTGCACTTACATCTTGTTAACCTATGTCTTAAACATCTGGAGACCAAGGCTCCTGGCAATGCAGGCAGTCGAGCTGTGTGTGTGATGCTCAGCAACATCTGCTTCTGATCAAGAGTTGTCAAAGCCTGGATGCTAGTGCAGACCCCATGGTAAAGCTGGCACATGGCTCTGTGAATGCACTAAGACTCCTGTGGTCAAGAAGGGGTGAGGGCTTACCAGTGAACTCATCCGAGAGGGCATAGATACTGTGGGTGGGTGGAGGGGGCTTCTGGGCATCCCAGACAAGGTCCACTAGGTTGGTTTCAATGGGAATCAGGTTCCTGCCCGAATTCTGCAGAGCCTGGCAGTAACTCTCCCAGTTATCTGAGGAAGCAGTGCAGTCAGCAGTTAGGTACAAAGCGACAACTCTATGATCCACCCTCCTAACATTTCCACACTTTCCCACCATCAGGATCACCCCAGCCAAAGGTCAGAGCAATGGCAACTGGTCTGCTGTGTAGTCTTTCCCACCCCTCCACCGAGAAAGGGCCCATAAGGTCACTGTCAGAGGAATGGGAGTCTCTCAGACTTCCCCACCTGCCAGCAATGATCCATTAACAGGGTGGGAGGACAGAGCAGGGGGACTGGAAAAGCCATGTAGAGGTGGGGAAATACCAATGGAAAAGAGGAAGGGGTCCAAGCCAATGTTCTTCCCAGCTGGAACTTCCTGGAGAATCCACTCCCCAATAGAATGGATCCAAACTGTAAGACAAAACAGAGCATCACAGTGGTACCCTTGCCCTGTGGGCAGTCCAAGGTCAGGATTAGCTGCAAGGGAAGGGGGAGCTGGTGCTTGTAGCAACAGCTTGGGTAATAGCAGGGGCCAGGAGAGCAGCTAAGAAAAGGCAGGCTCAGAGCCAGGCTCCCAGACTCAGTGCCACACCTGCAGTCATATGCTATCGGGGGTGGGGGCTTATGGCAGAACATGGGGCTGCTGAGAGCAGTGGCACTCAGGGTTCCCCTGGGATAGGACCAGACTTCAAATCTGGGGCAGCAGCTGGGCACAGGAAAGTCTTTAGGGCCTGGAATCAGTGTTCACTCAGTGAGGTTGTGGGATTGGAATGGGCAGGAGAGGCCAGGCCCAAGAAGGTCTCCAAGTGCACTCTGCCTACTGACCTGTCTTCTGAAGCTCCCAACTACAATCCATCTGGCGTTCAGCCTGGATCCAATAGCGACTGTCAGTCCACAGAGTTGCTTTGTCCAGAGTCACCACCCCAGTTCCTCAGACACAGAAGAAGAGAAGCTAAGCACTGGGTTTCCCCTCTCTGTGGGCCTGCCCTGGGTCCTTCTGTGCATGTGTGCAGACATATCTGATTGTCCTGTCTCTTCCCATTGCCATGAGACGCAATGAGTGATTCAGGTCCTCACAGAACACACTGGCCTGTAGGGCTCCTGGCTTTGGACCCCCCATGGTCAAAGTGGTGCCACCACATCAGAGCAGCAGAGAACCAGGACAGGCAGCTTGCAGAATCCTACATCCTCCAGGCAGACCCACAGACATAGGCAGATGAATGTACCGGCCAGCTGGGCACGAGCCCAGCAGCCCCTACCGATCTGGGGCCCTGGCCCTGGGATCCTCATCAGCAGGGAAGTGGAAGCAGCAGTTTTAAACTCCGAGTCCATCTTTAGCGCCCAGTTTAAAACTGCGGCTTTCACATTTGCTTCCCAGGGAGCTGGAAGCAGGGGTGGGAGGTTGTCCACCAATGGGGCTGAGGGGATGGGGAGCAGGGCTGGGGTCCGGCCAGGAGAGCCACGCTGAGCCTGGGGGAGGGGAGGGGAGCAGGCAGGTGGCCCCGTGTCTGGAGGGGAGGGGGCCAAGCCAGGCCAGGCTGGGAGAGCCCTGCCCTACCTGGTGGGGGGTGCGTAGGGCCGGGCTGCCCAGGCCAGGAGCACTGCGTCTTTGCAGGCAGCGGTGCTTTGTGGGTCTTGGGGCCTATAGCCCCCCCAAATTCAACTTAGCACTCCCGCAGCCACCCCTCCCCGTGCCGCCGTGGCCCACAGCAGCTCCCTGCAGGTCAGTGTAACAGGGTGCAAGCCACAGGCGGGGTTAGGCGGGGGGAGAGGAGGCTACCTTAATGTGACCAAGAGTGGGGGAGGGGGAGGTCTTGTGTGGGGAAAGTGTGTGTGGGGCTGTTTTTGTGGGTCTGTGTGTGGGTGTCTGTAGGTCTGTGTGTGTGTGGGTCTGTGCCCATGTGCAAAGAGCGAGAGTAGAGTGCACACACCTGTGTCTGTGTGTGCATGTGCGCACGCGTCTGTGTGTGTGTGTGTGTGTATCAGCCATAGTGGGGCCTGGGAGCAGGAAGAAGAGGCGACCATGCGCCCCCCAGTCCAACGGGGTCCACCCAGTCTCACCCAGCACTAGGAGGGGAAGGGGCCCCTCTCCCCGCCCTCCCCCTGCAGCCCAGCTCCCATGGGGGGAGGGGGCCTCCAATTCTGTGCTTGTCCAGGGCCCCAGTGCACCTTAATCTGCCTTTGCCCACAGAGAACTCAGTTCTCCACTTGGCCAGGCCCGCAGAGGTACAGCTGATGGCAGGAGGCCCCCTTATGTCCAGAAACATGTGGACTGGCTTCTCCTTTCAGCACCTTGGACTTCTCTGTGCCTTGTAAAGCAAGGTGGCCAAAAATGCCCAGATGTCCTGGTCCACAGGCATTCCCCCCTGTCCTTTCACCCCAGCTTAGAGCGAAAAAGGAGAAATCTCAGAGTTTTCCACAAAATAAAAATATTCTGGCATATTCCGTATAATGCCATCCCTGGGTGATGTTACATGGACCACATCATGACATGGCTCAGCTTCACTAAAGCAGCATTTTCTGGCCACCACTTTAGAGTAACTCTGCTTGCAACTCTGATCCTCTCCTGGCCGCTTCCTGCCCCCAAGAAAGAGGCTTACAGTGCAGCCCCAGGGAGCTCCCTCACAGAGGGACCCCATGCAGAAAGGTAGCCTCTGTCTCTGCCCTGCTGACTGGGAAAGAGGCACACAGGTCTGCATGTTGTTACAGGGGTATGCTCCTCCAACTCCAGCCCTGCCTGCTCTTCTCATGCTGTACAGCAGAGGTGGGCAAAAGATGGGCCAGATTTGGCCTGCCAAGAGATTTTATCTGGCCCGTGGTGGGCCCCTTGGTCCCACCTCAGCCCAGGCAAGGGAGGCAGCCTGAGCCATGGCACATGCGGGCAGTCCTGCCTCCCCCAGATGCGCCGTGGGGCTATGGTGGCACAGCAGCCAGACTTGCTTCCCAGCAGCCCCAGTGGTGGTGGCTCCTTTTAGCTGCTGCTGCCAGACCTGGTCCCACTCCTTGAGCACCCCTGCTGGTCTACCCTGCACTTACCACCGGGCAGGACCTACACAAGCAGAACACGCAGCCAGCTGAATGGGATGGGGCTGCGGGCAGGTGGGGGAGTGGTGTTCGGGAGTGGGATGGGCAGGCAAGGCCAGGCAGGATCACAGGCTGGGATCTTGTAGTGGTGACAGCACGGGGCCAGAGCAGAGCCACGAGCCACTCCCTGCACACCCCTGCCACGCGTGCAGGTTCTATGGGCGGGGGCATGCAGGGAGCAGATCACGGCTCTGTCCTGGCCCCAGGTCTGGCCCCACACTATCACCACCCCAAAATCCTGGACCCAGCCCCAAGTGCAACCCCACACTGCCTGCGGTACCATCACGTCCTCCTGGCCATGCACCCTGCCCATGTGGGTCCTGGTCAGTCCCCATGGAGACCCTGGGAACAAGAAGCAGTGACAGCGAGGGGGCAGCAGATCATGGCTTTGCTCTGCACTCAGCCAGGATGGGGCCGGGGCTGGGATCCAGGGAAGCAGCATCCAGAAGTGGCACAGGTGGGTGGGCAGGACTGGGGTTGGGATTGTGGCGCCCTGGGCCCATGCTGTCACCACCCTGCAATCCTGGTGTCTCCATGGAGACCAGCCGGGACTCATGGCCAGGCGGATGGGATGGTGCATTTAGGGAATTTTGGTGAGTGGCTGTGCAGAGTGTGTGGGGAACACGCTGACCCAGTCCACAACAGCTCACTAAAACTCCCTATGTGGCCCACAAACCCAAAAAATTGCCCACCCCTGCTATACTGTCAGGCAGACAGTGTGGGCCCTGACTCCTTTCTGCCTTGGACCTGTGGCTGGCATCCACCTGCAAATCAAAAGAAAAGTCTATGTTCCCCAGGGAGAAGGCCATGTTTAGAGCAGGTGCTGTGGGATCGTCTTTTCCAGGCATGCCAGAAGGGACCATCCCAATGGGAAGAGCTCCCAGAGTGTGATAGGATGTCTGGGAGACTGGACTGAAACAGCAGAGCAAGCAGGCAGTGGGGATATGTTCTCACCTGCAGATCCTGTAAAGCCTGTCATCCATGCCAACCGGGCATCCTGCTCAGCTATGTACTCGCTCTGAGAGACAGAGAAAGCCCATGACTACTGGCATCCCTCTCCCCACACACGGTTACCCCTGCCATTGCCTGTACATGAACAGGGCGAGAGATAAAGAGCTGTAACTCTGGCAGGCAGTCATTGCCCAAGGGAGCCTTCTCCAGGCAGCCTGGCTCACAGTGTCCTCCAAAGAGGTAGAAAGCAAGGATTAGGCAATGGGAAGTAGAGACAGGGTTGGGCAGGGGGCGGTGTTTGGTTTGCAGGCATTTGGCAGTGAGCTACTGATTTCTCTGCAGGTGTGGCACCACAGATCTGAGCCACAGCCTGGTCACTGTGCAAGGTGTGGGGTGCAGTGGCATCCAGGGAGTGAAGGTGAGAGAGGTCTTGGGTGGAACAGACACAGCTCTGGGCTTACCATGTGGGCATCAGTGGCTGGAACAATGTAGGCACTGACGTTGTAGACTCGCATGTGTTGACGCAGGGCCTGGAGTCGCTCAGCTGTGTTTGTCACTGTGGAAGGCAGGTACTGAGGTCACAGGGAAACACAGGTTAATGAAGGGTCCAGGGCTCGGGGGCAGATCTCTACCCCCCCACCTCCAGAGAGCACCTGCTCAGTTAATGTGGGCAGCCAGCTGTCCCACGGGATTGCTCTGTTCTGCTTCATAGCTGTGTGACATGGCCACACACACACACACCTCCCAACAGGGCTGTCCTGAAATTAAAGGGCTGGTCTGCACAGTGCCCTTAGGGACTCTTTTGGGCCCTGCCTGAGCCAGGACATAGACTCTTCTTGGAGCACTATGGAAACAGACTTAGTGTTGTGCCACATACCTGTCTATGCTGAGCATTTGGTTTGCCTCCTCCCCAGCCCTTTAGCTAGGAGCCTGATGGGTGTTCCTTGGCTATACTGACCAAGGCATGGAGATGGCAGCTGTGTTTGGAGAAGAGACCCAAGTAACACAAAGGTTAGTAGAGAGCAGGGAGGAAGCAAGAGAACCCAAAGTTTGTGCTGAAAAGAATGGCGCGGGGGGGATTCAGGGCTGCCTAGAGCTGCAGATGGGACATGCACATTTCCAGACGTTCTCTGGGATGCCAGGAAGGTTCTCACCGGAGGGACTGTGGTGCAGTTTCTGACATCACTTCCTGCAGAGCGGGTTTGCTTTGACTGTCCAAGGGTGCAGCCTGGAAGCAAGGGGGAGAGCAATAATTATACAGATGCCTACCACATTGTCAGGTTATAAGCACTGCTGTACCAGACACCCTGCTTCCCCTGAGGTGCCATCATGGCCTGGCTCCCAGCAGCATACCAAGCATGAGCCAGTGGCCCCATTCAGCCTCCTGACCAGGGTACAGAGGGCTCCAAAGGCCATGTAGAGACACAGGGATGCCAGAATTTTAACAAAGCACTGGCAGAGTCCAGAGTCATGAATCAGGACTTGTTTCCAGATCATCTGGTACTCAGATTGTGAGTGTGTGACCCCAACCTGCCCTTGGTACTAGGCCAAAATAGCTAACTCTCCTGTGAGGTGGAGGTGTTCACAAAGCTCCAACCCCTTGGAGGCCAATAAACCTGGGTTGTGCAGAAAACTATGACAGCCCAACCCCCCACATAGCCACCTGATAGCACAGCCCCTGCACTGCTGCCTGACAGCATGGCTGCCAGACATCACAATCCCTACACAGCTGCCTGACAGCGTAGCCCCTGCATGGCTGCCTGACAGCATGACTTCCTGACAGTGCCATCCTCACATACCCAGCTGACATCACAGCCCTGACACAACTGCCTGAAAGCAGCTGCTTGAAGGATCAGCAGTAAGATGGCAAAAACACCCAAAACCTATGTTTATTTTTCTCTTAATGTAATGATTGTTGCAACAATCTTATGATTTTGGGTGCTTTGGCCTGGCCATGATGCAAGCTAGGACCTTGTCTGAAGTTTGATCAGTCTAATCCCCACTCCACACAGACCAGCAACAGCCTCAGGCTTCATTGGCTTCCCTGTCCTGATGCTGTGCAGAGATAAAGAACATATGACATCAGCTGCAGAAAGACACGCAGGCCTGTGGGAGAGCACTTCAACCTCCCTGGACACTCCACTGCTGACTTCAGGATTGATGTTCTCAGGCAGAAAAAAATTAAAAGCCAGTTTGAACAGAAAGTTGCAGAACATGAAATCATCCACAGACTGGACTGTCCAAAGTATGGTCTAAACAGGGAATATGGATTCTTATCCCATTCCCTGGATTAGTTTTTGTGACCCTTTGTTTGTATGGGTTCTTTGCTTGTATGCTTCTCCTAGCATTCCCCACCCTCACCCTCCTGCTTTCCTACCTGTTGTATTCTAATCACTCACTCCACTTTATATTCTCCTTTCTGCACATCTTCCACAGCATCTGATGAAGTGAATTTTGGGTTCCCAAAAGCTTGTGCTCTCTCTATATAGCTTAGCATTAGTCTATAAAGGTGCATATCTACCCTGCCTTCAAACAGGCCCAAATTTGGACTGCAGCAAATGGCAGTGAGAAAACAGGGTGCAGGGTTCAGGCCCACGGAGGTTGCCCCAGGGATGGAGCATGTTGTGAGCCAGGCAATAGCCTGGGTTCTGCCCAGATTCACCTTTCAGTTGCTTGGCTTCTATCTTGTACAGGCTATAGCTATTTAAATGTGATGTCACTCGGGATGTGGGTAAGCTTTGCCTGCATCAGGCAAGTGAACCAGCATGCAGGTAGCACACAAATTATGTAGGGTGTCAGAAATGAGTGTCTGCACACTCACACATATGTTTGTGTGTGCATGTGTATGGTGTGCATGTGTGTGTACTGTATTAATATTTCTCCCTTGCACAGAAAATGGGGTGAGTGTGATCAGGCTCCCACAGGACAGGAAAGGTTAATGACAGGCTATGGGCTCATTCAATCCTCCTTCCTTGCAATGTATCAGGCCTGCAGAGAGGGAAGGAAGAAGGCAGAGCCAGGTCAGCAGGTGGCTGAGGAAAGAAAGCAGATGACCAGCGCTTTTCCTGTGAGGGGAGGATGAGCTGGTGGCAGGAGTCGCTTATATGATGGCTGCCTGTGGGAACTCCTCTGAGGTAGAGAAGAGCTGATAAGGAATTAGCTTGTGACAGTCAAAGCGGTGACCCACTAACCAAAGCCCTTCAGTTACTCTGTACTTAACTGAGGGAAGTTGGGACCCAGAGGACAGGACCCAAGCAATGTAGGCTCTCCCCAGTGAAGGCCAGAGCTTACTGCAACTGAGTTGCCACCCTGGGTGGAGTGGGAACGCAGAGGGGCAGGACGGCATACTGAGAATGGCTCCGAGAATCCCCACGCTGGGGAGCCCCATCACTAAGAGAGTCTAGCAGCTACCCTTCCAGCACTGCTTGTCCTTGTCTCTTCCTCCATGTTACTCTGTAAGTGGCAAAGAAAGAGCCCTAGTTCCTAAAGCCATGGGGATTCCCATTATTGCTGGGATGCAGAAACCACTCCGAGTGACCAGGAATCTGCTGTAAACTCAGCACAGAGCAGCACTTTCAGTAAAACTTTCAGTCTCATCTCCAAGGCATGTCAATCAGCAGGGGTGGAAGTGCCACGGCTGGGCAAGAGAGAGCATTCTTGCAGTCCCAGGGAGACAGCAGAGCTATTTGCAGCCTTTGGAAGGCAATAAATTGGAAACAGGAGTTAGGCCAATGCTCCATGTTTCTAAGTTTGTCATCTCTCATCCAAGGAACACAAACAATGCACCCGTGGGCTCAGGACAGCAGGATCAGAGTAAAGGAACCCTCTGCCACAAGGGGACAACAAGAGAGAAGGGCAGCAGAGGCCCAGGGCACACTCATGGACTGTAACAATGCCTGGGACCTCCCTCTGTGGCAGTCTCATGATTTCCCTCTGTAGCAAGTATCTGAGTACCATAGATGTCAGCAGCACCAGGCCCCACTCTGAGACTGACCCTGCTCCTCATTATGTTTCCTTGGGCTTGTCAGGAGAAAAGTCAGGCTTGACTGCTGCCTTGTTGCTCTCATGAGCCTGAGCCTAAGGCTCAGGGAGGGGTGGGGTGGCCAAGGATGGTTCGTTGCAGCCTCTTTCTAGGGGGGCTGTGGAGCAGCAGGAGGTAGCTGGGGTAGTTCTACTGACCCCAAGTTTACTCCCACTCCATGCCCTACAAACCTAGGAGCATGCCACTCCCCCATCCCATGCTCTCTGACAGGCTGGTGGAGCATGGCTCCCATCTGCTGACTCCTACAACCCTTAAACCAAGGGAATTACTGACTAGAAGCTGGAGGGGTATGTGGATAAGGTTCACAGCCCAAATATAGTGAGTTTAGATCAAAACCCAGCAAAAGTGATATAGAAATTCTAACACAACCAACAATAAGCCAGGCCATTCAGAGCAAAGGTGTCGCCTACAGAGATCCAAGCATATGACAGTATGGAATTCAGCTTAGAAACACAGGCCCCCTTAATTCTGCCTTTGTAGAGCTATCCCTATGTACTCAGAAGCTGAGATCATTTTAAACATTCCCAGTACACGGGTGCTTCGTATCTGTGACCAGAAACTGAGCACACCCCAGTTGTGATCTGCAGACTACAGATCAGCCCCATCACTGCCCACTGATGGCATCTGTCCTCTTATTCATCAAGAGCATAGCCTGCTGCTGAGACGCTGTTCGACGTTTTGCAGAATGGGGCCCTCTACCAGATCTGGCTCCTACATTACCAAGTACCAAGGTGCTTTCCTGTGTAGTTCTTGGATGAATCTCTCCTTCCAGAATATGAATGATTTTGCTTTTTCCTGGTGTTGCCTTCTCCAATTTAACTGTGGCATGATCTGCAGCCCTTGGCTCTCAGTCCACTTGCACAGCTGCCCAGAGGGGCTCTGATCTTCCCAGCAAAAATCTGGGCTGCCCTGTCTAGTGCTTGGGAGCTTTAAACTCATATCATACTGCCAGAGTCTGTCTTGCTGCTGGCTGGGGGGTTGCAAGTCAGTACCCAGAGGTGGGCTGAGTCCCCAAATCAGGCAGAAGAGCACCCCCAGACACAGGGGATGGAGTTAAAGGGGGCAGCCACTCTTGCTCTCAAAGAAGAGAACCATGCTCATTTTCTCTGGCATGCAGAACAAAAGAACTTGCCTTAATTTAACCTGAAACTTCCAACTCTGCCCTGAGTCCTAATGGAAACCATAGAACTGCTTTTGTGAGGAACCAGCCACCAGAAAGTGAAGAGAAAGCCATGGGTTCGGCCTCCAAGTACACAAGCACTCAGAAACCAAGGAGGTGGGTGACGAGTTGGCCAGAGGCTAGCAGCCCAAAGTCTAGCTTTCACCTACCTTTCCACCAAGCCCAGACTATCTGTCTAAGCCAGTACCATCTGAACGAAAAGCCTCACCAACATACCAAGAAAGAGAAGCATCCAGACCCATGAGGTGCAGAGGGAAAAAGACATGTTTCTTCAGAAGCCTGGAGACTCCTTTCAGATGGGAGCAGAGGGAGCGAGAGGAAAGTTTCAGTCCAGGGTGGGGCTTTTATCTCTCACTGCCCTCCTCCTGTAGGTGTACCTGCTAGGTAGCAGCTGCTCTGTTGGCAGCAGGTAAGGGCTCTGCTTCAGATCCTGTGTACTTCCTGTATCCTGAAATTCAGAGCCTGTCACTAGATAAAGCAAATAGTTAACACACCACAGGATGTGAGACCCAAAGTCCAAAGATCCTCCCCAAGGCAGAGCAAGGACCAATCAGCAGAGAAGCAGCTGTCCCTGGCCTCTCAGCCTGGGCCCTCCCTTTGGCACATCTTGGCTGGGGCAGAGGATTAAAAGTAATGCTAAAAGAAGACACTGTGCTTGTGCCCTGGTTTGCTTCTGCAGAGTCATTAGCTGGGACCTGAAGGAAACATTTCCTAAGGGGAGTTTTTGCCAGCATGTGTTAGATGGATCAGGGCCAAGGTGTCTCTCTGAAGCCCTAGCAAGCTGGTGCAGGGCTATCCTCTGCCCCCACTGGGGAGGGTGTTAGTTGCAATCCTTTATAATCCTCAGAGCTGGGCCAAGATGGGTTGACAAAACTACAGTGTGCTGAACAGTCTAAAACCTTCTCCCCACTCAGATACCCAAGAACCAAGGCTCAGGCACCTAACCCTGCAAGCTCCCCAGCCAGTTGCAAGCTTCCAGAAAAGATGAGATGAGACCCAAATTGATCATTGTGTAAAAGCCAAGCATTGGACAAGCAGCTGCTTTGGATGCTCTCTTCCTGAGTCATTAAGCAATAACCAAGGTTACAAAGGTCACTTGGCTTCAATCAGAAGGAGGTCACAGAATTGGGCTCTGAAATTAAGGAGCATTGGGAACAGTTGGATCTGGTCTCCTGGCCAGGTGGGGTAGGGACAAGCAGAGCTCACTACCCTGCTCCACAGCTTCCTCTTACGGGTTCTGTATGATTTCTTTGGCCACCCACAAATTTTAAAAAATCAGCCCAAACAGCCTCAAACAGCTACTGCAGCCAATTAATAAATGTCACTAACAGGAAGGGAGCTCACTGGAAGCCAGGGAAATGGACATCTTTCAAGTAGAACCAACTCTGAGGCCCGGTGGCTGCCTTCTCATGTGGTGACCTCCTGTCTTTGTGTGTTTCCTTCTGCAATGGCAAGCTGGCTGCTAGGTGGATCTTCCCCCTGACAAAAGTGTTAATCCTTATCAGCACCTGCATAGGCTAATACTTACTGATCTCACTGCACAAGTGTTATCTCCCAGGGACAGAAAGCTAGGATCTATCTTGGTTTTATGCAGATGTGTGTTTGCTTCAGGGTAGACTCATGGAGCTGCTTATGACCTCAGTGCAGGTGCTTAGCAATTACCTGGACAGGTTACCAGCCACTGACTGCTGAATGTCCTTCCCCATTTGCAGGAGGTAACTGGTAGCCAACACTTCTACAGTTGACTGTCTTTTGTAGCTTCCTGGAGTGTACATCTGTACCTGTGCCTAGCACAAGGAGATCTAATACATGTTGGCACTAAGGGCTTTGGTCCTGCTGTCCATGAGACTTTGAGCTAATGAGCTTGACAAAGAGCCATAAGGTGTGTCACTATGATAAGTGTGGATCTGTGGAATCTGACTGGGCTTGTTTCTATAAAGTTTTTTGTTGTTTTCCTGAGAACTGATTAGATGTCACGTAGTCAAGGCATGTCATGGGAGGGGGCAACTAGGGAATAGCTGCTCTGAATCAGCTAGGGAATAGAATACGAGAAGCTGAAACACAGGTTAATTTCCTGCTTCCCCTGCCTCTCTGACTGCACCCTTTCTGTGCCACATTTTCCCGCTCTGAAAAGTACTTTGAACTCTACTGGTGAACCTGCCCTCTAAGAGCTAGGGATGGTTACTGTTAACTGAGTCATCAAAAGAGCTTTGGAGATGAACTGTAGTGAACTGTAGGTTAGCACCTATTGACTCTTCTGGTGTCCTCTATGAGCAACTTACATTTTATAATGTGTTGCTGATCCATAGCCCAGCTTGGGCTAAAGGTTCTGCTCTCCCAAGAATTCAAACCGAAATGTCTAAATAAGATTTTTATACTTAAGCATAATTTACATGCAGATGAAATGGGATCCCTTTTCCCAGTCCAGCTAAAAGGGACGTCAGCAAAGTGGCCTCATGTATACCCTATGTGAATCGAAATAAAGAGATAATGATCCTGAATCAATGTGATGGATGTTGAGAGTTTAGACTGGTTATGAACAGTTTGATGTGTTATTTCGATTGGTTTGGTTTGATTCTCCAACTAATTCCCTTGTTTTTAACCCCAAATTAAACATGATAATGAGATGGATGTTGAGAGTGTATAAGCATACACTTATCTGCCTTAAAGATCAAACATTCTGTTGATCATCAGTTTTGTTCCTTCAACAAACTTTTTACCCCAAATTAGAAGTTGTACATTTGTCTATTTTGTAAGTCATATAAACCTCTCTCTCTATGAACAATGCCTCTGCTTTTCCTGTAAGCCCTGAAAGATGCAAAGTGCTAGGTATTAGATAAAATTAAGGAATGTATGGGCTGCATCCACAAAACTTACAGGAACTATACAGGATTTTATTTGTTTTCTTAATGATTGCTGCTCTCTGGATATTACCTTAATTGTATGGTACGGTGATATAAAGCTATAAGGATTTGAACAGTACAAACTCTGAAATGGGAAAAGAAATAGTTTAAAAGGGGATTACAATATATGGAGAAAATTGAAAGACCTGTGGTTTCTAAAAAAAGAACACAGCATAACAACTCTCCAACTAAGAAATGACTGAAGAAACTAGTTATACACAGATGCCATCTACTGGGGATTGACAGAGGCAACAGAGACTAAGTGCAGAGCAAGTTCATAAGTGTCTGATCAAGATAAGCAAGCATCTACCCTCTGATGACCTTGGAAACTGGGTATAAATAGGGGTCATCATCCAGGAATACTGTACAGGAGCCTGCTGAA
>NW_005842250.1:1644767-1657529 GCF_000455745.1 Alligator sinensis
TGCTGAACCAGTGTGGACAGCAGTAGTATAAGTGTACAGCTTCTCTCCTTGGGCAAGATACTTGTTGTATCTATACTTGAGCAATGAACTAATGATTATACCTGTGCAGATTTGGTGAAATGATAAACTTACCAATTGGTTGATAAAAGCAGGTGTCCTAGCTTGAGAAATCATTTCACAGGTAAAAGTTGATAACATATAAAGAACTCAGAATTAAAATTAGAAAGCTATTACACTTTGGACCCAATAAAAAGTGTTTATCCTAATTGCCCTCCATTCCAACATTGGCTATAATACTTACCACCTGGCAAAAGTAGTGTGTTTGATTTGAGGGCTGATGTCTGACTGGCATTTTATCAAGGACTGAACTGTGCACAGGTTCTGGGCATGTGTGTCCAGGTTGGGGGTTCCAGTCACATGCGGAGGCAATAGCCATAATGGTGGAGGAGCAGGCCTCTTCCCAGGCAGGAACCATGTTGTGCCCTAAGGACACATAATTGCTTTGCTAAGATTGCCTCTGTTCTGAACTGCAATTACTGCACTGGAGTTCCCTGGGACCTCTCCAGCCATAGCCCCTCCTTGTGAACAATAAGGGGAGGGCAGGAAGGCTGAGCAGTGATAACTGCTGGCTCCCCAGCTGCAGGTTGGGAAGAGCTGCAACTGTTTTCTACATGGCTCTGTCAGCTGCGTTTTGAACCTGCTGTGGTATGAGTGAGAGAGGCACACATGCATCCATCTTGTGTGTTGTAATCTCCCCTTCCTTCAGGCTGTCTGCTCTTTATTATTGATCCCCTAATACAGACCTCTGGTCCTCTTCAGTAAGTCTGGAGGACCAGGACTCTGATCACTCCACACCTGCAACACTGCATATCTCTCTAGCACTGTATCCTCTCATCTTGCTCTGCCCAGGCCCTGCTGCCTCTAGGGCAGCGGATAAAACAACAGAGACACTGAGGACTGGCTGTCTTCATGGCTCTGCTCTGGCCCCCACCCCCGTCTTTCCAAGGAGCAGCCAGAGGGCAAGCATTAGTCCCCAGAGCTGAAGCAGTGTCTGTGACTGAAGCCTTCTTCCACAGTGGGAAACAAAAGGGAGGGGAGACCTCCCAGGCCCAGGGGAGGAAAGAGGGCCTGCAGGGCACTGGGGTGGGGAGGGCTGCAGCAGGAAGGTGGCTGAGTATAAGCAGGGGCTGAGGGATTGAATGGGGCATGGGAGAAGCCCTATGTGCATGGAGATGGACAGCCAGGCTCAAGAAATCCTTGGACCATGACAGCTTGTACGTTGCCATGGGAACCACATAGCAAGGACATGCCAGGCCCAGCAGTGCCATTGGTTCCCAGTAGCCAACACATTACACATCACTGAGTCATTGCCTCCCCCACCCCCACCCCCACGTGACTGCTACCAATGCACCCTACTCTGAAAGGGAGCAGACTGCTTGTGCCCAGTATTGCACACCCTCCAGCCCACACAGCTCTGGCCTGTGTCACTATTAGTGCTAAGGAACCTGACCAAGAGCCTGAATCCCATTGCATAGGTCCAGTGCAGAGAGAAAGCTCCTGACAAATAACTGTGTCCAGCCTCTCTCCCCTCAGCCTAGTTGTGCTCAGCACAGACAGGCGCCACAGTGATGCAGGCAGCATACAGCTGTGCAGCTGGCTGAGAGCTCCCCGGGCCTCTGCCTGTTATGTAAGAGCAATAAATGTTCAGAACCTCCCACTGTAGCAGCCTGTGCAGGGCACCGGGCCCCATTGGCAGCTCAGGTCAATCACTCATGCCCTTCTCTTCTGGAGCAGCAGCAAGGCATCAGAAGGGGGCACTGCAAACCAGATTTGCTGCCCTGCTCCCAGTAGCTGTCCTGCCCCATCTCAGGACCTGCTACAGAAGGTCATGCCCACCTGGCATGTGTAAATTTGGCGATGGGGACAGCCTGATGGGACAGTAGCGTGTTGTTACAGGCCCCTCCATGCTTGCTTTGTGGGGCATGCAAGGCAATTTTGATCTCTGCTCCACAGAAATGTGCTGTGTGGTTGCAGTGTGTGAGTGATTGGAGGAGACAGTTGTTTAGGACTTTTTGGATAAATGGCTGCCTGGGAATGCAGGACACTAGGCTTGAAGGGCCAGGAGGACCCTTCCAGTCTCACATTCTCAGTGTAGTTTTCACTCTAGCTCACACACTGAACACATACATGGAAACTCTGTTCTCCCTGCCTGGTCAGTGCCCAGTGCTCATGCTCAGTATCTGAGTGGCTGCTTTCACATTCACGTTGCTTGGACAAAGGAATGACTGTGCGTGAATGCTCAGAATGCCACTTATATGGCTGGAAAACTGATATCTGAGCCATTAACGTGCAACAAGATTTTACTTTTAGCACACACACAAAACTACACAAATGAGGTTGTTCACCAAGTCCCAGCATACTAGAACTGGGGGGCACCCACTGAAATTAGATGACAGGTTTAAAACTAACAAGAGAAAGAATTTTTTGATGCAATGTATAGTTAACTTGTGGAATTCATTGCCACAGAAGGTGGTGAGGCAGATAACTGAGCCAGGTTCAAAAAGGGAGTGGATACATTCATGAATGATAGCTCTATTAATGGGTATTGGACAGAATGGTTGGAGATGTTTCCTCTGACATCTCCAAACCAATAATGATGGAGAGGGAGAGTATTTATATATGGAATAGATCACTCTAGAGCTATCTGGTTCAATGTTCTCCCTCTATATCAAGGGTAGGCAATGTTTTTTGGATGGAGTGCTGAAAAAACCACAATGTCTACCTTGGAGGGTGCACATGCCGGAGCCGGGAGCAGCTGTTGGTCTGCTTGTAGCAGGGCTTGCAGCCTCCCAGCCACCTGCTGGGAGCAGACTGGGCTCAGTGGCTGGCAGCAGCTGCTTAGAGCCTGCAGTGGTGCGCTGAGCAAAATGCCCTTGCGTGCCACGCTCGGCACATGTGCCAGGGGTTGCTGATCCCTGCTCTATATCATACATTTGTGCCACTTTCATACAGAATACTGGGCTGGATGGACCGTTGGTCTGACTCTGTATGACACTTAGTAAAGCTCCACGAGCTGGTTCTTATAGAGGCATATAGCTATACAAACAGCATGCAGACAACTGTACACTCATAGTGAGGCACATACACACAGAGCTGTAACATATCTCTCCTTGGCTTTCTCGTGTAAAGAATATCCATTGTTATGTGAAGTACTTGTCTATTGTGAATGGCAGCGTGGTAAGGCAGGGTTTCAGGGCTCTGCTGTCCCAAACCTTCAGTTGGCCTGCTAGGAGGAGAGCTGGGCTTGCATGGAGAGATTGACATGGCTCTGCCCACACAGGTCTGGCATGGCTGGAGCCTGACCACTCTATTTACTTCCTTATAACCCAAGGCGGATTAAGGTGTACTAGGGCCCTAGGCAAGCACAAAATTGGACGCTCCCTCCCCCTATGGGAGCTGGGCTGCAGGGGGGTTGGGGAGAGAGGCACTTTCCCATTCTAGTACTGGTGGGGGAGCCTGGGTGGACCCCATTGGCCTGGGGGGGCACATACCCACCTCTTCTCCCTGCTCCCCACCACTGCTATGGCTAAATGTACACACACACACGCATGTGCACACAGACACAGGCATGTGCACTCTACTTTCACTCTCTGCACATGGACACAGGCACACATACAGACCCCCCAACACACACACCAGACCCCTGCCACACACAGACCCACAGACACAGACCCAGACAGACCCACACAGACACAGACACATTTAGAGACACACACACAGTTTTTTTAATTTAAATTTTCCGTACTCCAAGACAAATGAGCCAAAACAAATTCCAAATCGGTGAGTCAGTCCAGAACCATAAGTGGCCCTACTATGGGCAAACATCCTCCATCCCCATCTGGGGCTTCAGATGTTTCCAAAATCTTTAGCGGGCATCCTACTTGCAGGCCCAAGCCCAGTTGCCCCTGAGTTTTGCTTGCCGTCAGTCATAAGGCCACAGGAGCAAGCCAGGGAAGAGTCTCCCCTTTCCATAAAGTGGGCATAAAGCCAAGACATTCCCACTCCAGCAGCTAAGTGGTTTACTATACATTACCTTGGCAGGAACTATCCCCATGCCAGGAGAGCAGTCTTCCCTGGGTGCAACTAGGAAGACCGCCTCAGTGGTCACAGTGTTTCCCTTGCCAGGTAAGCATAGGACTATGTTTGATCTGAGCCTGCAAGACACACACAGACACATTTTTTTGGAAAAATTATCTATCCATAAGGTTATATGCAAGTACACTCCTAGTATCACACCACAAAGAAAAACCATAACCCGTTACTATATCTGCACCTACGCTCCTGCGCACCCATACAAAGGCCCACTGACCACCCAAAACCATTACAATAGCTGCATCTGCACCCCGCACACACAGAAATGCTGGTCCCTCAGACCAGGCAACTTATTCCCCTCATCCCCACCCTGCACTGCATGGTCAAAGACTCAGTTCACCTGTTGTCCGTGTCGCTGTCGCTCCAGCTCCTGCTGGAGGACTTGCTACTGCTGTCGCTGTCACTATCCTGTCCTGTTTGTCTCTTTTTCTTCCTTACTGTCATAGCCCCCTTCCCCGCTAGGGGGGAGTTGGAATATCCTGTGCCAAGTGTCTCTGTGCCAGGTGACTTTGGCCACGTCTCCTCCACTTCCATCCTCTACTACTGCTTTCTGGTAGTAGGTCTGGCGTTTGCTCAGAGCCATTTTTACAAAGCCCAAGTGCCTGTACATCAGGAGGTTCCTGGCTTTCCACAGGGCGCTCCTGACCCAGGATGCAAGCTGGTCAAAATGGGCCGATGAGTTCCCCTGGTGTTTGGTGAGGTGTTCGTGCAGCACTGCTTCTCTGGTTAGCTGGCTGACACTGGTCACCACTTTGCAGAGCTGCTTCACCTTGTTTCATACCTGCTTGGCACAGGTGCAGAGCCAGAGGAGGTAGTTGATTGTCTTGGTGGCTCCATGGCAGTTGGGCCACAGGGTCTCTGCAGCTGTCCCTCTCTATGCCTGGCAGGGCTCAGTGGGCTATCATCCAGTTCAGGTCCCTGTGATCTTTGCACAGGCCTTGTGGTCGATGCACTCCCACACGGCCTAGCATGCATCGCCCAGGAGTAGGTCCATGGGTGACATGATATCCCTCAACCTTACTGTGTCCTGGATTTTCTTGTAATTGCACATGGTTGTGGGAAAGCATACACACACATTTTTCCCCTCACAAGACCTCCCCCACTCTTGGTCACACGGAGGTAGCCTCCTCTCCTTCCCACCCCCCACCTGCCTCTGGTTCGCACCCTGTTACACTGACCTGCAGGGAGCTGCTGCAGGCCACGGCAGCACAGGGAGGGGTGGCTGCGGATGTGCTAAGATGAATTTGGGGGGCTATTGGCTCCAAGGCCTACAAAGCTCCCCTGCCTGCAGCAGTGCGGCAGGGTGCTTCTGGCCCAGCCGGCCCAGTCCTACGTGCCCCCCACCCTCCAGGTAGGGCATGGCTTTCCCAGCCGGGCTCGGCCCCCTCCCCTCCAGACCTGGGGCCACCCACTCGCTCCCCTTCCCCAGGCACAGCGTGGCTCTCCCGGCCAGACCTCAGCCCTGCCCCGCTTCTCCTCAGCCCCATTGGTGGACAAGCCCCACTTCCAGCTCCCTGGGAAGTAAGTGTGAAAGCCACAGTTTTAAATTGGGCACTAAATATTGGCTCCGAGTTTAAAACTGCTGCTTCCACTTCCCTGCTGATGAGGATCCTGGGGCCACGGTCCTAAATTGGTAGGGGCCCCTAGGCTTGTGCCTAGCTGGCCGGTGCATTAATTCTATTCTTATAACATATCCTGTCCTCTTAAGAATGAAAGGGTCAACCCACCTCCTGGGGCAGGTGCTTTTGACTCCTCCGGCTCCAAAACTCAAGTAGTCCCTTTGGGGTCAAGCCATTTTGATCTCGTGGCTGTCTCCCCATTTTGTGCCAGAGAAAAAGAAAACGTAGCTGTCCTTGTGTAGTAAATTAATGAATATGCTCCTAAATCTCAGTGTGTCTTTTTAATATTGTTTTACAGCTTGTAACTTAGGGTTGAACTTGTGTTTTTAATTTTACTGTTGCAGTTTTTAAATGTATTCAGGTTGTCAAGCAAGAGTGCTGCCTCTCACATCTGCACTTACTGTTATTGGAGGGGTACCCTGGGCTCGGTCTGAGGCATTATATGAAGAAACTGACATATACAAAGTGGGCAGATGTGCATGTACATGTGTGTACACACACAGCAGGATTCTGTCCCTCTTCCCTTATAAATAGCCCCTCATATGATAAACTCAGTATTGCCTCTCCCAGCTGAGGGAATTGTGTGGGATCACCTTGCAGTTTAGGCTCTTTCTGTGAAGGTCCTGTGCTCCCATGTCACTGATAAGCAGGCATCATGTCCATGCTGTGCACGTAGCATGTTGGGGCTTTTAAGTTTAAGCAAACACAAAGCTCATCCATTTCTATATGCCACCAAGTTTTGCTATTATTTATGCTGCTGTCCAAGTTGGCAGGACCATAGCAGCCAGAAGCCTAGAAGCCCAAGAGGCATGACACTGTCTAAAACAAGCTGCTTGTGCACATTGCTGGTGCTGGGGCTCAAAGTCCTGGCCCAGTGCACACACCTGCTGCAGAGTGAGGTAAAGCTTGGGGAGAGAACTGGCTTGGGCAGGTTGTTCATAGGGCTGGAAGGGACCCCAAAGGATCATCAGGTCCAGCCCCCTGCATAAGCAGGAAAGACATCTGGGGTCAGATGACCCCAGCCAGGTGACTGTCCAGTCTTCTCTTGAAGACCTCTAGGGCAGATGATTGCACCACCTCTGTGGGGAGCTAGTTCCATAGTCTGGACACCCTAGTTGTAAAGAAGTTTTTCCTAATGTTCAGCCTGAAACTATCTTCTACGAGTTTGTGGCTGTTGTTTCTAGTTTTCCCTCAGGGCACCCTGGTGAACAGTTGTTCACTGAGCCCCTGATGTATGCCTCTGATATAGCGGTAAGCTGCAATCAGGTCCCCTCTCAGCCTTCTTTTCTTTAAGCTGAAGAGTCTGAAATCCCTCACCTCTCCTTGTATGGCTTGGCAAGCAAGTCCCTGATCATGCAGGTGGCCCTTCTCTGGACCCTCTCAAGTTTTGGCACGTCCTTGTTGAAGTGCAGCGCCCAGAACTGGATGCAATACTCCAGCTGTGGCCACACCGATGTTGAGTAAAGCGGGAGAATCACTTCTTTGGATTTACTGGAGATGCATCGATTGATGTATGCCAGAGTTTTATTGGCCCTAGCGGCTGCTGCGTCGCATTGCCGGCTCATATTCATCCTGGGGTCTATTGTTACCCCCAGATCCCTTTCATTTGTAGTGCCAGTCAGGTTAGTGATGCCCAGCCTGTAGGTGTGCTGGGGGTTCTTCCTTCCCAAATGCAGCACTTTGTATTTCTCTATGTTGAACCTCATCTGGTTCCAGTCTGACCAACATGCCAGTCTGTCTAGGTCTGCTTGTATCTGCAGCCTATCTGCAGGTGTGTTTGCACAACCCTATATCTTGGTGTTGTCTGTGAACTTGGCCAATGAGCTTTTCACTCCCTCATCCAGGTTGTTGATGAAGATATTGAACAGCACTGGGCCAAGTACTGACCCTTAGGGTATGCTGCTGCCCACATCTCACCAGGACAACACCGATCCATTCATTTGGACTCTCTGTGTCCTACCCCGCAACCAGTTTTGCACCCACTTGACAGTCCCTCAGTTGAGCCCAATATTCTCCAGTTTTCTGACCAGTACCTCATGGGATACATGAAGTTGAGGTATATGAAGTCAACCACTTTTCTCTCATCCAGGTGATGAGTCATCTGATCATAGAAAGAAATGAGGTTGGTCAGACAAGACCTGCCTGTGACAAAGCCGTGCTGGCTGTCATTCAGTATCATGCCTTCTGCAAGTTTGTCACATATAGCCTCTTTGATGAATGTTTCTAGGATTTTCCCTGGAATAGAAGTTAAGCTAATTAGCCTGTAGTTTCCCGGGTCTTCACGCTTCCCCTTCTTGAAGATGGGCACAACATTGGCCCTCTTCTAGTCCTCTGGGATTTCTCCAGAGGCCCATGATTTTTGAAAGACCTTTGCCAAGGGCTCTGCGATTACTTCGGCCAACTCTTGCAGCACTCTTGGGTGGAGTTCATCTGGTCCTGTTGATTTATATAAGTCTAATTTCTTTAATTGATTGTACACCAGTTCTATGGCAATGGTGGGAACGGTGTCAATCCTGCCCTGCTCGTTCTGTGCCCTACCTGGCATGTTGTTCCCCTTGGTCTTGTGAAAGACCAAGGCAAAGTAGTAATTTAGTAGTAATTTTTTCCTGAGTGGTAGTAACCAGGTATCCTGAGGCATTGAGCAACAGTCCCACACTCCCATTAGTTTTCCTTTTACTCCCCATATAGCTAAAGAAGGACTTCTTCTTGTCCTTGATTCTTGTAGCTAGTTTATTTCGGTTTCTGCCTTAGCTTGCCTAATCTGCTTTCCACAAGTGCAGGCCATTGTCAAGTAGTCTTCCTTAGAGGCTGTCCCAAGCTTCCATTCTTTGTATACCTCTTTCTTTTTCTGTAGGAGGGCTGCAACTTCCCTGCTTAGCCAAGAGGGTTTTTTGACCCTGTTGCTATTTTTTCTCCATAAGGGAATGGATTTGTAAGGATTGTATCCTTAAGGAACAACCATTCTTCTCATGTTCCCTTTACCTGTGGTTCTTGGTCTCTCAGGGCATTCTCTACTAGTGACCTGAGTGTATTAAAATTTGCTTTTTTGAAGTCTAAGACTTCAAGATTGGTATCTGTTTTGTCAGCCTTGCAATGGACCGTGACAATAATGATTTCATGGTCATATAGCCTAGGCTGCCCTCTGTGTTTAAGTTGGTAATCAGGTCATCCCCTTTGGCCAGGACCAGGTCAAGAACTACATTGCCTCTAGTTGGCCTGTGCACCTCCTGAGTCAAAATTCTTTGGTGCTGGTCAGGAAGGATCGTGATCAATCCGAGCTGGCTGAGCACTTCTCCCAGGAGATGTCGGGGTAGTTGAAGTCGTCCATGACAACCATGTCCCATGCACACGCGGTCTCTGTTAGTTCACAGGCGAATGCTAGATCAAGTTCCTCCCCTTGGTTAGGCGGCCTGTAGTATACACCTGCAGTCAGGTCTCTCTTACCGTGCATCCCCCAGAACTTGACCCAGAGGGTTTCAAGCGGTTCTTCTTTGGGACCAACATTGGCCTGTAGGGAGGTGTACTGCTCCTTCACATAGAGGGCAACACCCCCACCTCTCTTCCCTACCTGATCCCTTCTGTGAAGGACGTAGCCCTTTATGGCTACGCTCCAGTCATGAGAGGAGTCCCACCAGGTCTCTGTGATCCCTACTAGATCGTAGAGCTCAGTGAAAGCAGGAGGACTAGTTCCTCCTGCTTGTTCCCCATGCTTCTGGCATTGGTGTACAGGCACCTGAGTCCTTCTACTGAGGTCACTGGCTGCCTGTTGCACTGAAGAGGAGCTGTTTTCTCAGCTCCCATAAGATGTTTCATTCTCGATGGAGCTTTCCTGTATACTGGTCCCTGGGTAGGCTCCAGTTAGCATTTCCCCATCCCCCTGTGATCTTAGTTTAAAGCCCTATCTAAGAGATCGGCCATCCTGGCCAAGAAAAGGGACTTACCTTTCTGTGTGAGGTGGATACTGTCTCTCCCCAGGAGTCCTCTGTCCTTGAAGTGGGTGTCGTGGTCATAGAAGCCGAAGCCTTCTTGGTGACACCACCGTCTGAGATGCCAATTCACCTCATAGATGCATTCTTGCCTCCTTGGACCATGGCCTGCAACAGGGAGCACAGAGGAAAAAACTACCTGAGCCCCTTTAAGCCCAGTTCCCAGAGCCTCGTAGTCACTCATGACGCGGTCTGGATTGCTCCTGGCTGTGTCATTTGTTCCCACATGGATAAGGAGCATGGGGTAGTAATCTGTGGGCTGCACAAGCCCAGGGATCCTCTCTGTGACATCACGGATCTGTGCCCCAGGGAGATGGCAGACCTCCTGTGCTGTGGGATCTGGGCAGCAGCTGTCTCCCTCCATTCCTCTCAGCAGCAAGTCGCCTACTACGATTACCCGACGTCTTCTCCTCTGGTTGCTCTGTTGCTTGCAGCCTGCCTGGTGGTAGTTGTGGGTGCAGTTGTGCGTACAGCTGTGAGTGCAGTTGTGTATCCTTTCATTCTTCTGAAGTATCTTCTCCTAGCCGTGCTGCAGAAGAGACCAGAGCAAATGGATTCAGGATTGGATTTAAATGGATTCAAGTTTGAGCTTGTCTAGCAGTTCCCTTGCTCCTGTGGCATATTAATGCCCGATTCAAGCTGTGGAGTTCCTTTAGGCACTTGGGTGTATGGGTCAGGGAAAGGCAGCATGAGCCCTCTGACCTCTAGTTTCTGTGCTCTTGCTGCCTTTCCCCCAGCCATACACCCATGTGTTGACAGCTGTGGGTGGAGGCACTGAAGGAACTCCATGGCCCTTTGTTGCCTAAAGGACACCCCTGAAGAGCCCTGCTGCCCATAGGCATTCCAGTTAGGGGGACCTGGCTGGTCTTTTCCCCTTTTCAAAACCAGGGCAGAGCTTTTCCAGGTTAAATCTCCCATTGATTTGCCTTTCAAATAGGGATGGAGGGCATTTGCCCAGTATTTACAATGATTTCTAGGTTTTATCAGGGAAGTCTGCTCCCAGTGAAGGGAGCTGCCAGAGGAAGCAGTGTTCCTGTGGACTCTTCAGGAATAGAAAATTATTGTCAGACAAGCTTCAAAGAAGGTGAATAGCCACAGGGAATCATGATCTGCAAGTTGCCACTAGCTAGGAATTTCAGAGAAGCTCAAAAAGGGCTGGCAAGACATTGTGCCTCCTGCTTGTTTGGCTCTGAAATCCTGACACTGGTTTTCATACACTATAGCTGGTTGCTGCTGATAGCTGATTCTGGCTATAGCCTGAACAGGACGGTGTGCACGCACAGGAATGGCCGTTGCAAGGTAAATGCCGATGTTGCAGAGCTAGATTTCAGAGATTTCAGCCCAGCAAACACAGCCAACAATAATGGGTCTGTCCTTTGCAGTTTGGTGTTTAGAACTGTTGCCTCTTGGGCTTCTAGGCCCCTGGCTGCTGTGGTCCTTCCAGCTTGGACAGCGGCATGAGCAACAGAGACACAGGAACTGTTGCCAAAAAAGAAGCCGACTGCCCCACTGGCAATCAAAATGTTCTCTAATACTCAACTTGCAATGTTTGACGTCAATAGCTTAGAGGTTAGGTGTGTGGGTGGCCTGTATTCTAGCCTCCTCACCCAGATGGAGCCAGAACCTGCATCTCCACAAAGTGCTTAACCACCATCCCACAGGCTGCGTATCAGCCTCTTGAAGCTGGCTCTGCTGGCAACCAAGAGATGGAGATATGTAGACTGACTTAAAGATGGCTGCTGCCCCTAGAGGGGCCACCCTGTGCCCTTGCTCTCAGTGGGGTAGAAACGTTCCCGGTCCTGTTTATGCACTGACTATTAAATGAAAGTTCAATTTAAGGATAACCCCCCCGACTTTAATAATGTGAGAGTCAATGAAAGGCTATTTCCATAGCCAGGGCCCTAGCTTGGGACTGCTCTGCCACAGGCTTCCTGCGAGACCTTGGACAAGACACTTATTAATGCTCAGGGGACTTGAGCTCAGTGTTGCACACCTAACTCAGGGCCTTGCCACCTGGTGAAAAATTCTGCAGCAAGGTAGGATCCAGGTTCCCTGTACAACATGTGGAGAGAGCTGGATACCACAGAATCTGGTCCACAGAAGCCAGTGTGTGGCACAGGCTGCTGCCTAAATTTCAAGCAACAAAAGCTAAGAAGGGTGGCCTTGATGTCCCCCAAGGAGGCATGTACCTAAGGGGACAGCAGGGAGGTACCTCCATCTGCTGCGGATTCAGGGACACAAGCGCTCACTTGGAGTTTGGTGTCAAAGCCCAGTCAGTCATGTCCACAACAACAAAAAACCAAGAAGGAGCTGTCGTTCCCCACACAAAACAGCACCGTCTAGGACCCACATCCCTCTCCTTCAAGTGAGTGCCTAAGTAGCAGGCTATAGAGCAGAGGGTCTGCCTGAGTCCAGCAGCCCAGCAGGCTTGAGTGGGGAAAGCACACCAGTTTCTGTAGCCAACGGCACAGAATAGCAATGTGGTTAGTATCATATCCAGATGCCTTAACTCCCCAGTCTAAATGACTGGGTACCCACTTACATTGTGCATCCATACTGCAAGTGGAGTAGGACTGCAAGCTCTGCATAGGTGTCAAAGCCAGTGTAACAGGGGGCCTTCTCAGGGCCGATTTTCCTGTGGCCCGCCCACCTGTTTCTGGGCTACCCACCCACCTTCTTTCCTGCCATGCCTTGTTGGTAATGAATTAATTGATGTTAATTGATGGGAAGCTGCCCATTTCCTGCCTCGATGCCGGGGGTGCTATCTGCGGCTCCTTTCCTCCTCTACAGTGCAGCCCAAGCCTTGCAGATGGCATCCATAGTTCTCACAGTCATCGGCCCCTCGCTGGGCCCAGAATCCTACTGTTGAACCCCTCTATGATCCCTCCATTCCGGCAGCCTCATCCACCTTCATTCTTGGCAGCATAGCTCCCTGAGCTGCTTCCCCTTTGGGTGTGCTCCCCCCCCGCCGGGACCTTGGGCTACTAGCCCTGGCCCACCTCCAG
>NW_005842250.1:1657539-1669101 GCF_000455745.1 Alligator sinensis
CCTCAGTGTGGGCCCCCGGCCCTTTGACCCTTCCGGTCCTGGCCCCAGCATGGACCAGTCGGGGGAATGTGCAGACAGGCCTGCATCTATGGCCTCACACTCTTCCTCTGGAGTCCACCTCCCAGACCCTACAAAGCGGGTAACCCAACCGGTTGTGGGAGCTAGGGGTTAAGGCACCCCGACCCGCCTTTCACCAGGGAGGTAACTGGCCTGGCATTTCCTGGGGGCTCCTGTGCCACTGGGAGCCCCACCAGGCCACCCGCTCCCAGCAGGGTGCAGGTTTAGGTCATGCCCGGGACAAGGAGCCTCCTCACCATGCCCTACAGCTCCTCCCTTACCTCCAGATGATACCAGCAGCCCTCCAGCCAGGCAGTGTTGTTGCCTAGCCTTCCAGCAGCAAAATGCTCTGTTTATATGGGCAGCCCTGAATCTAAAAGGGCTGCACTAATCAGGCACCTGCGGGCTGCTGCTTTCTGGCCCCTTAAAGTGGCAGGCACAAACAGCACATAGCCAACATTTTGGGGGCTGGGTAAAAGCTTTTTGGGCATGATTCTGCCATGGGCCTGTGGATCCCAGCAGACCATAGGCACCCAGCAGCTCCCAGTCCTGTCCAGGTTGTGTGGTTGTGGGCTTCTGAGGACTTCATTGAGGGAACTGAGGCACTTCCAGCTGACCAGGAGGTTCAGGATCTACATTCAGGACTTGGTCACCTACGTCCCTTTGTGGATCCAGCCCATAATCTCTCTCTGGCCCAGTTACTATCTGTGCACTGGAGCTAGTAGCACTGCCCCACCTCACAGGGGTCTGTGAGGGGAAATTATGTGGAAGACTGTGGCAATCAGATACTGCAGTGATGGGAGCTGCGGAAGTACAGAATTGTAAGAGGTTGCTGCATCTACTCAGTGTCTTGTCAAATGTGCTCAGCACCTCCATCTGGAAGGAGACTTCTTAAAGGGCACAGTACCTGTTGTACGCTGATGTGCTGAGCTCATCTGAAAATCCATAGATTCCTAGATGATACGGCCAGGAGGGTCACTGTGATCACCTAATGTGGCCTCTGGTATCACACCAGCTGGAGCAGAACCCAGAGTAGGACCATCCAGTGGGAATGTCTGTTTGAACCAGAGCAGATCCTTCAAAGATACAGCCAGTGGATTTAAAAATGGCTAGTGATGTCTCTGCCATGCCTCTTGGTAAGCTGTTTAAATGACTAATTAACCTCACTGTTAAATTTGTCCAGCTTCAACTTCCAACCACTGAATCATGTTATAACTTTGTCTGCTGCACTGAAAGAGTCATAGTTTCACAGTTTCATAGTTGGTAGGGTTGGAAGGGACCTGAGCAGATCATCAAGTCTGACCCCCTGCCACGGCAGGAAAAAGTACTGGGGTCAAACGACCCCAGCAAGGTGTTCATCCAACCTCCTCCTAAAGACCCCCAGGGTAGGAGCCAGCACCACTTCGCTTGGAAGTTGGTTCCAGATCCTAGCCGCCCTGACAGCGAAGTAGTGCCTCCCGATGTCTAGTCTTAATCTACCCTCTGCCAGCTTGTGACCGTTATTTCTAGTCACTCCTGGTAGTGCTCGGGGGAACAGGGACTCCCCCAATGCCTGTTGGTCCCCTCTGACTAGTTTGTAACAGGCCACTAGACCCCCCCTCAGCCTTCTCTTGTGGAGGCTGAACAGGTTCAGGTCCCCTAGCCTCTCCTCGTAGGGCCTGCCCTGCTGCCCCCTGATCATGCAGGTGGCCCTCCTCTGGACCCTCTCAATGCTGTCCACATCCCTCCTGAAGTGGGGCGCCCAGAACTGGATGCAGCACTCCAACTGCAGCCTGACCAGTGCCGCATAGAGGGGGAGGATCACCTACTGGAGCACCTCCCTGGACCTGCTTGAGATGCATCTGTGGATGCATGACAAGGTGTGGTTGGCCTTCCTGACCACGTCCCCACACTGTCAGCCCATGTTCATTTTGGCATCAATAATGATTCCAAGATCCTTTTCTGCCTCTGCACTGAGAAGGGAGCTCCCTAGCCTGTAGGTATGCTGCTGGTTCCTCCTCCCCAGGTGCAGCACCTTGCACTTGTCAGTGCCAAAACCCATCCTGTTCTCATCCGCCCACCCCTGTAACCTGTCTAGGTCCAATTGCAGCCTATTCCTCCCTTCTAGTGTGCCCACATCCCCCCACATCTTAGTGTCATCAGCAAATTTGAATAGGGTGCTTTTTACCCCCTTGTCCAAGTCACTGATGAATATGTTGAACAGCACGGGCCCAAGGACCGAGCCCTGGGGGACCCCACTGCCCACATCCTCCAGGTCGGAAATGACCCATCCACCACCACTCTCTAGGTGCTGCCCTCCAGCCCGTTAGTGACCCATTTGATGGTGTAGGTGTCGACGCCACAGTCCCCTAGTTTTTTAATGAGAATGGGGTGAGAGACAGTGTCAAAGGCCTTCCTGAAGTCCAGAAAGACTACGTCCACTGCTACTCCCGCGTCTAAGGATTTTGTGACCTGGTCATAAAAGGCCACCAGGTTGGTTCTGGACCACGTGTTATGCCAGCAGCTAGCCCCCAAAGGGAAAACTCGATGAACACATAAGCAAACCCTTTTGTCACCAAGGATTCAGAATGGGAAGTCCCTGAAATAAGGTAGAATTCTCTTGAAGCATGTCATTCCCTGCAGGGGAAGGAATTTTAAAACATGCCGTCAAGCCCCCACCCCGCTCTGCATGGCTTAGAACAGATTAAAAGTCAGTATGGAGGAGGAGGAGGCCAGTGGAGTCCTAAGGGCAACAGTAATAATTAAGAGCAGCCCTATCTGTTACTATGCTAGCTTTGACTGGGAGTCTCATGTCACACCTATGCTACCAGCACATGATGGAGACCAGCAGCCAAGAGATCTGAATGGAGCCTTGTTTTGCATCAGTACAGATTGCCCCTCATCCTATGGCTCTGCATGCTCCAGGGGCACCATCCAAGGCAAACTTGGAGCGAGTACGATGGCATGGTGGTCCAGTGCAAAGCGCAGATTCTAAGGGGCAGCTGGGCTCACAGCTGAGATGGAGCAGGCAAGCTAACAGAGTGGAGGAGAAGGGGAAGCCAGACTCACATGGTGATAGTGGCAGCTTAAAGAAAAAAGGATAGGAGGAGGTAAGACAAAGACAAGAGAATGTGGGGCCCCATTGTGATACTTTCTGGTGCAGCAGGACCTTCACTGCCTAGAAGTGCAGCACAGTGCAGAAACCCTCCAACAATGGGCTGGCAATGAAAGTGAGAGGGGATTCACAGATGCCCAGAGGCTCACACCAGAAAACACTCCTTTGCGTTCATTCCATCTGACCTTCTGCACAAGTCAGGTAGAGGCTGTTACTTGCACCTCATGCACAAAGCCCTGTGAACAAGGACCTCTAGGCCAGGGTGAGTTAGTGGCCATGTGGGGCTGGAGAAGCAGCACATGCTGAGGGACTGGCTGGGACCTAGAGAATGGCTTCAGAAGTAGCTATGCTACAGCCTGCTGGGTGACTGGGTGTTCATATCTCTGCCTCTTCTTCTAACACCTATTAGGCCCAAGCTCCATGAACTGCAAGCACCTTGATTTCCATCAACAAGGGAATGGAGTGAGAGGTGATGGACTGCAGAACTAAGAGGTAATCCAACTGAACACACCCTGACCCAGCTGTTCCCTCCCTCACCTCTCCCTACTTCTTCCCTCTCCCTTTCCTCTTCCTCCCCCACCAGCTTTGACCAGAATGGGACCAGCTCTTTCCAATGTTCCTGTTCAGCTATCCTGAACTGGGTCATCCTGACCCTTCCACCTTTACCCCAAGGAACACAAGAGGAGGAAGACAGTGTCTTTTACAGTTCATATCTCAAAAAAAACCCAACCTGAATTAAATGTCATGGGACAAAGAAAAGGCACAGCTCTGCCTGAGGGCTCTTTCCTGTTGTGTTTCAGTGACCTACTGTAAACAGCAGAGGCCTCAGAACTTCCCAAGAGTGAAGAGGATCTTTCAGAATTTAGGTTCCCTAAAATAAAGGTGTTACTGCCTGTCCCAGTGAGCCCTACTGGCATCTGGTAGCAGGTGGAATACACTACCCCATAAGCACACATCAGGCTGCACCCCAAGATCCTTTATAACTGCTGGGGATGCACAGCTCTGCCCAGGTGCTCCCTGGGCAGGCTTGTTGATCCCAGCCCAGATACTCCTGCTGTATTATAGGATGGACATTGTACCAGAGCAGGTCTCCATGAAGGTAGAACAATACCTGACAGGTTCCAGGATTAGAAGAAAGCCTGGTGGAGCTTCCTGGTCACTCCTGTTCTGGCCCATCCAACTGGGTGACTTAGTGTGGCTTGCACTTAGAGTCCAGCAGGACCTTTAGCATAAGCAAGCCTATTTAGCTATCTGCCAGGCGGTGGCACCTGAGATGAGCCCTCTCCCTGGGCTACTGGAGAGAGGCCTTTCCCTGTGAGCCAGTGCCCACCCGTCAGGTACCCTTCTGCTTCATTTTACATCACAAATTTGCTCCTGTTGTTTAATTTCTGTGCTACTAGATGGTGCTCCAGCTGCACTTTGGCATAGCACCAGGCAGCTCCTTAGACATATCAGGCTGCTCTCTGGAGTGCAGTGTGCAGGGCCCCTCTCTCCCAAAGCCTGTGGCGTGATGGATATATGCTGCTGGGCTGGGACCTACAAACCGTAAAAGCTGTTGTTACTTGCTACTGGGCCTCAGCAGCACAGTCCAAGATTTGGTAGGAAGTCTTCCCCAGCAAGGTTCCTTGTTAAACCAAGCTCCTATTAAACAAGAGGACTCAGGACCAGCACCGGGGCCTATCTAGAGCTGCTGCACATGGAGAGATGCTCTCACTTTTCAAGGGGCTCCCCAGATCTCCATCAGCATCAGGCCTCCAGAATCAACTGTCCCTGCTTCCCTCAGGGAGGGGGGGCAGCACAGCCCAACCCAGCCCATCAGAACTCCAACCTGAGGTTTCTCCAGATCTTGGGCTCATGGCAAGAGGACACTGCTGGTGGGCCTGAGCACAGGCTGGGCTGAGGGGGCTTTAAGCACTAGGCAAGCATTCCCTCTCCTGCCATGGTGACCCTGGGCACACATCTCTGCCTCTTGGACCTTCAGCAACAACCTGTGACCTGGCACATTCATTTCACCAGTAACCAAGGGCTGGCAGTGCCTAAGCTGAGATAGGACCATGAACCCCTGGGCCTTTGTCCTGCTCGTAGCCCACGCATCCCCTTCTCAAGGAAGAGAAGGTGGCTTGCTCCTTCACAAGCTCAGCTGAGGGATGGCTAAGCTAAGCCAGGTGGGATGAAGTCTGAGGACCCAGTGGGGCTGGGGCCTTGGGGAGCCCAGTGAAAGGAGGCAGCTCTGGTCACTGAAGCTGCCTTTAATTATTATGGCAACTAAAGTTTCTTGACACGGATGATGTGAAATGCAGTTGCCATGGCAACAAACAAGCTGCAGTTTATTTCCATCTCTGCAATTAATGAAATGCGCAAATGAGTTTTGCTCTGCACCCCCACCCCACCTTGCGCTAGGTCCCTGCCTGGCTGCTGTGATGGGGTCTGGGAGAGAGCTCAGCACTGAAGGGGGCCTGTGCTGTAGCTAGAGGGAGAGCACACTATAGGACTTCCTGCCCCCTCCCCCATCCTCACTCCTTACTGCCCTGGCAGGATGCTGTGCTGCCCCAGGACTAGGTGGCAGTGCATTATGAGCAAGCATCATGGTGCCAGATGACAGCCCGGGGCTCTGACAGGGCATAGCTCACAGATTAGCCCCAGCTCCTGCCAGCACAACCACTCCAAGGCAGGGGAGGCTGGTTCTTGACCCATGTAGGTTGGTGCACATGTAAAAGATTTGTGTGAACTTTCCTGCATACAGGGGGTATCAGGCTTACTGCTTGGGCAAGGGTCACGGCCCAGGGGGCAGAGGACACAGATCTTGCATCCACAGCCATGAGCCAATGATTCTGACCCTTCCAGATGTCACATTCCCACAGTTAACCCTATGAGCACCAGACAGAGGAGCTAGCTTCTACGGAGAGGGCTGGCTTGCCTCCCACTGCCCTCTGGACTGACCCAACAACGCCTCTGGAACCTATTCTCATAATGAGGGATGGTGCTGAGGAAACAAAACCTCTCTGGAGCAGAGACCCCCAAAAGTTCATGAAGGGGCAGGAGAAGGGAGGGGATTGAGCCCCTCAAACTATGGCCAAGTCTTTTCTTCATTGCATATGAGATGGGGAAATGCAGAGCAAAGGCAGCGAATTAATGAAGCCAGCCCCCACCCCCACCGTGTCCTTTGTACTAGAGCTCCCCATCTGTTTACCTGAGAACCCTGCCCTGGGGGTTACTCCAGCCTTTTGCAATTCTGCTACCCTTCTCTAGCAACTGCTCTCCAGCGTCTCCATGGGCTTAATGGGCTCTGTTGAGGGGCAGCCCTGGGTGCAGGCCTTGTCCCTGGGTAACTCACTGGTTATCTCACATAGCACTTACTACATGGAGGAAAGGCCTTTAAACTGGTTGAAATGGTTCTGCATTAAGGGTCTAAGCCATTGCAGTGAGATCAATTTGGTCATGGTGGTGCTAGTTCTCCAGACAGGGTGAGCCTTCTCACAGCACCTTTAGGAGGGGGTGTTGCTAATCCACTTGGAAGATAGAGAAGCTGAGACACAGAGCAGTTATTGACCTTCCCAAGAGCACACGGAGTTGTGGCTGGAACTGGTGTCCTGATCCCCACCCCGCCTGCACTAACGTACCAGAACGCCCTTTACTCCCAGAGCTGGGAACACAGTCCAACTCCTTTAGCTCCCAGGTTCTTTAGCTCCCAGGTCATCTTGTAACACTACAGACAGAGCAAGCATGTACATGCAGGTCCATTATCCCCATGACTTTAGCAAGAGCTGGGTTAGGCTTCAAGATAGTAATTCAGGTTAGAGGGGTGGATGGGGAGGTGGGTGCTAAGGAGCTTGGCATTCGGCAGAGAGGAACTAAAAGGAGTTAGGCATTGCAGTGAGACGCATCAAGGTCATCCTTATTGCCCCACCTCTTCCGTTCCTTAAGCAGGTCCCTGCCATCTTCCTCCAAGGCAAATGGACAAATGATGGGGATGGTGGGTGAGGTAGAGTGCCCTCACCAGACAGCTAGATGCGCTTGTGGGACCTGGGAAGCTTCACCCCACCAGGAACACTCAACCTTCTCATCCTAAGAACCATGAGAAAGGGCTTTCTTCCCCTCCACCACTTCCTTCTGAGACCTGCAGCTCTCATGGAGTATAGGAAGGATTGGAAGGGGGCTCCTGAGTCACCATATCCAAACCCCCTGGCTTCTCAGGATGAACTGTACCCATTGTAAAGCCCCACGGACCATCCTGTGAGTCCTGCAACCCTTCTATAAGGGAGGGTGGAAGGAAGAAGAAACGATGCCAGGCCTCTCTATGAATTGGGCAGAGGGCAGTGTGACTATGTCACCCTGTCACCTGTGCCAGGTGTGCTGCTCCTAGCTGAGCTGAAGCCCTGCACTATCCTTCTGGGACTAGATTCCTTTCCCTCCTTCCCTCCCAGCCCCAAACAAACACTGTCAACAGGACAAAACTCATCAGAAGGACCATGTCCTGTGGGGACTGAGCTGGTCCCTGGGCTGTCGTCCTCTCCATTACAGTTTCCTGGAAGGTCTGCCACAGAGGATGGTTTCCAGGTTAGTCTAGGCGTGCGTAGAGAGGAGATATCCTCCTTTTGTTGCCTATAGTTAGCCTTCCGTCACCTGCAGAAGCCACTGAGGTGACTCAAACCAGAGCTATTTGTTTAACAAACAGGATGCATGATACATGTCAGAGGCCAAGGAGTGCAGGAATGTGGCAAGAATGCGGAAGCTGAATGGAAAGAATTTAGAGCACTGAGATGAGGTGAAAACTCTGGAGTGGGGATGGGGTCGGGGGCGGGAGCTGGCATCTCCATGTTTTTCTGAGGAAGTTCAGAGGCATCAGGATGGTAGCAGAAGCAGTGTTCCTAGGAAGCAGTAGTAGGGGCTGCCACAGTTGGAATGAGCCCTCACTGCTCTGAAAGACAGGGAACTGGCCCATTAGACCCTGACCATGGCACTGGGGATGGAAGAAACATCTGCTAGCATAGATGCTTAGCCACTTGCCACAGTCCAGGCTACCTGGCCTGACACAAACTTTAGGACAGATGAATACACAGATTCCTTGAGGGTTGGAGAGTTGTTGTAGCCATTTTGAAGCACAGGGATGCTGATACACAAGATACTGTGGTGCTTTAAGTACAGCGGCTCTCAGAGCTGCCCCCCCCCACCACCACTGGAACCCATGTAAAAGTGCCCCGGTTTATAGAACTGTTGAGAGTCCCTGGCTCCTGGGAAAACCAGTAAGAGGTATAGCTGCTCAGTGTTTTTAGCTGTTATTCCTGTTCCTTTAAATAAAAAGTGGCACCTTGTAACTTTGCACTGCACCTAGAGATAAAAAATAGACAGGGTGAAATTAGGGCCCCACCTACTAACATCAATAGACCCATGATTTCAGCTAAGCCCCTGCCCCAAAAAGCTTAAAGTTACCTAGTCCAGTGGGCACCAATGTTTTTGGCAGGCATGCCACTACTTAAACTCTGCATGCCCCTCCACCCCTGAGTGCCACTCTGATCCACTACCCCTGCCTGATCTGCTGCTGTCTTTTCCTCCCTGCCCTGTGCTCCCTGCCTAAACCGCTGCTTTGCTTTCTGCTCCCTACACTATCTACTGCTGTGCTGCCTGTCCCCTCCCCAATTTGCTATGTGCCACACACAGAGGCTGACTGTGCCATTTGTGGCATGCGTGCTGTGGGTTGGCCATCCCTCACCTAGTGGATTGGGGCAGTTAACCCTACAGAACTACATATGAAAATACTGCCCTGAACGAATCCACAGAACCAGTTCAGGTGATATGGTAGCTGTCTACCTGCATCAGCGGGGGGAATAGGTGGCCTTAAAAAAGTCTAGGCCAGACAGCTAAGCACAGTTAACAGTCCCATAGGAGCTCTAGGAAGCTCAAGGTCCTGCAGAACTGTGGTGGCTGGGATGTGCATGGGTGGAACATGAGGAGAGGGAATTGACCATGAACTAGCCAGCCTGACATCAGGGTCTACAGGAAGGGGGTATGCTGGATGCCTCTACCCGGCTGTTCTCTGAGCATTCAATGGCTCACTTGTTTTTTGACTAAGGGCAAGTCACATTTATGATGTGTGGGGCCTGTGTGCACATGGTTCCACCTGTGCACTTGCAACAAGCCAGTGAGCTCATATGGCGGCCCCAGGCAGAGAATATGACCCTGTTTGTTCACTATGGCTCTGCTTCTTCCCAGAGCAGAATAGAAAGGCAAGAGAATGGCCAGCGATTCCTGCTCGTTCAGTGATACAGCGTTCCCATCTGCCTTGGAGCTGTCTGACAGAAGGCTCACATCTGGGTGGTTTGTATAAGGCCTAAGCAGATGCATCTGAGTTTCCATGTCCCTTCCATCAGAGCCCACTAACAGGGCTGTGAGTTTAAGCCCTGTCTAGTTGGTTGGTAACAGTTTTTCTGCAGTTCTCTACTTGGGGGACATTTCTTCCAAGCATCCAGAGCCATAAGGAAGCTGGGTGTTCTCTATATTTCTCAAGTGACAATAGCAGGACAGCTTCTTCTGTTCTGCAGTCAGGTGCGGCGGATTTACCAATCCAGCTCGGCTTGAACAGGCGTAGAAAATCTTCGTTTCAATTGGTGGAGCCCATCCACCAATTGCTAATCAGCTAAGGGCTGGGTGGGGCTGGTCTCACCCCTTACACGGAGTTGGGGGACGAAGACCCTCCTAGACCTGGTTGAAGCCTGCATTCAGGTGGAGCCTCCAAACTGAATAAAAGGCTCTGCATGCCCAACATGCGGCAGACACATTGAGGGACAAAGAAGCAGGCAGGTCTAAGAAGAGCTGGGGAGAGCTGCCTAGCAGGCAGAAGCTGTTGCCCAGAAGAGCCCCAGAAGACTTCTTTGGCAGGACCAGATCAATGAGCATCTTCAGCTACCACCCCAGCCAGTGCACAGAGTGGTGCATGGGGCAGACCCTGGGAGCTGCAGGAGGCAGCTTGGGTCCCTGGACACTTGGTGCACACAGCGGTGCATGGGGCCACCAGACCCTGGGAGCCACATGTGGCGGCCCGAGTCCACTACCCTGGACGTGTGGCCAAGGATCCCAGCGCACATGGTGGTGCATGGAGCCACCACACCCTGGGAGCTGCATGTAGCAGCTTGGGTTTGCACCTCTCCCCGGTGTGAAGCCGGGCGCCCAGGAGGCACCAGCACAGCGTGGCTGAGGTCTGGCGGGGCCTGGGTTTCGGGACTCTCACAAGGCAGCCCAAGCTCCAACAGAGGGCAGAAGGCAAGGCCTGGGTTTCGGGACCCACACAAGGCGGCCCGAGCCCCAATGGAAGACAGAAGGCAGGGCCCTGGGTGGCCCTGACAAGGCACCTGCAGCTCTGGGAGACCTTCCCGGTCTGCTCCCCAGATCCTTGAGTACCCAGGGAAGGGATCCCCACAGGGGAGGAAGCCCTGAGAGGGGGTCCTGAGGGATTGGGGACCAGGGGGGGCCCATCAGGGGCTGAGGAAGTATTGGGACCCTCCCTTTACTTCCCCTAGGAGAGGGGAGGTGCCAGGGTTTGGCACCCTGGGGGAATGCCCAGTGGTCTCGGCCACGTGGGTACCTGGAAAGGGGGACTTCTGTCTCATATTTTGTAAATAGTTATTTATATATTGTTATCCTTTAATGTGATCTGGGTTATGTCATCTATTTGAGGTTTACCTGTATTTACTTTTTGTTGTTGTTGTTGTTCTTGTCTGAACTTACCTGTTGATACCTGTTGTTTATCTGCCTTTGTTATACTTAACCTATTGCAGACAGCTTCTTACCTGCATAGGGACCTTTTGAGGTGGTGGACCCTTGGGCCTTTGATTATAGAGCATAACAGTGTTTGGGTGATCTGGATATTGTATATATTTACCAATACTCTCTTATAAATCTGTAAATATTGTTACCTGTATACTAATAAACCTGTAAATAGTTAAGCTGTCCTGGCCTGACTCTACAGAAGATAAAGTGGGGCTGGCCTGCACAGCAGACCCCTCTTGCAGCACTCCTGCCTGGCCACGTATCCCCTCCAATTGAAGTGAGGGGGAGCACATACTGGGGTGCACTCGGGTTACACAGGGATAATGACTCAAACTTCCCTCCCAGTGTGAAGGTAGTTGCTGTATGCTAGCAGAATGTATTCTAATGGACTGGCCACCTAGGACTTGCTTGGCTGTCCGTGTGCACCAAGACCTCTGGGTCTTGGTGCACAGAACCTCTGGGTTCTTTACAGGGGCAACAGGAACAGAACATAGCTTTCCCTGTGGAGGCCAACGCCACCCATTGCTTGAGCTCAAAGGACAATTCCCTTGAGACAGAATGGCTCCATTTACTTCCAGCAGAGGGCAGTGGTGCACACATGTGCAACCTCTGGCATACTACCTCAGTTCCTTGCAGTTGCATTGGTT
>NW_005842250.1:1669132-1687068 GCF_000455745.1 Alligator sinensis
AGCAGCACTTTTCCCTGGGGGTGGGCAGGCTGCCGACAGGTATTCCATGGTTCTCCTCCATGATGCTGAATCTCCACAGCTTTATGGCACTCTCTCTTATTAGCCACGTTAGTGCTTTCAGCCCCAGGTGGTTGTCAGGAAAGGGCTAGTTTCGGTTGATGCCAAGCACACTAAGCAAGGCTTTGGTTCTTTAGGACCTATCTAATGGGGTCAATACAACATTTAGCCATCCAGGCTGGAGAGCACATCCTGCCTCAGTCTTCATCAGGGAAGAGGTAGCAAGGTCCCAGATATAGCTCTCAGAAGGACTGTGTGTGTGAATGCCAGGCCATGAGATCCCAGAGCCCAGTGCTGTGTCTGAAGGAATTTGATCTTGAATGAACTGTTCTGTGGGGTTGAGAAAGGTCTTATCCATGTGCAAACCATCAGCCTTTCCTGCATGTCCTGGGGTAGTGGGCAAGATCTCTGCTCAGAAATAGTTGCAAATACGTGGGGAAGGACACATGGAAAAAGGGAACCTATAAGCCTCTCCAGCAGCTCTCCCTGAGAACAGGGGAGAATCCCTTCTCCCAGAGATGGACTGAGGCTGAGTGAGCACTCTGGGGATCTGGCCCATGCAGCCACTCTCTGAGTGGTGAACTCAGGCAAGAGACCTCTCTGGCATTGTGAGATGCAAGAGTGTTCCCAGCATAACTCACTCCAACAAGGAGACAGCAGGATGCAGACAGCAGCAAGCTGTCACAAAACCATCCAGAGTTGGATAGGTTTGGCCAGGGTTTGTCACCAACATCAGTTCTTCAAGATTTGTGACCCCAACATGGGGAGAAGAAAATCCCTAACCCCCCTCACAAAAAGGGATGGAGAGTGGGCTAGAATTGGGGAGGGAGTTACTGAGTGGGGAAGGATGCTAGAGAAGTCTCTATATCAGTAAAACTGGATTAATAAGAAACTCCTTAGCAGAACACAGAATGGAGCCGAGGTGGCCAACCCCAGGCACACTTCTTTTTTTGTAAAAATATATGTCTTTATATATATATATATATGTAGATATAAGTTATATATATACACCTTCTAGTACACTTTTCTTCCCATACCTTAACTCACCCAACAAACCCATAAACTCATTATAGCACATGCACCCGTGGACCTGCATTCCCATGCAAATCACCTGTAGGCCTTCCTTTGCAGGGGACAGAGACCCCCAAGGATTCCAGGTCCTCAAGCTCACCCACGGCCAGACAGGTGCTCTTACTCATGTTGAGCTTGGCTCCTGCTGCTGCTTCATAGACCAGTGTGTGCCCCAGGGCTGTTTCCACTGACCACTTGCATTTACTGTGCTGTAATGCCTGCACGTGTAGATGCTGGCCTAAAAGCCACTTACTGCACAGTAAATGCACATGTAGACATGCCCACTGAGAAACTAGAAGGCAGCCTCATCCCAAGAAAAGATCTACAAGCAGTTCCACCTGTGATGGCAGGGAGACACTGAGCCACTCACTGAGGTCATTGCAGCACCTCCAGTTTCATTGTCACTATCTGTAGAATCACTTGCACTACTTACTATTTCCATTTCAGAATCAGATTGAGGCAAATCTGATTCAGAACTACTTGAACCACATTCTCTTTTGCTAAAGGATGGTTTTACCAATGAGTCTATGGGCAAGGGCAACTTATCATCACACTGCATCTTCTTTACTAATTGTGCTTCTGACTGATTCTCTAGAAGCAAGAGATTTTGAGAAATAGAAATAAGCTTAGCGATGCGTTTATTTGTTAGTCTATTCCTCTTTTTTGTCTTGATTGAGCTGAAAGCTTTCCAGTTCTGTTTACAAGAAGCTGTGTTGGTGGAATGCTTAGAATCCTTAGAGCAATCCTGGACAACAGTCGGGTGTTACAATATCCCTTCCACCATGTGAGAGGAGACATATTCTCTGCTGCCTGCCAAATGATCTCTTTGCTCCAAAGTTTTTCTTTTGCACGGTACTTGGCAATGTCTATCATCATGGCTATTTTGTCGATGTTGGGGACATTCTTAGCTACTTCCATAATTGTACTGAGAGCAGTAGATAATTCATCTTCTGATAAATGTTGTCCTTTGTGTTGAGGATCGAAAAGGTTTGCTGCCAGATGAACTGGATGAGAGCAAAACTCAGATCTCTTAGTAAACATTTGTTTTACTTCTTTTTTGGGTAGAGGTGAAGAAAGCAAGCTCAATTAGATTTTTATTCAGTTGTCTGAATATCTCTGGAATATTTGAAAAGCTTGGTGTACCTCCTTCAAGTTTCTTGATAGCCACTTAGACTGGTAGTAGCAAACTGAATGCTCCCTGAACTCGAACCCAGAACACATCATTGTTGAGAATCTGCTTCCAAATGTTCACGGGAATAATCTGGGATACTGTCATCTACGGAAGCACAGTACAAACAGTTCTTTGTGCACAGCAAACTATGTAAACACTTTGTAGCCAAGCCCCATCTAGTCTCTCCTGAAAATGAAAGTGCACTTTCCTTCCCCTGCTTTTCTTTCTGTAATTTCTTCAAAGTCTGATTAGCAACATGATGATTGTTGAATACCTTCACAATTGCTTTGCAGCTTGCCAATGTTGTCTTCATTGTATTCATACTTACTATGTCCTTTGCCAGAAGATTCAACCCATGAGCAAGACAGCCAAGTACTATTAAATGAGGATACTTTGCCTTTAATATTTGCCATGCAGCTTTCATGTTACTCACAATATCAGTTACAAGGGCTTGTATCCTGGAGAGACCTGCACTTTCAATCTCTTCACTCAGTAATTTGGCTATGTATTCACCTGTATGACGAGATTTGGTAGCAATTGCTTCCAGGAATATTGGTTCAGGTGCTCCGTTAACTGGCATGCCGGCTTCTAAGGTAAAGTAAAACGGGAAGTTCCCACCGTGGCACTTCCAGTTTCTCTGAGCCCCCATAGCCCGGGGGTATAACAAGATGCGCAGGGCCTGCCTTCTGTCCCGCGGGGCCCACAAGGCCTGCAGGAGGGTTGGAGATGCCGCAGGCGAGGCAGCAGGAGAAGCAGTCACCCGAACAGGCAAGAACACCTGTTTGGGCCGCTCAATTAACCGGCATATTTTGTTATCTGGCATCCCCCGATTTGCGGGGGATGCCAAATAACAGAGCTTTTACTGTATATCAGTTCATCCATCTGACATCAAAGTCAGCGATTCTGCTTGACCAATCTTTTGAATAACCATTGTTTGAACTCTGTCATACTCTGTCTAAGAAATAATGAGCTATAATGTGACAGTAACTTATATGATGGGCCAATTACTTTGTAATGTTCCTTCCAGTACTGATTTTCAGTTACGGAAAAAGGTGTACCACTTGCAAATGTAGCTCAAGCTAATCTCTCATCTGATTTTTCTTGATCTTCTTTTGACATTTTGTCCCCAAAGCTTGATAAAAAGCTTGACTGTCTTGAACAGCTACTCATGGTGGATCACATATCTGGTGACAGTGATCTTGAAAGTGAAGATCCTGCTTCTTTTTCCCCCAGACCTGGCAGCTCAACATTTTCATTTTCCATTTTTTGCAAATCTGCTATTTCACTTGAGCTACCAAGTTCCTGCAACAGAAAGGGGAAAATATTTTTATTTTAGCCTATTCTAGCCTGGCCTCATCCATCAGAAGAAGGAGAAGTGACAGGGAGCTTGCTTCCTCCCTCCCTGCCAAAAAGAACACCTGCTGCTGAACTTGCTGCTCAGTTGCCCTGGGACTGCAGAGCCAAAGGGAAGTATAATCTGGCCTCTGCCACTGGCCAGAGGACTAAGCTCACTCTGCTGGGTTGAAATAGTTAACTATTTATCTAATTATGTAATTTAAAAATATATATATATTGTTAAGCCTAAACCACTTTGGGTGCTTAGTGCAAGCAGAAAAGCAGGATACAAATATTTTACATAAATAAATAAATAAATAATAGTCGAGTTGCATTAACAACTTTTAAAATTATAATGTTTTAAAACAATGTAAATGCTAGTCTATAGTGTGTGTTGTTTAACATATTAATTTGTATACTTACATAGGATTCCTGAAGTAGACTTTTCTCAGATGATGTTCTTCTACCACTTTGTTGTGTTAGCTTTTTGTATATGGCTTGCACTCTTTCAGGACAGTTTCTACATGTTATTAAATGTTTCTCCATTCTTGTTATGTTGTTAGAATACAATATTTACATCTACCAACTTTCTTCCTTCATTCAGTGGCTTGAACTATAATGATGCCCCACACTAGTTTTTTTTCTAATTAGGCATTATTATGACTGCTTCAAACCAGAAGCACTAAAAGACTAACAGACTGTATGCAAACACTTCCAACTTCCCCAACTCAAGGAAAGAACTGAGACACTGCTCTGTGTGTTTGCTGAACTGAAAGTGAAATGAAAATTAATCACAGTTTTAGTTTTGGTTTTGGTTTCTCTTGCAGTCTTAGATGAAATAAGAACTTTAGCTTTGATTTTGATTTAACCTGCACAGTGAATTAGGTGAATTTATAACTTGATTTTTGGTTTGGGTTATTATGTGACTGTATTTACCCTCCTGTTTACAAATCAATAAAACATATATGTACTCTCTCTCACACTTCCTAGGGATAATCACCTGAAAAACTTTAATTAAAACTTTGAAACTGCCAAGCTTGCCTAATATTGTATTGTATTGTATTGTATTGTATTGTATTGGCATCCATTCATTGTTACTAATAAATTTTATGAAACAATTAATTTTTAGAAATGGAAAATTTCCCACAGAAAAATTAAGCACTGAAAATTTTCTGCCCCACATCTCTGATTGACACAGATGCATTTATGCAAAAAGATCTAGTTTTGACCCATCAAGATTTTCAAAAGACATGTATCAAAATGTTTCCAACCTGCTCTCACTATAACATCCTTTCTGAACATCACAGAATCTAGATGCTGCGTCACAAAGAAACCCAAAGGAGCAACTGTTGTTATTATTTATGTCTGTGATGGTGTTCAAATGACCAGAATTAAGTATGTCACAAATGATATCTTTATATATTTGGGCATGCAGCTGAACCAGAGACAATGGCTTGACTTTTAACAAATCTAATTTAAGTATGAAATTTCTATTCCTTCTTATTGGAATGACTATTGGACGCTAGCCAACGTTCATTTTGCTTCTCCTTCTACAAAATATTTTGAGTAGCTATTGGAGAGGAGGTTAGTTGATTGGCTTTGCATTATTGGTGATACTTTGGGCAGAAATAACCTGGCGGTGCCCATCTCCTCTCCGGGTGCAGATGGCTGTTGGCTCTTGTGAGCTTATCTGTCCTTTGGCAGGTTTTGTTTTTAGTCCTGCTGTGTCTCAATACATGCTTCTCACCTGGCAGACCAGGTGGGGATGGCGGTTTAGTTGCCGGCAATCCAACTATGAGACAGGTTGCACTGGGCTACATGGTACCAGTGGCAGGGTAAACCACTGACAGTGCAAGAAGATGATGAAGAAGAAGACAAAGACCTAGGATGAACTGGACCACCAATATCAAGACTGGATGGGATTAAAACTGACTGTACAAGACTGGGAAGAATGGAGGAAAGTTATAGCTACATCAAAGATGCCCCAACAATCAGTGTGGCCTCAGGACTGACTGGCTGACTGGAGAGGGTAAAAAGGGAAAGGAAGAGCGGAAAGAGAGAGAGAGAGAGAGACAGAGAGACAGAGTGAGTGTGTATATTTGTATCTAAAAGGGGAGAAGAGCAGGAGGTAGAGGCAAGGGGCAGGGAGGTGGGAGTCTGACTCTATGGATTTTCCCTTGGGCTTCAGGAAGCCTCTTGTCCCTCAACTGTTCCATCCTCCTCCTGCCTCAGTGCCCCTAGGTGCTGCAAAGTTGGGCAAGCTGGACAGCATCTCCCCCAGTGGGGAGGAGCATCCTATTCCAATTAGCAGGCTGCTCTGCCCTCGAAGAGCCATGAAGCTGCCCTTAGTGCAGTGGTTTCAAGTATGGGACCTGGAGCCAGATCTAGCCCACAGAGCCGCTCTACCTGGTTCGCTATACTGTTAGCATGGCTGGGGGAAATGGCATGCTGCAGACTGGCAATCTGCAACCATCAACAGGAGGGCAAACAATACACATTCAATTTAGCATCTCCAATGTGAGGTACTAAATTAATGGGTATTAGGCTGTGCTAATGTGCAGTAGTGCATTTGCATACTGTTTTTTAGTGGTGCTTAATGCACAATAGACTATTTTACTGCATTAGTGTAATGTCACCATTTTTTACATGACACTTCAATGCACAGTAAAATAGTCTACTGTTTTACTGTGCCCTCTGACTGCTTTGCTAGTTTCCACTGATGCAGCTCTACCTCCTCAGTTGCTTACTCTTGCTGTGCTCTCTGCTCATGCCAGAATTGGAGCTGTAGTCGTGACAGGTGGCACATAGTGGTGGCAGCTCCAGCTCTGGTATGAGGCATGTGGTGGGAGCTGGAGCTGCCACCATGTGCTCTGGTTCAGAGCCGGAGTTGCTGCCACCACAGCAGCTTCCATGTGCCCCAGTCCAGATCCAGCCCACAAGGAGCCCATGTGTCTAGATCTGGCCTGAGGAACAAGGCAATTTTGACACCCCTGCCCTAGTGTGTAGCCTCCCAGAAGAGTAGGGGATTCACACATGCCACTTGCCTCCCAGCCCTGCAGGGCCAGGGTGCAACCTCTGTGGGGCAGGGAGCACTGGCTCAATATTGAAGAGGTTTCCTATGGAGGCATTTTGATCTGGAGTTCAAAATGCCTCCACAGGCAATGATCCACAGTTTTTGATCTGTGTAGTTGCTCTGACCCAGCCTTGCCCGTGTGAGACTTACTGGATGATGGCAGCTTTGGTGGTGCGATAACAAAACTTTTGCCTCAGAAGCTCCAGCTGTGCAGCCCGGCAGGCACTGAAGGCTGGGCAGAGCAGCCAGCCAGCCAGCTGTGCACCAGATGGAAGCAGTGTGCTCCTCAGTGCAGCACCAGGCCCACTGCCTCCCACGCTGCATAGTTGGCGAGGGCGAACCACTGTTAGGGATGAAAGCATCCAGGAAGCCACAGTGTGCTTCTGAGGTGTTTTGTAGTACACTATGGGGCACGAAAGAACTCTGCCCTGGAAAAGGAAACCTGGCAGGAGGGGGAGTCACCTTTTCTCTTTTTTCTTGAGTCTTTTCCATGCCAGTTCCATAGACAGGGATCCCCAGGAAGCTGTGGGCAAAGAGCAAAACACTCCCACCACAACAGCAGCCAAGACAGATGCTATATGGGCAGCTGCAGTGCCTGTCTCATGTATGGGGCTCCAAGCCACACTGTGCAGGCTGGCTGTGTGTCAGTGCTAGCTGGTAGGGTTTGTACGAAACAGCACTGTTTCGTTTCGACTTCCATTTTGCTGTTTCGATGGGACAGTGTTTCATTTGAGTTTTGTTTAATTTTGAAAGCACTGTTCCATTTTGTTGAAACTGCATCACTGTTTCAAAGCTGTTTCAACATTTCGCCCATAGGCTATAATGGGGAAGCACGAAACTGCCTATAACTTTGTTATTTCTTGCCTGTTTCAGATTAAATTTGTAGGGATGGTATCCCCTTCTGAGGCCATGAAGCCTGCCAAGTTTCAAGGAGATAGGTGCAGGGGTTTCTGGGAAACTGGACCTCAAACTGTTCAGAGCAAATCTTGTGTCACTTTTAAGTGTGAAGGCACAGAGAAAGCTTAGTTCAAACAATGCTTTTTGTGCTGTTTTTCTGTCCCATCTCCAGAGCACTGGGATTGAAATGGACCTCAGGGAAGGATCACAGTCACTGGCCAGCTACACGTCAATATCAGGGCAGTCCTTTCCCCCTCTTCCCCCTCCCTCTCCTTAGTTTCTCTTTAGCTGCAAGCAAGCCCAGCTTCGAAACTCAAAACATTTAGAAAGTTAAACTTTTGAAACGTTTCAACTGCCCTTGTTTCGTTTTGAGGCTGTTTCGAAGCCTTTCATTTTGTTTCAGTTTCACAGTTTCAAGATTTTTCAAGTCGAAACTGTCAAAATGAAACAGACAGTGAAATTTGCACAGCCCTACCAGCTGGCTAATGTGGTGAGCATAATTATTACTCATCGCATGCCTGGGAGGCGTGGCACTGACAGAACGTGTCTGAGTGCAGGCAAATGTCTTCTTGAGGCTTGGGTGTGGGGAAGCAACATTCCAGCAACCCCTGACGTGTGCCTGCTGAAAGGGAATCGCTGCCACTGCATTGTGCAAGGCATGTGGCTGACTGGCTGACTTCCTTTGCTGGAGGATGCTGGGGAAAAGTGGCTGAGTGAGCAAGCTTGAATGTTGTAACTGAAAAGGGCATGGACCCAAAAACTGCTGTCAACCCAGCAGGGAGGGCCAGAGACACCAGGAATCAATCCTGTTTCTAGGAGGCCAGGGACACGAGCACAGGCCAGATGTATGCCCCCACCAGTCCTCTGTCAGCTGCCCTACCAGTGCAAAGGGACACCTGCCAGAGCTGTCAGCAGCAGAGTCTCCCTGAAGGGCAGTGACCAGGCCGACAGCACTGTTATTACTGAACTGAGCAGCAGTGGACCAGATATGGAGGCTTGTTGAACCAGGAGTACTGGGGTGCACAACCTTGTGGGTCTGCGTGTTGTGAGCATTTATGGATGGAGCTGCCATGCAGTTAGCTGGAGCCATGACTATCTGTATAGTTATCAGCTTGTGGGTGTTTAGCCAAAGCTTTAGTTGCAGAGGTCGATCCAGGATTTCCTAAAAGGGGCTGTGGGAGCAGTACTCTGCACTGCAGGTATGGCTGGACTACCTGCTCCCAACTTCCTTCCCCACACTCTTGTGGGCACTGCAAGAGCCTCCAGGAACTTTTTAAAGTCTCTAAAGAAGGTGAAAATCCCCTTCCCCTTTGTGTCCCTTCCCCTCCCTTTCCTTTCCCCCTCTTCCCTTCCTGCCACTGCTTTCCCTGCTGTCCTAGGGGAAGGGAAAAGCTCCAGAGCAGCTTTTGCCCAACTTCTGACTCAGCTGGAGACAGTGACAGCAGAGATGCAGGGAGGTTCCCCCTCTCCACACCCATTACAGAAGACCAGGAAGGGAAGGAGAAAGTACTCTCCCCCCATGCTAATGCTGCTGTCCCCATCCTCAGTTAAGCCCAGTCCCTGTGCAACCTGGCTAGGGCAGGCAGAAGCAGCTCTGGAGCTTCCTCCTAGCCATGGGACAAGGGGAAAGCCAGGGGTTACTAGGAATAACAGTCACAAATTGTTAGAGAGAAGGTTCAGGCTGGACATCAGGAGACATTACTTTACAGTTAGAGCTGCCAGGCTCTGGAATGGGCTCCCAAGGAAGGTGGTGCTCTCCTACCTTGGGGGTCTTCAAGAGGAGGCTAGACAGATATTTGGCTGGGGTGTTATGATCCCAGGACCCATTCCTGCCTGGGGCAGGGGGTCGGACCTGATGATCTGTTACATCCCTTCCTACCCTAATGATACTATGAAAAGCCCAGCTCAAGTTCCAATTCCAGTAAACTAGGAGGTGGCCATCAAGACTGTCAATGTCTCTACAAATCCTGGGAGAAAAAATTATTAGGGGGCATGCCTCCCCAGCAAGTAAGTCTTTGGGGGAAGGGGTGGTCGAGGGGAGGGCAGATTGAAGCTCCAACCGGGAGGGAGGGAGCCAGGCATAGGCAGGAGCAGGGGCTGTGGTGAGTGCGGCCCTGGCCAGGCTAGGTGATGGGACAAGCGGAGGCCTGGGGGGCACATGCCCCCCAGGCCTCCGCTTGTCCCCCACTCCCCACAGCCCCTGCTCCTTCCTGGTGGGAGAGGGAGTGCAGCTGGAGCAGGGGCAGGCCCTGCATGGGCAGAGAACGGGGAGGGATGGGGCATGCACCCCTGGAGGGCATGGGGACGCATGCCCCTGGAGCTGCAAGCCAGCTGGGCCAGCTGCTGCTGCGGGCTGGGGCCAGGGCAGTGCCAGGTTCTTTCCGGGGGGCTGGCCTGAGCTGTGCTGCAAGCCAGGGCCTGTTTGTGCCATGGCCCCTGACTGCACTGTGTGCCGGACAAAAGACACCACTGCCAAGCACCGCTGCTGTCCCACTGTTGCTTTATTGCTCTGAGCTGCCGGTCCCGAGCTGGGATGACCTGTGTCAGCTGCGAGGCACTGGGGACAGAGGCAAGACTGGAGCAGGGCAGCTGCCTGGGAGCGGTAGGAAGTAACAGCCTCCCAGTTAAAGGAGAAGCCTCCTTATCTTTACAAAGCCAAGCTGATACACTTAGAGCGCTTATCTTCCAGAGACTCATTTGACAAGTGAAAGCTACAGAAAACAGAGTTAAACGCAGCTTTTAAGCCTGTACAATCTCTCTCCCTCTCCCTCTCTTTTGTAACCTTTGACCACACAGTAATTAACCTCAGGGAAGGGTGGAAGTGAATGTCAGTGCTATGCCCAAAACAAAGTAGGAAGGTTCTTTGGAGGGAGTGGCAAGGGCCGGCTCTTGCAGGGTAAGATGTCCTTTGCAAAGTGCTCTCTATTATATCATTATTGAGACGCAAGCAGTTCTCTGTAGTTCAGGTTTCACCCCATTCCCTTATGAGTGCTACTTTCACTCTCCCTTTAGTTTTCCACAGAGATGACCTCTTGGCCTTCCCAAGTTCTCTCTTGGACTAGAGTGGAATTTTCTTCCAGATTTTGAAGCAAATTCAGCTCAGCCATTTTTAAAGCTAAGACTTTTTACTATTTATGAAATTTGGAGGTAGCTGTTTCAGACTTTTTCACCTTTCACATTACTAATGTTTTGTGTTTCTCCCTTCTTGGTTTCTCTTCATGTACAGTTCTGAACATATTGAGCATAGGGTACATATAGGATAGAAACAAACACAATTATTCATTGCTTCTTAGTTCTTAGTCCATCATGGACACCAAGATGTCCAAAGATAAAATCCAAGGCTTGGGTACTGAACGCTTGGAGTCTAGATGAGGATTGAATCCTTCCTGAGATGGGTAAAGACTCCAGCATATACCAGGGTTCTGGGGTGGCCTGTCATGGCCAAACTCTAGTCCAGCTTCTCTGAGCAAGCACATGCACCGGAGAGCAACTAACATTTTGTAATTCTGGCAGAGCTCCAGGCTTTGCTGTAGCACTGGGCTATATCCCAGATGCATCTGTCTCCTCACCTGTATATTCTACAGTAGCTTTCTGAAAAGACTTTGCATTCCAGCAATCATTGGAGAGATGGCTCTGAGTATGGTCCTGTCCCCAGAGGGCAAGAAATGCCGGGACCTCTGGCTGGATCATGCAAAAATATGGGGCCTGCCTAGTAGAAAAGACTTCAGATATATAAATGTTTTATGAGCCTGAGTCACAGAATGGCCCACCTGGGTGTATTGGCATTTAAAAGGAAGGTGACACCTGGGTAAGATAACCATGAAGCAGTGGAGGGTCCAGAGAGCACAAACAACAGGGCAGCATCATGTAGAGCAGGGGCAGGCAATTATTTCGGGCAGAGGGCCGCTTACTGAGTTTTGGCAAGCCATGGAGGGCTGCATGACAGGCAGCCCAGGGCAGATTAATATTAATTATCTAAAATTTTTAGGGGCCCCACAGGCCAGATAGAATGGCCTGGCGGGTCGCATCTGGCCCGTGGGCCACATTTTGCCCGACCCTCACATAGAGGTACCTGAGCTCACAGGAGATTTAAGCGTAGGTGGAATTGCTCCACTGTTTGCAGTACCCTGAGCTAGCTCATTCAGAATGAGCTCAGGTGTCCTCATGCTGTATACCTACCCATAAGCAGGCTGATCCAGATGTGAAGCAATGTAGTTGGAGGACTGCCCAAAGCAGGAGACACAATGCAAAATATGGATGCATCCACACAGGATTATGTGGCTTCCAAAGCAGGCGAATTGATGGGGGATTAGACACCGTGTAAACTGGACAGATAGCTTTTGTTCACAGAAGCAAGGCAGTTTATGCTGTAAAAACTAACAGTATCTCAAAACAACATTCCTGTGCTCTAAGCACGTGGGAGGAAGGGGAGGCATGGGACCTCTTTAGGGTAAGACACTTCAGTAATGTGAAGTGTCCATGATTTCAGTTGACTGCATTAAGACACCCTGGGCCCAGGTGAGCACAGGATTCAGTTCGTATTGGGGGTGCTCAGCACTTCTGAAAATCCAAAGCAAACCTCAGGTGTCTCACATGAGGCTCCTAGGTATGGAGCACCCATGATGTGGAACCTTCTGTGTACAATCAAAATAGCCGCAAGTTGGGGGTGCAGTGACAGTTATGGTCAGGTGTTATAAATCAACTTGAGAGATGATCCTTGTCAGCTTCTCCGTCCTATGGCACCAGACTGTTCAGCTGGCCAGGAAGACAGGGGTGATTTTATTTTTTTCTGTGACAAACACAGTGGCTGCTGGGGACTGGATGTGACAGAGCCCTGGGCTGTATCCACTTAGGAGGTTCTTGAATTCAGTCATCTGCATGGTATCTACAAAGCAGAAGACCTACAGAAACTTGCTTTGTATTTTTCACCTCTTATCTTAAGCCCATAATGTTTCACAGTTCCTACTGCATTGTCTCCACAGTTTCTGCTAAGGGAAGGCCTGTCTGCATAAAAGAGTTTCTCCACTTTCCACATTGCAACTGCATTTACTCCTCACTGGGCACATTCAGATGAGCATGCACATGCACTTTGTGGCACCTCAAAGGCATGCAAAACACACGTGGCACATGTGAAAAGATTTTCCATGCTGCATATTTGCAGCACAGAGTCAAAATTAGATACCAGGAAATACAGATATCTAAAAAAAAAAGCAAGACACTGCACATGGCTGCAGCATATGCTGCCCAAAAATGGAGCCTGGCCAGCCAGAACCACACTCTGGCTGCTGGCCAGGCTCTGTGCACCCAGATCACTGCCACTGCAGCTCCAGGAGGCCCCCATGATCCCAGGTAAGGCTGCTGGGGCCAGCCCAAGTGCTAGCTCAGCTTCCCCTACCCCACCTGGGGCAATCTGCCACATGCTAGAGCATGTGTGCAGGGACACTCACCAGGGACAAATAACAGCAGGACAACTATGTGCCACTGCTATTTGTCCATGGGGAAACACATGTGCGCACTTGTCTGGATGTGGCCAATGTACCATCCCAAAAGCACTAGGCTCATGCAAAACAACAGGGCAGGTGCCTTTGCCCAGCACTCAGCCTAGCCCTTGCAGCAACTGTGTCTCAGAGCACTTTGCATGGCCGGTTTCCCACACCCCTCCCACTCCACCCTATCAACAGAACAATGCACCTTGTCTTTTTAGAAGTAGATAGGATTTCAGTGATGAGAGGTGGGTGTGATTGTTTGATGATTTTGCATTCAGGGCTTGGTTGTGAATTACCAACTGTTCTGGCCCTGGCTGATAGTCCCTAAGACACTCCAAAAATAATGACACTGGGTAAAAAAAAAAAAAAAATTTTAAAAGAGACTAAATGTGTGCATTTAATTTGCCTTGTGTTTCCTGAGCCTCTCAAGCACCCTCACATCCCAGGGTTGAGCTCTTCTCCACATCGTGACAACTAGTAACATACTTTGCTTAAAATGAAGGTGGGATTCCTCTACCATCTTACCAGTGCCAGGGTGGCCTAGGACCTTAGAAGCCCTTCTTGCCCTCTCCCTGGCTGGTGCTGGGGACAGGTACACCCAGACCCAGAGATAAAATATCTTGAGGAGCTGGGTCACCACCTTTGCACCTCTCTGAGCCTTTTTTTGGCTAGGGTAGGATATAAATCTAATAAATAAATATATTTGGTCCTTACTGGGTATTTAGGCTGTACCAGAGTCTGTGTGGTCAGAACAGGAGATAGAGAAGTAAAACAATAGGGTGAGGGCTAAGAAAAAGGGACCAAACTTCTAAAAAGCATTTAAGGGAAGGTGACAAAAGATGCTGGACCAGAAATGATACCCCTCTGAGACCTGAGGTCTGATCAGTCTAAGGAAGAAGCTGCCCTCAAAACTGCCATGACAGGGTAAATGATGGGGTCTAACTGCTAAGCTGTCAGCGCCATGGCCAGGAGCAGTATTGCCCATGGACCAAGAACCAGAACTTAGGTCCCAAAAGTTCGGAGACTGAGTTTAACACCATTAGACATTTTTAAAGTGTTTTTTTGTTTAATTTACCCAGTGCTTTCTGAGACCCTAGAGCCTTCTCACATCCCCGTACCAAGCTCTTCTCCCCAGCCATGAAACTTGGCAGTTTGTTTGGTTTAAGGGGGAGGCTGGATTCTTCTGCCCTGTTCTCAGACCTTTAGAAGCAGTTTCACTGGGCCCCTATTCTGGCATGGGGACAGCTCAGGCTACACTGTTGTGGCAGAGGTATTTACATGTCTTGCCATCAGGGAGCACCATCACACTGGTAATGGGAGCCCTTGGAAAATAGGGCCAAGCCACCACAAATATGAACTTAGCACTCTGCAGTGCCTCAAAGGCTTTTGAGGTGCTGGCAAACACACATGACACACATGAATTGGTTCACTGCACTGCATATGTGCAGCACAGTGGCAAAACTAGATACCAGGAAATCCCAGTATCTAAAAAAAAGACAGGGAAAAAAAGCAGCGTGCTGCATGTGGCTGCAGCGTGCTGCATGTGGCTGCAGCGTGGGCCACCCGAAACTGGAGCCATACTCCAGTTGCTGGCCAAGTTTCATGTGCCCAAATCACTGCTACAGCAGCCACAGGAAGCTGCCAGGACCCCAAGCGCTGCCCCAGCCTCCCCAACTCCACCCAAGGCAATTTGCCATGCACCAGATCACACATGCAGGAGCATTCCCTAGAGACAGCTAGCAGCGACCCAAATATGACCTGCTGCTATTTGTCCCCGTAGAAACGCAGCACATCTGGGTGTAAAAAGTCTGCTCTTTGCAGGCATTCAGGGGTTTGAATGGGTGTCAGGAAGGTCCAGGTGTCTCTGCATCAATAGGCTAAAGGGCTGAATGCTCCAAAGCCCAATGCAGTCAGAAGGCTCTTTCCATTGACTTCACCAGGCTTGGGATTAGACCCAGCTTGTCATGGCTGTGTGGGACAGTTCCCTCCTCCCCTTCTATTCTTTGAGGCTGCATATGGTTTGTCACAATACCAGCCATGTTGTTATATCCTTCCTGCAGGAGCAGTCCTTCCTTCCTGTTTATCCCCCAAGGCCCTCTACACACTGGAGAACACCTAAGGAGCTCAAGGTCCTATTTTTATCTCTGTTGTATTTTTCATGCATGCTCCTGCATCACAGTTGTTTATTACACAGCAGAAACTTGGCAGCACCCATCACAGCAAAACAGTTTCCAGCAAAACTGTTCTCCCCCATTTTCCACTGTGTCAGATTAGGAAAATATAACTCACACCATTCTCCATAGAGCAACACCATTATACCCTACAAATTGTCTCAGTCCATGTCCTCCTTTCCATAATCAGGAGGCAGTGACAGCTACTGGTTACTGGCTATCTTCTTTCTTGTGAGCTCTGATCTATAGAGGAATATTAACAATGCTGGTATTTAACATACTGCCATTAGGTATCATATGCAACACCCCTTAAGATGGACAAGACTATGAGGTAGATTAGAGCAGGTTCTTAGATATCTGTGATGAGGACCTTATCAGTCCCCAGCTCACCAAGGGTTGCAAACAACAGAAATCCACCAGCTCCATCCTTGTTATGGCCTGGCAACAGCCTGGCTGAACCAGATGCTCAGATTCTAGCTAACATACAGAGAAGGCAGTAGATGCTAAAGGCCCCTGCACTTCTGCATACAAAGGGCAGAATTCTGATTTCCTTTATGCACTGAAATGGCAGCACTCTAGCCATATAAGTGGCATCTTTGGCACGTATGCACAGGTAGTAATTCTATTTCCCTTGGAATATGGGCATGTAAAGGTAGACTGAGCAAGTATAGTAGGCTAAGCATTAATTTGGCACAGACACAGTTGTGCCTGTTTTGGACATGCACCTGCATTTAAATCACAAAAACAAAGCCAGCCAGAAACCTGTGTCTAGCAGGTGTTAGATTCCAAAGGAGGAGGAAAATGCACTCCTGTGTCTTAGTCCCCACAGCTGAGTGGTTAGGTCACTTGACCAGGCAGTAAAAGACCCAAGTTCTAGGCCTAACTCACTTATAGAGGGCTTGAATCTGAATTTACTTTGACTGCCTAGCACAGTGGCCTAAGCACCATGTCACAGGTTGGGTATCCCCCTAGTACCCATTCTGGCAGCTTTTTTGAAGCTGGACTCCTTACCAGCCATGAGAAGGAGATATACAGCCAAGAGGACAAGAGCAGGTGGAAGGTATGTGGCTCAGTGAAATGGACACTGGCCTGGAAAAGAACAGGCCTTGATTTTTAACATGTCCCCAGTGGTTTGAGGCTTCCCCACTGCATTCCTCTCCTTCCATTTTACCCAATGACTAGTACAGGCAGAACACAGTGGCACAGCCTCAAAAGGCATGCAAGAAAGGGCTTTTTGTGATGCATAGCTCATGATCTTGTGGTTTGTGCTAGGAAGCTGGAGAGATGCAGGTCCAAGCCACCTGACACGGGCTAGAACCCAGGTCTCCAGCTCCCTGATGAGTGCCTGAGCCACTCGACAACCTCCCATCATTTTTCCAGAACTTAGGCTCAGGTACATGAGCATGTACCCAGACAGTGTATAGACCTTACTGTACACACGTAAGCATCTACTGCATAAATCCAGGGCCAAAACACCTGGGTAAGTGACTAGACATCTGCCACTTAGACATGCAAATGGGAAGAAATTTCTGCCCAAAGCCACAATAGAACGAGTGGCTGGAAGACAAATACAATGTATTCAGGCAAGTAGGGTGCAGATTTTTCACAAAGAGGAAAATTAACCATTGAAAACACAGACCTGGGGAAGTGGTGTTTTCTCTATCACTTAGGACTAGGGCTTGGTTTAAATCACAGACCCAGCTCACAGTGCAGCGACTCCTTTAATCTTGGAGTTCACCTCACACGTTCTCTGCTACTGATTGGCAGAGGGACCCCATTGGCCCCGCCGCTCACTCCTGATGGCCAGGAGGCCAAAACCGTGGTTTTCAATATGCCCCAGTTTTTGCCTTCCATCTGGTCAGCAGCAAGCAGCAGGAGGCAAAAACTGTGGCATATTTAAAACTGCGGTTTTCGCCACCCAGCTATCAGGAGCAAGGGGGAAGTGGTGGGGCTGGTGGGACCCCTCTGACAATCAGCAGTGGAGGGGTGTGCAGACGGAACTCCAAGCCGCCATGCTGCAAGCTGGGCCTGCAGTTTAAACCAGGCTCTACTTATGACATTTAGATCAAGATCAAATGCCTCTTTGAAAGAAGCTCTCTAAGTGACCTGCTGGTTCTGGCCTGGATGCAGGATTTGCTGTTGAGAGTCTCCACCCTGGGTTAGGCAGTGGATCAGGTGAAATGATTGCAATGGTCCCTCCTGTCTTTAAGCTGCACAGATCCATGAATCCAAGGTTAGGCATGTTGTGGTTGTGTATGTCTGGATTCAGGAGGCTTGTGTTGGTATCAGAAATGACAGGTCTTTAAAATCTACTCCACTTTGAGCCAAGAGACCAACTTCTGTTACTCGAGCCCCGTTTCCTTTTCTCATGTTGGCTCTTGCTCCTGCTCCCTTCCAAAGGAAGGGAAGAAGGTGCGATTGTCCTGCCAGTCTGTCATCACCCCATCCACATTAGCTACAGTTGCTTTAACTTGGATTGGGGACAAGATGTGACTGGAGCACCCAAGGTCTCTCATTACACTGTTCTCTCTAAGCTCTAAAAACAATGAGCTCTAGAGCTCATTTAGACTTGTAGAACTGATACTTAAGGGAAAAAACTGATCCACCTCTTCAAGTGACTGAAGTCTACAAAATCCCCTCTACAGTGCCCCTTTTACCATGCCTTCCAGCTCTTT
>NW_005842250.1:1687099-1687968 GCF_000455745.1 Alligator sinensis
AGCTTGGTGGTAATTTAAGTCTTCATTTGGAATAAGTCTTGAGTCACGAAGGCTTCATGATAAACCTACACTCATCTCCAAGAACTCTGAGGGCAACCTAGCCCAAACACAGAGACTCATTCCCTGGGGAGCTGAATTTGGCTTTAGAGGTATTTCAGTCTTGGTACTACTAACCACTGAAATGCAGTTTGTGACTCACAGGAAACTCAAAACCCTGTGGACTGGACTGAATGCCCCCTTTTCCTGAGAATAAATGGAAATTAAGGGTCATTATAACGTGTGGTAAATCCATTTGAATTAGAGTTCCCACTACACCAGCCCAATGTGGTGGAAAGACAAGGGGCTCTATTGTTCCCCCAAGCCAAGGAGAGAAGACCTTCTCCCTCAGCTTTTGGTGGAAGAGGAGTTATGTCCCCCTGCATTTTAAATTCAAGTGATTAAACTATCATAGGACTTTGCGCTCTCAGGAGAATTTTGTCACCAAGCCCAGCACACACACCTGAATTATATTTAAGTGACTGTAACACTGAACTATTAGTACTGAGAGGAAAAAGGAAATGATGAAGCAAGAGGCTAAGAAATGACTGACCCCACATGCCAGAGGGACAGCTGACAAGCAGGTAGCTAAACAATGGTACTGGTACTTGACTTCATAAAGTAGTTCTTGAGATAGGAGGGGACCAAAAGTCTAGTCGCCTGAGGAGAAACATTTCTGATAGGCCAGGGAAAGGATGGAGCTCTAGAGGGAAATGCTGAGAGAATGCAGAGCAAATTGAATGTGGAGAAAAAGAAGAGAAATGAAAAGACCAATATTATCAAGGAAGGAAGAATGAAAAGGCAAGAGGTAATTCCAAAGGAACTAGGGAAAG
>NW_005842250.1:1687999-1690886 GCF_000455745.1 Alligator sinensis
AAGAAGGCAAGGTTCTTGAGGGACAAGGGAGAGAACAGACAAGTAGAATGAACCAAAGATCATGATGATTTATGAAGTTTTCAGTGGTAAGAGGAACAATAGGGTAGAAACAGTGTCCCCATGTAATGAGCAGGACTCCCTGGGAGCACAGCTGCTCAGCATTTAGCCTGCCTTGGGGTTTAATAAACAGTGCTGGAGCACACAACAGTGAGAATTTAAGAGAAGGAAGAGTAGGGAAGAAGCAAGTTAAAACACAGGTGTCAGAGGCCAAGTTCGGTGTCCAGAATAGGATTAATAGCAGTGCTACAAAGGTGAGATTCAAGCCAAGTTCTACAGACCTCAGCAGGGCCAAGGTTATTCATGCCTTAGGTTATCAAGGGAATTCGGGGACCCTGGAAGTCATGGTCAGAACACATGGAAACAAGGTGTCAGCCCACAGCACTGAGACACCCAGGGTACTGGCTTCATTAGCTCCAGCAGTGGGAATGGTATGGGAATGGATAGCACTGGGGTTTGGCTGGAAGTGCCATAGAGAAAGGCAGTTAGTGCTGCCAAGGGTTCAGCTTGTCACACGACATTTACGCACATTGCCTGCATGCCCCCCGCCCCGTTCCTGTCACATATGCAGGGCAGCATGCATCAAGTGAAGAACTGCTTCCTGCACCTGGGAGAAGCTGCTGTGACAGATTTTATGCAGCCTGTTCCTCCTCTTTTTGCTCCCCATTGGTGATGGAGGTGGGGCAACTGAAACAGGGAGAGGGGTTGAAAGGAGGCAACTCAAGGAGCTCCAGGTTCCCTGTTGTGTCCTGCTTTTTGCCTCCCCCACAGCACCCCTCCCTTTGGACTCCCTCACCAAATAACATTCCCCTCCCAGTTACCCCAATCCCAGGGGTCTGAGGTAGCAGTGTCAAGAAATGTCACACATGACACAGCCACAGTTGGCTACCCAGGGGATCATGGGAGATCAGCAGACACTTTCTTACATGTCAAAATTTTCAACATGGTCTGACTAGCAAACCTGCTCAGTAAGGAGGAATGATGTAGTGCAGCCAGAAGAGCTGATCTGAGCCATTTATAAAGGGAACAACGTATCTGAGAACAGCACTACATCAGAAGACCTCTGGCCAACAGCTCCAATACTACGGAGCAGGATGAAAGTTGGGCACAGTACAAACGAGGAACTGCATATAGCTACACTGTGACTCCACAGTCCAGCCCCTAGGAAAGGCAGCATGCAGATACACTGTGCCTGGCACAGGGCAGGGAGTGAAGCTTGACTTTGGGAGTCAGTTTGGTTCCCACTCACCCCAAAAGAAGAGTCACCTCCACTAGCCCTTTTGGTCCCAGGCATCAGCCCCAGTGCACTATCTGCCTTCTGGGTTCCACCTACATCCCACCCATTTTCAGCCACCTGGGCATGAGAAGCAACAGCAGTCTGGCAAGAGCTGCTCTCCAGTGATGTGGGCAGTTCTTGCAGGAAAACCAGAAGACTCCTTTTGCCTCACAACTATGTGCAGCTACACAACTGAACTCCCAGCTGAGGCCTGAAATAAAAAGTGGGTACAAGCAACTGGGCTGAGATTTAACATAAGTAACTGTGGAGAGAACACATGCAAGGAAGAAGATAAAATACACCCTTTGACCAAAAGAAGCAACGGTAAGAAATCACTGCTAGAGAGATACTGAGCAAGAGATGAGAAAAGAATCTCCAGCGTAAGGCTGCTGTGATACACAGGTATCCTATATCTAAACGAACTGTCGCTATGAGGGCATGTCCCTGGCATCCAGTGCAAGTCGTCTCTCCCTACTTAGATATCTAGCAGAGACAGCAGTTTTGATCCTTGCAAAGGTAGCTGAACTAGTAGCTGAAGGGCTGTGACACATTGCAATCACTATTTGCAAACAGTTAATGTTCAAATAGTCAATAGTTGATATTCATTACTTGTGCTTTGGGATTGGTCACCTGAGTCACATGGCTTTGGTTCAGCCCCATGATTGGATAACTATTTTAAACACTAATGAATGACAAATAACAAACTTTCATTACAGATTTTCAGATGAAGGATAGTCCTGCATACATCTAAGCATTTGGGGATCTGCCATTCTAGTGTTTGTATCAATCAGTGTGATGCCCTCTGAAAAAGCCTGGGCTTATGGGTAAAGCATGAAACTAGGTCTCTAGACATCTAGGTTCAATTCTGAGCTCTGAGACAAACTTCTTGTGTGATACCAGAGAGGCAGCATAAGGAATCCTACCTTTCAGAGGTGCTGTGAACAGAGCCACAAATGTCTGTCACCTACTTGGGTCCTGGAGAAATGGGGATTTAGAAGTGAGGACAAGTGGTCTCACGGAGTCTGATGAGACACTCCCATTTTCAGGAACAGAGAGGAAGCTCTCCGTTTCAGGCTCTTGTCATCCAGATGGCTGGCTTTGCATGTGGCATCTGCAGGGATGTGGGTGTCCTCTGTAACTCTCTTGCGCCTCATCATGGGTGAAAGTGTGCCACATTCCTCACCCCGGCCGTTATACCTGCTATGGATAGAAAACAAAGGCACTGAGCAGAGTCAGGCAAAAGAGGATCCAGCCGGTCAAGGCTTATCCCCTGGCCCTAGGCCCTCACCCACACTGCTGAACACATGGGGATCTTGGAGGGCAAATGCTGTTTGTACGATCTGAGCAGGGCCAGTAGAGTCACCTTGGGATGCTACTGCCTGAGACACGGGTGTGGAGTAGATGACCTCTGCCTCTCTTTGACTGACCGTGAGCGAGCCCTGAAGGGCCGAGGGCTTTCCTTCCTTCTCTCTGTTGCACCCCACCAGGCACCCCTGCCCAGCAGGCATCGGGGCTCATCTCCGCCTTCCCCGCGGTGGCCGCCCCCGCGGCCCG
>NW_005842250.1:1691486-1708700 GCF_000455745.1 Alligator sinensis
GGCCCCGGCGCCCTGACCCCGCAGGCGGGCTCGGAGCAGCCTGCAGCTCCGGAGCCAGTCCAGCCCCGAGCCGCCCGACAGCGCAGGCTTGAGGCGGCCCTTGGGGGTGCCAGGCACTGGGGCGGGGGCACGGGCACGTGCTGCCTGGAGGTGTGCGGAGCTCGCACCTATGCGGGGGGTGAAACCAGCCCCTGGAGGCAGAGGGTTAAAGGGACCCTGTAGCCCCTTAGAGACCTACCTTGAAGGCACGGGGTAGTCCACTAGAGACGTGCTGCTTGGTGCTCTTGAGCCAGGGAGGCGAGGTGGGGAGACGCACACCTGATCCTGAGTGTTAGGGATCCCCCTGACAGAGCTGCTGCCCACAGTGACTTGCAGTCAAGGCCAGTCTCTTAGGCACAGCTTGGGGCTTGGCTCACTCCTGAGACTGCCTGGTGTGGTGACTGTCTATCACCTACAGGTCCCAGTTGAGTCTGGTCTGTAGTAAGGGGTGCTCACTGTCAGCCTGGTGACGCTAGTTGTTAAACTGGCTCCCACTCAATTGTCTGCTGGCAGCTGCCACTTGCCAAGTACTGCCAGGATTGCCTGAGTAGCTGGGATCCTGTAGCTTCTGGCTCTGGCCCCAGGCTGAAGGTGGGTCACAGAGGCTATCTGGGACTCATTCAGTAATGTTGCTCCCTAAGTTTTAAGCCAGCCTTCCAGTGCAGTCTGATGCCTTCTACTTCCATTTTTCCTTATTCCCCCAACCTACCAGAACAGTGGAGGGGGTACCTGGGAAATGCCTGGAGTGGAAGCAAGGAGTACCAGCTCTATTCAGCCACTGAGATGCTTCAACACCTGTAGTTTAACTAATGTTGAGCCTGGAGGAAGGTGCCATAGTGCCAGTCAAGCAGAGGGACATCTGCGTCTCTAGAGCAGAAAAGTAGGCAGCATCAGGGTAGTAGCTTCCCTAAGCATGGGTGTGTAATGTGTACAGCCCAACCTTGTAAAGGCCCTGCGCAGCTGAACATCCGCTCGCCCGCCACACTCCATGCTTGCCTTGTATGTCTCGGCCACCTGTTCTGGTCAAAAGGACAAGAGTTAAGCTGTCTGGGAAAGGGACTGTCATCCACTATGTGCAGTGCCTGGGATGATGACCTGACAGGCCTCTTGGCACTACTGCCATGTAACCTAACTAAGTGCTAGGGACCGTACAGCATCAAGGGAGAGTGAAGCAAGTGGACAACAGGTGAATGCCCTTAGCTGTCCCATGGAAGGATGGGGTTATGGAGAGGGCAGAGAGTCCAAGAGGAAAGGCTGTTGTTGCTGATGCCTACAGCATGGTGAAGGTTCTGAGTGAACCGGAGCAGCCAGAATGCATGCATGGTAGCCCAGCCCAAGGGAGAATTGGGCACACTGGGGAACCAAAGCCTCCATCTGCTGGGGTGGGGGGTTGGAATCAACCCACAGCTGTAGGGGTGGTTGACTTCTGAAAATACCCCATGAGGAACATCTTTCCATACTGCTTCTGCCTGATGGGCAGTAAGTGCTGGGAGGGACTCTTCTTTCCTCCTTGTTTTAGGAGAAGGTTCTGAGGGATACTGTGGCTGCTCTGTACAAAAGACCCTGGTGAGTGAAACCAAAATGGTTGTTAGTATTGCATGCAGCTAAATTAGCCTTGGACATCACCTACTTGCAGGAATTGCAGGGAAAGCAGCTCATGCAAATGCCTGCTTCAGGCCTTCTGCTGTCCAGTTCTCTGTTCCCAGAGACTAGCCTGGACTTCCCTTGTCTCTTAGGAGAAGGCATTTCCCCCACTACACACATTGGAGATGATTGTGTTGCTAACAAAGATTAAAAGATTGTTCCCACTCTTAATTTTGCCAAGGAGGTGCTTTGAGACTGCATTTTTCTACTCTGCCCCAGTCCTAGCTCTGAGTGCCAGAGTCCTGTCCTTCCAAGAACAGCTCTTTGTAGTGTCCATGCTGTACCATATAGTGACAGCAAGGCTTTGCTAAGCAGGCTGGTGGCTATGGTGCTGGGGTGCCTTCCTAAATGCTTTAATGTGGTGGTCATAGTCTTTTGCAGAACAGAAGACCAGGACTCCAGGGCTACAGCTCCAGGACCCCTTACCGCCCCCCCCTTCCTCCCCCGCAAACCATCCAGCCATAAAGGAGAAAGTAGGGTTAAGGCTGGGGAGTGGGGTGGGCGGTAAGTCATGACATGCCCCAAAGTATCCTTCCTTAGCTGCCTCTGAGTGCTAGAGGATCCCAGCAGCAGAGTGGATGTAGAACTGGTGCCGTGTGTCTGATGTTTCCAGCAGAGCCCTGGGAAGCTGACTCCAGAGCTGCTCTGAGATGCACGAGTAGGGCAGGGGCTGTACCTGGCTGCTGAGGTGTAAGCAGTGTCCTAGCCCCCTCCTGTGGCCATAGCAGCTAGTGTGTGGCAAGGACTATGCAGAGCTGACCTGGGGAGCATGGAGGTTAATCGGCACCTCTCCGATAGTGCCTTGTTGACAGGAATTTGATACCCCCCCCTTGTGCAGCACAGACAAAGCGCTTTTCATGGTGATAACAAACCTCATCCTGTCAGCACAACAGTCTGGAGAGAAGAACAAAACAACAGCACATGAAAGAGGGCAGAGTGCTGTCTCTGCCACTGGGAGCTGGTGTGCTCCCCAGCCTTTGAGCACACAGGCTGTGGAGCTGTATGGGGGCTGGGACCAGGGGCCCCTCTGCTTTACTTGCAGATCCATGGCAGCAGCTCCCCACAGACCCATCTCTAGGAGGAGCCCTAGTTCCATGTTTCCCTTTCTGCTGATGGATGCCCTGGTGTGACAGCAATGGCCAGAGGCTGTCTTAGCAGAGCAGGGCAGCATAGGCTGCCTTCCCCTTACACCAGGTCCATGCTGAGGATGTGGAGGTGAGAGGGCAGTGTTGTGATCCTACCCAAGATTCCCAGGGTACGTGGAGTTTGCTCTAGTCCTTTTTCTGTATGCTCTACCCACATGGAACTGCATCCCAGCCTAGGACCCCTATCTAATTATAGCTTTGTGACTTCTGTAGGGGATCTGGGGAAGCACAGAATCTGTAAGGAAGAGACTTATTGGAATTCTGGGCATTTTTGAATTAACAGTAGTTTTTCAGCGTAATGGAATGGAGCAGAAGTATAGGTGGTGAATGGGGGAAAGGAGCCGAGCCGAATCCAGCGCTACAGTATTTGCTGTAACGGGTATAAATGTTGACTCCACCCCAAGAACTCCTGAGACTTCATAGTGTGGTAGACATTCCCAATCCCTGCACATGTGAAGTGAGGTCTGTGCAGGGCAAGGAGGTGTGTGACAGGTGGGGAGTGAGAGGGGAAGACAGCATGTAGGTGAGTAGTGGTGAGAGCAGAGGTAGGGGTGGTCCTGTATGAGGTGAGAGATGCTAGGTTCTTGAGCTGTCTGCCTCAAAGTGCAGAGGGTGGTTCTTAGGAGAGGATTTGGTAGCTGGGCTGCCTGGCACAGACTGGTTATAGCTACTAGTTAGGGTAGGGACAGCTGCAGGCTAGGTAGAGGAATGGCATCCAGAGCACAGGAGCTTTGGCACAGTGTGGGCTTGGGGCTGCTTCTCTGTCCACTCCAGGGACATCCAGATCAGTGACTTCTGCCATGAACTGTCTCTGTGGACACTGTGCCAGAAGCTGCAGGTGACCTGGGTGGATTACTTCAGAAAGCTCTGCACTGCTGATTGGCTCCTGCTGTGGCTAATTCAGGAAACTGGCTGTATGGTATGGGCCCACACCCATCACCACTCTGTTCACCTTTCCTCAGGCAGCAGGTGGTTGCTGCCGCTTGAGACTCCTTTGCTCTTCCTGTACAAATCCATTCTCCTGGCCCTGTCGAGGAAATCAGCATGAGAAGGAGAGAGGAAACAGCAGGTGCCATTCCTGTGTGTTTGACAGCGTGGGGCAGGGAGCTGAAAAAATAAATAGGAAATGATGCTGCTCTGCTTCATTGTGGGTAGATGTGTGTGCGGATAGTGACATGGGGGAGGGGGAATGTGTGGCACTGATGGGGTTAAACAGTGCAACAAAGTTTGGAGTCCACAGTGGGGATATCCAAAAATATCTACCTAGTGTGATTGCAAGATGCATCCTCAGGAAGAAGGAAGTGAGCTGATCTCTGAGGGACTGTAGATACACTCCCCACCCTGGGCAGGAGGGCTGAGCTTCCTGGAGTGGAGTCCTTTCCCAGAGGAGAGACCCTCTGCAGTGGCTAGGGGAGCTGGCCTCAAGAGCAATGATACTCAGCTAGTTCTGAGGGGGACCAGACTGGCCCCTTCCAGCTCTCCCTGTAGAAGACTCCAGGCTTTGCTTATGGGGGCCATGAGGACCTGCCGTGTGCAGACCGAGGTGTCCCAGCTAACACACTGCCTCCTGTTCCCAGGGCCCCTGGCTGAGGCACCAGATGGAAAGGATCCTGAGGAGGGGAACATCCGTAACCTGGTGTACCCCAGAGGGGCACGGAATGGAGCAGGACACCGGCAGAATGGCTGGCGAAAGTACCGGCGGCCAAGACCTCGTCTCTCCCACAAGGGCCCCATGCCTTTCTAACACGGGTAGCAAGAGCCTTACAAAGCAGACTTGGAGGGGAAATGGAGGAGCCATATGGGATTGCTTCAACAGCTGTGGTAGCTCCACTGTGTGGGAGGGCACATCTAGGGAAATGCAAGTGGGTGAGGGAGCTCCAGCACTAGGAGAGAACAACTGGAGCAGAACATGGCTGTTCGAGCCCCAGGCTGTCTTCTCCCGTGCAACACTGGGTCTGGGGTGGGATGTGAACCTCCCTAAAAGCAGTTGTCATGAGTGCAGGGTAGGGTGTGGACAGAAGCATATTTGGTGGGTGCAAGGTGTCTGTTCAGGATGCTTATAGCTACCAGGGATTGCACTAGAGGGAATGGGCTGCCCTGAGGTAGCCTCTATGCCCTGAGACTACTGAGGTGTCTGTTCTGGAGGACAGAGTTCCCTGGGTAACAGCTATTTGCTTTGTCAAATAGCAAAGTTGAATGGGACTTCTGCTGCTTTGGGGATGGGCTTTGGGTATAGGCCCTGTGGGAAGTGGAGAGCTGGGCTGGAATACTGTGCCCCTTGCACTGGGTTCTTCTTTGTACAGATCCAGAAGTGGGCTGGACTGGGGAGGTGGCAGGGCAGGATAGCTGGGACTATGGCTCCTATACTGGGAGACTCCTTGACTCTCTTCTTGCTTCCATTTGCAGGGTTGCTTCTGCCTCCCCCTACCCTCCTGAGGCCCATCACAGTTGTCCTCTCTGCTTCATAGACTGGTTTGCTTGTCTTGGAGCCCTGAGTATGGGAACTTCAACCTGCTGATGTGTGCAGTCCTCTCCTGATTGCCAGTTTGCCCATGTAGCTGTTCTATCTGGAGTTGTCAGCACCATGAAACTGCCCCCTACTCCCACCCCCTCTCAAATGTGAGCTGCTTGATGGGGCAGGCATTCCTGTCTCCTCTGAAGATTCATTGCCCAGATAGTGCAGCAGGGGGACATCTCTCTCTTTCCCCTGCTTCTTGCTGGGGAGGTTCCCTGCCTTGCTCAGACCCCTGCAAGGGAGCACCACCCTATGATCCTCTGATTATGTAAGCACTTACAGCCTCCTCTTAAAAAGCTGCCCTTGCTTCTGTGCCTTGCTCTTTAGGCTGGCAGAGCCTTGGGTGGAGGAGCCTGCAACTGCATTGGGGATGGCTTCATTGCTGCAGCTCTGAAGGTAGCTCATAGTAGAGGTGGGGGTTTTGGCTGACAGGAGAAGGCCATTGAGGCTGAGGAGCATTTCCATCAGATGGAGAAACCCCTTATGGGTTCCAAGGAATGGCTTTTTGTTCCATCCTGACTGAGCTGTACACACTTGTCTAAATGTGCTGTCAAGTAACTTCAGCTTGTTGGGTCTATTTATTCTTATGGTGCTACGCCAGCACCAGTGTCATTGAAAGCCACCTCCCCCTCTTTTCCCCTTCTCCCTCCCCCCACCTCAGGTTAGAGAACAAGTCAGGGTTTGGTGTCAGAGACCGAGTGGGAGGAGCAAGCAGTCAGGTCAGTGGTTTGCACCGACTCTTCTGGGTCACTGGAGACAGGGCTGTGATGAGCCCTATGCAGTGACCAGGCTGTGGAGTACTCTAGACTCCTTGGGGTACAGCCTCACAGAGCTTGGAGTGTTTTCCCACTGCCATGTGGCTCTGCCTGTGCTGTGTGATCATAAGGTCCCTATGGAGAGATACTGTATGTGATGGGAGGGAGTGAAGGATTAGTCCCTTTAAAAGGGGCCTTCCTCTGGGCACTGCACCAGAGCATAGGAAGCTTTGCATCCTTGTCACTTGGGATTCCAGGACCCTGCCTTGTGCTGCTGCAGTATGATGCTGGCCCTGGAACCCTTGTCCCTGCACAAGGGGTGGAACAAGGTTTCTCAAGGGAGAGGAGATCTGGAGTGGACACTGGCTAATCCAGCAAGGAGCTTGCTGCCCCGACTTCCTTGTTTAGGAGTGTCTTCCCCTTTGGGATCTCAGTTCCAATCACTCTGAAGTCACTCAAGGGCCATGGAACTGAGTGAGTGAGAGTGGCATGGCCCAGTGGAGCCATGGGTATGCCAAGCAGGGAAAAAGCTGGCTCTTGAGTAATGTTTCAGGTGGCTGTCAATGATTCTTTGTATAATACTAATTTATACCAAGTGGGAATGCCTTACTCTGTACAACTGTTCCCTGTTGGTAACTGTCTTCTGTGTCTGTAAAGATTGTTCTGTGTAAATACATCTTTATAATAAAGAATTATGATGTCAGTAAGCCCTTATTTCTGGAGGTGCAGACAATATTTATTTCTTTCCCTGTGTGGGAAGGGCACATGAATGTGAGAGACCCCTTGCAGTATGGCTGGACCTTCCTACCTTGCTTCCCCTTTCTAGACTTATGGTTCCTTACAGATATTAAAAAACACAACAAAAAACCCTGGACTTTTAAACTCGGCATGCTTCTACACCAAGCGTAGCACATACCCAGAAGAGGCAGTGTAGTAGTTGGACCCAGCTCACCCAACATATGTATAGATCAGACACTCTAGTGGGGTTTTTTTGGCATTTTTTAAATCAAATAACTCATTGAATCGGCTATTTGATAAAAGTTCCAAAAAGCACTGCTGAAGTGCCCAATCTATACAAATGCTGCAGAGCTGGGTCCAACTAAGACACTGTTTCCAGTAAAGCAAGTTTTTTTTGTTTTTGTTTTGTTTTTTGTTTTTAATGTCTGTAAGCAGATCTATATGCTGGGAAAGCAATAGCTAAATAATGGTAGGTCAGTGCCCTTCCCATTTTGGAGGGGGAATTGTGATCCAATATTAGAGTAAGACCTAGAGGGAGCCAGACCAGGAAGATGCATTCTCTCCCAGAATTTGCTTAGGCTATTGCCAAAGCTGTTAGTAGGTGCAGAAGAAGCATGGAGTCTAGGCCCTCTCCGTAAGCAGTGAGTAGTAGGCTGCAGGTGGTACATTGTCCTTGCCTGACTTGGTCATGCTGCAGCCTGCAGCCCTACAGTACATAGATTGTTTCATCAGGAAGCCCTCTAATTGAATTAGCAGGGTTGCAGGGTTAGCCTAGAAGCCAATACAGTGCAGTAGATCACGTTCTTTGAACCCAGGCATGGAACTAGCTCTCTGACGCCCAATATGATCCGGGGCTCTGGCCTGACTATTGTTTTGTCTTGGTTTCCATCCTGGAGCTGTTCTAATGGTACAGGAAACCTGAGGAAGAGAAAGCTGATACAACATGTACGGGTGCACTCAAGTACCTGTGTGTACTAGTCTGGAGAAAAGTAAGAGGAAGGTTTGCAAGGGTTGTTGCCACAGCTGGGCAAAGTTATGTACAGAACACTGCATGCCCACCTTTAATGCAAGACACTTTCAGAGGTAAAAGTGCAAAATCTCTATGTAGATGGGGGGGGAAAGCATGCCTCCACTATAGGTTTGTGTGGGTACACATCATACCTAGAAAGCAGCAGGTTTCCTTTCCCCAGACCACAATACCATGCTTATGGGGGACCCTGCCAATGATTGCCTCTTTAGAGCATTAGTGGAGCCTTGCTGCCCAGAAGCACAGTCTCCAGTACCCTTTCGTCTCAGAAAAGGATTGCCTCACCACCTTGCCTCCAGAAGAGCTCTACCTAGGGAAGTCAGGAGTGCAGTGCAAAATTGCATAGAGGGTGAAAGAGATGGCCCCAGACCTTGTGTAAGGCAGAGGTGTAAGAACAGGCATAGCCACTAGTTTTTTTTTACTAGTGGGTGCTTGCAGGCATAAGAGAAAAAAAAAAAACAACCCCAAAAACCCACCACTATATTTTTAACTCTGTGCCCATACTGAACCCCGCCCAGGCCCAGAAGAGGCAGCACATTACTTCTACCTGGTTCTGCAGTGTCTGTAAGGATTAGGTACTTTAGTAGGGCTTTTTTGGCACTTTTATCAAATAGCTGATTCAAACAGCTTTAGATGAAAGTGCCAAAAAGCCCCAATGAGGCACCTGATCCTTACAGATGCTGCAGAGCCAATTGAAGTCACATGCTCCTTCTTCCGGTAAAGTGCTTTTTTTTAAACATCTGCAAGTGGCTCTGGTGGATGTTGAGCACCTGCTAATTTTTTTTTGGCGGGGGTTCCTAAGCCCCAAAACGCCCATAGAGTTGGCGCCTATGAGAACAGGGGGCTGAGACAGAAAAGGAAATGGGGACATACCTGGCTTCTTGAAAGGCAATTCTCAGGGCTGCCTGCCTGGCCAGCAAGATGGGAGATGCATGATAGTGGAAGTGGGGGCAGGCACACTGCAGAGGATTTGGGTCTGAGGAGAGTGACAGGCTTACGGACCTGGGAGTATGGTCAGGCCTATTGCAAGGCAACTACCTTGGCTCAAGTTAAAGGCAGAGAGCCCCCAGAAAGCACAATGTAACCAACTGATGCGACTGTGTCCCTGGCACAAAAGGATCCAACCTCTCAGAGCCAAGGGGCAGCTGCCTATAGGTGTAGGAGAGGAGGGAGGTTGGTGAGTGCAGCTGTGCCTTCCACAGAACTGGCTGCCTGACCCCAGCTAAATGTGCTGCATTCAGGATGGAAAGTACCATGAAGTAGCAGGGGCAAGTTAGTCCCTATTTTAAGGGCCTTTTGCAGAGAAGGCTTCTTCATAGCACAAGCAGACACTTATCTAGGCCTGACTTCTCTCACAAATGTGGCCCTTTATTCTACAAAGTGTGGACTCATTTTATTGACAGCAGCAGCAGTGGAATATGTGGTGTGAAGTGGGCTCGGGTCTGCTCTGAGAAAGTCAGGCAGGATGGTGGATGTGATGTTGCCTGCTGGACTTGTGCTTTCCCATGAGGCTGCTTTGGCCCGTGTGGGAACTTCTTGACCTCAGCAGTCAGGTGGCTGTCTTGGGAGAGGTTTTGTCACTGTGGTTTCCTGTCAGAGTGCCATTTTATCTAGGTGTTTGCTCACCTGTGCCTTCTGTTTGTTACTGCCATCTGCATTTGCTAATGGACCCTGCACTATTCTGCATAACGCATGTCACAGCCTGGGACTCTCCCTTAACTTAACATTGGGAAGACCAAGGTACTCCATCAGCCTGCCCCACACAAGCTGCCCCTCTTTCCCCCACACATAACCACTGGTGGAGAACCCTTGGAAAATGTTGAGCATTTCCCATACCTTGGCAGTCACCTCTCCTAGTCAGTCAGTCTTGATATGGAAATTGAACACAGGATTTGCTGTTCCAGCATATCCTTTGGAAAGCTGCTTCACTGTGTCTTTTCTGACTAAGATCTGCAGATGGAAACTAAGATCCTGGTCTACAATGCAGTAGTTATCACAGGGGTGGGCAACATACGGCCCACGGGCCGGATCCGGTCCACCAGGCCATTCTTTCCAGCCCGCAGGGGACCTAAAAAGTTTAGAAAATTAATATGCATCTGGTCCTGACTGCCTGTCAAAGATGACAGGAGCCAGGGGCAGTAGGACCCAGGGGAAGTTGGCAGGACTCAGGAGAAAGGCTGGTCCAGTCCCAGACCCCAGCCAGAAGCCTCTGCCTGCCCTAGCACCACATGGCCCTGGGCTGCATACAGGGACTGTGGGAGCATGGGGCTGCACCGATACCCTGAGGCCAAGAGCGCACATGTGTGTGTGTAATGTGGGAGGGGGGAGAGAGAGAGAGAGAGAATGTGTGTGTGTGTGTGTGTGTGTGTGTGTGTGTGTGTGTGTGTGTGTGTGCATGCGTGCGTGTAGTGAGGGAGGCACAGTGTGTGTGTGCGCGTGTGCACACGTGTATTCATAGGGCGATTTCCACAAGCACACCCCACCATACACATGCACCCCCCCCACACTGCCATATACACAGCCCCCACCCCCTCTCACACTCCAGCCACCCTACCCCCACACACAGCCCCTCACAGAAAAACTCACATGCTCCCTCACCCCACACCCACACCTATCCACCCCCCCACAACCTCCCCACACATCCACACCTTCTCCACACTGTGACAGCTAAAATTGTGTCTAAGGTGCTTGCTGAATGCTCTGTGAAGATTAAACCAGGTGATTCGTGTTGTTTGTTTATGTATAGAGCTGCATGTTGCCGCTAAGAGTTTAATTAAAGTAAAAGATTAGTGAGGCCTTGTAAAATTAGTGAGGCCTTGAAAGTAGTGAAGCCTTGTATGTAGTAGCAGAGTTAAAATTAACCTTATCAAAAAAATGCCAAAGCTTGTAATGGTATTAGTCAGTCATAAGGAAAGTTTGTAGTGAGTGGCTGTGGGCCCACAGCGTAGCTCAAAAGTTATAAATTAGCTAGCACATACAAAAATTATCAGAAGGAAGATGCAGCATTGTAAGAGAAGCTACTAATTTAGAAATTAGCTGCTAACCTAGATTCAGTAAGCCCGTAGATCTCGAGGAGCCCAAGGACTGAATACCAGGGTCCTTCCCAGTACCCCTCGGACAGCAAAGATCGAAGACGCCTAACTTTACTGAGCTTCGTTAAAAAAAACCCCAACAACAACAACAAAAAACCAACTTATTGTACATCAGGCATCAGAGAAAACTGCCGATAAGTTGCTGATGCAAATTGTTATTGTCTGTCATTGTTGTCTTGTTATATTACGTGTAGTTGTGTGTTTGTTAAGTTAATAAACCTTACATACCCCCAGCCACTCTTTCAATCCCGAACCCTCCCACTGGCAGCTAGGACATAAATTGGCGTCACGAACAGGATTGAGAGGCTCTAGTCCAAAGAGAAAGGTTGGAATGGAGAGAGTTGGGTGGGCCCCGTTGGTGGCTTTGCTTAAAGAAGTGGCAGGGACGGAGAATCCCAGGTGGGATAAGGATAGGTTAAGGCCTGCCTGGAGTGACCCGAGAACTGTATCCGATCACTGGGCTAGGTTTGCCGCTGCTGCCTGGGGTAAACCCAAAAAGGGGTGCCTGTCGTGGCTGCTGGCCACGTGCTGCGGTTAGGGGCCGAAAAAAAATGTCCAGCTCCGGGAAAAAGTCACCCAGCTGAGTAAGGAGTTGGAGGATGTGAGGGATTCCAAAAGTGTGGCATGTGAGGCTGCGCGAGCTGCCCAGAGTCACTTGGAAACATCAGAACAGAGGGAAGGAAAAATTATGATCGTGTGCGTGGCCACTTCCCTCCAGAAGAGGGCACAGTTAGTACAGGCTGTGGTGCCCTCCTTCGAGAAGGTGCGACAGTGCCTGTATAGAGAGAAACTGGAAGCTGAGCTCTGGGAAGATCACCGGGAGGAGACGGATGAGGGCGAGGAGACTGATGACGAGCCTAATGCCAAACTGCCCGTGTGTTCCCACCCGGAGGGAACAGCTCAGACAAGCATTTCCAGTAGTAGTAACTTGCTCAGGGCCACAAAGGGAAAATCCCTGAACAGAGCTGCACTCCTTTACCCGTGCGGAGATTCAAGATATACAGGAGCAGCATAAGTCCAAGCCAGGAGAACCAGTGATAGACTGGCTAATTTGAATGTATAGTGAAGGGGCCTCCGCAATATCAGTAAGCCATGCAGAAGCAGCCCAACTCGTCCTGCACCCTGAGCTCCAGTTGAATCAGTTTGCAGGAGGTAATAAAAATGTTACTTTGTTTTCTGCTGCACTACAGGCAACTGCTGCCAGTTACAGTAATATGAAAGAAGAGCTTAACCCTGCCCCTCATGCATGAGACAGTTCAGGCTGTCTGCTGCTTGTATCAGTTAGCACTAACTGAAATCATTTGCGCAGCAGTTTGAACTTGCACGCCAGATGCACAAGTCATGACAGCACTGTTTTAGAAGAGCTTTTGCCAACGAGCACTAACAGAGTGCACCTCAGCCCTGTTATCCTTAAAGCCAGAGGCAGTGAATCACCCGGTAAGAGATGTGATCTGGCGATTAGTGCAGCTTCTACCCAATTTTGCAGAAGCCAGGGCTTGCCAAGCCAACAAAAACCGCCAAGGCCATGGCGGTGGCCTCAGTGAAAGACAAACCCCCTGACCGCCCCCCAAATTGTTAAGAGAAGCCAGGGAAGGCCGGCCCAAGACTCCGCGAGCAAGAATGTGGAAAGACTTGTTAGCTGCCAGTTTCAATAAAGTGCAAATCAATAGACTGGCCACCAATGTCCTGCGAGGGCTCTAAGCTAAACACTGCAGCAAAGGGGCAAACCCAAAAGCAGAGCCTTCCGCGCTGCCGGCAGTGTCACCAGAGGGATTCTCTGCCCTAAGGGCGAAACTATCAACATTTTCCCAGGCACATGCGAAGCCGCCAGCCTTTACCTCCCCTGATTGTGTGGCCTAAGAAGTCTGGCCGGCCCAACCCCCAGAAAAAGGGGCCATCATGGGGGCGGTAGCAGACCGGGGACCAGTATCTAAAGTTAATATTGCCCCTTAAGTCGGATACCTGTATGATTCAATTAAGTAAAAGTAAAAAGTCAGTCGATATGCTATTAGACACAAGTGCCCAGATTTCCATTTTAGATTCCACAGATTAAAAAGGGGAAAAAGGAACTCCTTATCAAGTAATTGAACTCAGAGGCACTAGACAGCCAGGATATCTAGTCCGAGTGACCTTCGCGCTACCTAATGGCTCTAAGGTAACGGCGGCAGCAGTAATACTTAAAGGGGGACCAAGCTTACTGGGACTTAATTTACTAAAAAGACATTGGTTTGCCCTTGAGTGAGAGAATTAGCAGTTCAGGTGCGCAGTGCCTCACCAGAAACCTGAGGAAACGGCTATAACGGCTGTAACTCGATGTAGCATGACTCCATTAACCCTGCCTCCCATAAAAAGAGTACACCGGCCCCAATATCAAACTCCCCCCAAGGCCACCCAACCTATCCAGTGTATTATCAGCCAGCAGTTAAAAGACAGGACTATTATCCAAACCCACTCTCTGTATAACTATCCAGTGCGGCCAGTGCATAAGCCAAATGGAGAGTGGTGGCTGACTATTGACTTTCGAGCTTTAAATGCTAATACTGACCCTTTGACAGCTGCTGTCCCATCACTACCATCCTTAACAGAAATCATGTGGTGTTATGGGCCTGTGTGGATAAGATATGTTGATATCAAGGACTTGTTTTTTACTATTCCCATCCATGAAAGTCACTGGCCAGTATTTGCTTTCACGTAGATAAGGCAGCAGTATACCTACACCGTGTTGCCCCGGGGGTGGATACACAGCCCCACCCTGGCTCACAAAGTTCTAGTTACTGTAGTTCATGAGGTCCAAGAGAAGTACCCCAACATACGCATGTGGCAGTACATAGATGATGTCATAGTAAGCAGTCAAGACAAAGAAGCTGCCACCAAGGCCTTTGAATCATTCAAAGAGAAAGTGCATACCTTCAGATTCACGCTGTCTGAACAGAAAGTCCAAGAAGTAAGACCCTAGTGTGAATTTCTAATAAAATAGCAGAATGGGGGGCCCACAATACCAACTGAAAGGCTGTGAAGTATAGTAGAGACTCCCACTAATGTAAAAGAACTGCAAGCCCAATTAAGAACACTCAATTTTTGGTGTATGCATGTTCCTAAGTTTAGTGTATTAGCTTGTCCCTTGTAATAACCTATGTAAGAAGAGGACTAAATAAAAATGGGGTCCTAAGCATAAATATGCCTTGCAGGCCCTTAAAAAAGCAGCAACTGTCCATGCCTCCCTAGCAACACACCATCCAGAAGAGCTTTAGTTCCATATAGGTGTCTCGGAAGGGGGACCACATTAGAGCCTGTGGCAGGAGTCCTCAGAAGCAAAAAAACCCCACCTTAAATTCTAGAGCCGAGGCTGGAGAGGGGCAGAAGCAAAGTATACTCTTTTAAAACAAATGTTGTGTGCAGCAGCAGCAACCCTAGAAGCCACAGAAGTGCTAAGAAGAGAATTACCCACAGTGATCACTCCAAAACCTATTCTCGAAATACCTGTCAGACCACCAGCTGCCACCTGGAGAAAAAGCCCAAGATACCACAGTCCAAAAGTGGATTCATTACATCTTGAGCCAGGTCCAACAAGTAACTCCAAAAAGACAGCCTGCATTAGTTAAAAAGGTCACAGAAAGTACGATTAATGTTTATCGTGACAAAACAAGCTGCAGTAAACCTTCACCCATCAAGAAAGAACCTCCTTTCTCACCTAAGATAGAGGCCTCAGCCAATGTTAAAGTCTAGCTTACAGATGCGTCTGCTCGAGGTCGTGCCTGGAGGGGAGTCGCCTTAAGAATTTGAGACAGCAAGCAAGTAGTGGTACAAGGCCTCGGAAAAAGTGCACAGTATACCAAACTCAGTGTAGTGCTCGCCGTGGCAGAATAGGAATTGTTAAATAGTCCACATCCTGTAAAGCCCATTTACATTTATAGCAACTCCTAGATGGTGGTGGAAGGATACACTAAATAGCTACCCCTATAGAACAAAGAAAACTTTAAAACACAAGTTCAAGACATTTAGAGCCATGAGCAATAGAAGACCTTGTAGAAGTTAGCCCAAGATAAGCTCCCCCTACATATCCAACATCTGAGTGCAGCACATAGGAATAAGGTGAGAGAAAGCCCAGAGGCAAAGTAAAATAGGCAAGTTGATCAGCTGACCAAAGAAGAGAGCACTGAAACCTTGTATGTTAAAAAAAAATAAATGAAGCAGCTAATCCATCATTGCCCAACTCCTCCTCCCACTGCACACCTAAAAAACAAGCCGCAAAATGGCTACATCAACAACATGGGCACCCCAGGCATGATGGAACTGCCCGCTTGGGGCATTCATGTAACTAAGAAAAAGGCACGAGAAATAGTTAACGCTTGCATCATCTGCCAAGAGGTCAAGGTGCAACTAAAACCTTTCCCGACTATCCTGTTGTCATTATGTAGGAGAAAGGTAGCGTGGAAAGTATAGCAATGCGATTTCATAGGCCCCCTCCCTCAAACTTCCCAGAAGCGACAGTACATGTTTGTAGCCATAAAAATTATCATGAGAATAACGTTTGCCTGTGCCTTGGCGAGAGCTACTGCCCAGAACACTTGTACAGCACTAGAAACTCTGCTAACTGTGTATCCATCACCCATAGAACTACAAAGTGATAATAGCCCTCACTTCCGCAGTCATCTTGTGTATGACTAGACCGCAAAACATAGCATGTTATAGACATATCACATCCCACACCATCCACAGTCTAACAGAATAGTAGAGCGAGCCAATAGCATCCTCAAATGCAATTTGTGGTTAGCTGCTAGCCCAGCTCTTAAGGACTGGGACTTGCACCTAGATCGACCTATCAATTAAGCCAATAACCAACCCTGTCCGGGAGGCAACCCTATGAAACAGGCCTTTAGATTAGGTGGTCCCCGTGAGCCAGTAGTAAAGCGACTTAGAAGTAGTGACCCAGGAAAGCTCCAGGCAGGAGACTGGGTAGTAGTAAAGCATCCTCAGAGAAATAAATAAGAAAAGACACTATTAGCAAAAAGTATGCATAATACATGGTAAGTATTTAAGTCAAATTCATCTAACAGGAGCCAAGCTCCTTTTTGTCTTGTTCCTACAAATTAAATCTGTTCACAAATGCAGCCATAGCCATTCCTAATTAAGCCTACTACTGAAGACGAGTCCTGTTCTATCACCTGTCTAAATCAGCTAGCACCATAAAGTGGTAGACTGTTATAACTATATTCTTCTTACTAATACCTTATTGTGTTTCCTAGGTAAGGTGTGTCTACTATCCTTCTTATTACCCAGATATTAATGAACTTGCTCCTAAAGATCTAAATGAGTGGCCTAACCCTAAGCATCCCCCAGAAACACGCTCAAATAACCTTCATGTAGTCCAGCCACAATATCCATATTAAAAAACCCCCACCACCCCAGAACAAGTGAAATCCTAGTCTCTAAGTAGAAGAAACAGAATAGTTGACTAGGAAGGTAGTAACTGTTAGTGCACCTGTAGCACCAGTTATTATCTTGGGTACATTCCCTACTTGAAGGCTAGAATGGCTAACTGTGGAAAGGGAGGTAATTGTTGTAGCTCTGCTCATTTATAGGTTTGTTGTTACATACTTCCTAAAAGAAACCCCATTGAGCTCAACACCCTTAAGTCTGTGCCCTCAATAGTGCATTCTGCATCTGTTCAGCCTCTCAAGTCACTGCGTTTATAGAAAAATCTACCCCCTCCCGTTCCTATGGCTGAGAAAACTCTCCAGCGATGGTGTGTAAAGCCCACCAGGTGGGAGGGCGTGCTACAGGTTAAAAAAAAGTTATTACATGGTTTATAAATCATACCTACACAAAAGTGTAGTAGAATGGTACCCACTTTAATACAACTAGGAGGAGGCTGTATCTGCAAGTCTCCACCAATTCCCATCCTTTTATACCAGTAATATTCCTAAAGCAAATTAATGCTATGATTCTGCCAGAGCAGTGGTTTCACCAACCCAGTACAACATTGTCCCCATGAGTGACAGTGAAAACTCGTTCGCTTTCTAGGAGGTGAAGCATAGTTATAGGCTTCCAAGGAGAGAAGAATAAACATGATCTATGAAAGAACGAGGTGTTCACTATTATCTCTAGCCATTCCCCCCTGGGAGGCCCCGACACCACCCGTGTACAACTCCACACCCTGGTGGAGGTCACAGGTTAAAATCCCAACCCTCCTAAATACTTCATTGTTCACTGCCCAGGTATTGTTCAAACCAGAACAATAGCATGTCCGAGCTACCTT
>NW_005842250.1:1708741-1727591 GCF_000455745.1 Alligator sinensis
TTACTTAAGTAAAAATGGCTGACCATTTTCCATTCCATGAATACACTTAGGTCCCACAAACAAAGAGATGCTCCAAGTTATCTTTGAGACAGACTTAACACAGCTATGAATGTATAGAACTTAAATAAATCCCAGAAAAATACTAAAAAAGTAGCTAATTTCCGACAGGCAATAAGGCTGCTCACTAGGGAAGGCATGCTCGAAAAGAAAACTTTGGGACACACTGACAAATTGCTAACTGATATAAAATTAGAGACAGCCCATCTTGCCCAGGCCATAATGAACACTGCTTTTAGAGCAGACAAAAATCAAACCTAAAGTACTGCTTGTGCGCAAGTTCAGTTATCATTAAACATACATTTTTTCCAAGTAATAAACAATGTTAAAAATAAGGAATAGCCCCCTAGCTTAGATCATCATAGGAATGCCTGCAACATTTAAAGAAAAATACCCCTATCAAAGTACCTGGATTACCACTTAGGAAAGCTGTAATAAAGGAAAGTATTCATTCCTAGTGCAAAAGGTAAAAGATAGAAACTAGACCACTGCTTATTTGCTTAGCACAGGGCTAGGAGGAGAATGCCTTTAAGACTAAAATCTACACCGCCCCATATGGGAAATAGTTACTGCAGATGGCCCTCAGTATGTAGCACAATCCCCCTTAATTCAAATCAGTAACAACTTAATTAAATTAAAGACCCTATAAAGAAGATAGCCTCTCAGCCCACCCAACATAACCTGCATACACAAGCTACCTAATATGCCATATGTAGCAATAAGGCAACATGCTTGTTAAGAAAGACCAGGTCACTTACTGTATAAAAATAGTACCACCTAAGCTTTGTACAATTCGTGTTGCTTAGAAGCTAAAAGTAAAGCTGTTGCTCTACTGCACTTAAGTAACTGTACTATTGCCCTAAAATAGCCAAAAATTTCTTCTGAGACCCTAACTCTCAACTTTACGATACCCACCTCATAGGTATCAGATGTAGACATGCCATGGTTAGAAAACTAGAATAAAATAAAAAAATAAGATGCAAAACCTTAAAGCAAAAGCTCGGCAAAGAACTCAGCCCTCCTTGCTCAGGAGGGTGGGGAAATCATCAGTTTAGCTATCAACATGCCCAAGCCACATAAATAGTACAATGTAATTTGCACTGTTCGCATGTCAACAAGTATCACCTCAACTATGTGGCTAACCATCTTAAGCATCATAGTGCTCTGCATTGCCCTAGTGGCAACAGCTAAATAATGTTTTAACCATTGTTGTCATAAATCTGTCCGTACTATGCAAGTTAAATTTAAAGATCCCTCCCCATTCCCTAACGTAGCGCATGTAGCTTTAACATCTTAACTGTAGCCATCACAGTGCTTCAGCAAGCAAAGGGTTGAGTGTGACAGCTAAAAATTGTGTCTAAAGTGCTTGCTAAACACTCTGTAAAGATTACACCAGGTGTTTCTTGTTGTTTGTTTATGTATAAAGCTGCATCTTGCCGCTAAGAGTTTAATTAAAGTAAAAAATTAGTGAGGACTTGTATGTAGTGAGGCCTTGTAAAATTAGTAAGGCCTTAAAAGTAATAAAGCCTTATATGTAGTAGCACAGTTAAAATTAACCTTATCAAAAAAATGCCAAAGCTTGTAATGGTATTAGTCAGTCATAAGGAAAGTTTGTAGTGAGTGGCTGTGGGCCCACAGCGTAGCTCAAAAGTTATAAATTAGCTAGCACATACAAAAATTATCAGAAGGAAGATGCAGCATTGTAAGAGAAGCTACTAATTTAGAAATTAGCTGCTAACCTAGATTCAATAAGCCTGTAGATCTCAAGAAGCCCAAGGACTAAATACCAGGGTCCTTCCCAGTACCCCTCAGAAAGTGCAGATTGAAGACGCCTAACTTTGTTGAGCTTTATAAAAAAAAAAAAAACTTGTTGTACATCAGGCATCAGAGAAAACTGCCGATAAGTTGCTGATGCAAATTGTTATTGTCTGTCATTGTTGTCTTGTTATATTACGCGAAGTTGTGTGTTTGTTAAGTCAATACACCTTTCTTACCTTTTTACCCCCGACCAATCCCGAACCCTCCCACTGGCAGCTAAGACACCACACCCCACATACCCACATGTTAAACTATTGTACAGTCACTTTTATGTATACTACACAAACACACATAAATCAGGACAAAAATATTTTTTAAATCAAATTAATGTTGTAGATATTCGATTTTTAGACTATAGTTTGGTATTATTCTGGTTCTGAGATGGCAAAACTCCGTGCTGAAAGGAGTATTTCTGGGGGCAAGGGGAGGGTCTTCTGGTGGCAAAGGTCGGGGCTTAGGGGGTGGGACTTCCAGTCCCAAGATGGCAACCAAGGGGTGGGACACCTGTCAAGGGGCGGGATTACCCATGTGGCCTTCGATAGCTTGCCAGAACTTGGTAAGCGGCCCTCTGCCCGAAATAACTGCCCGCCCCTGAGTTTCATAGTAGTTAGGGGTCAGAAGGGACCTGAATAGATCATCTAGTCTAACCCCCAACCACTGGTTGGAGCACACGCTGGGATCACATGACTCCAGACAGGTGTTCATCCAACCTCTTTTTGAATTTACCCAAGGTAGGAGCAAGGACCACTTCCCTAGGAAGTTGGTTCCAGATCCTAGCTACCCTGACAGTGAAATAGTGCCTCCTACTCTCTAACCTGAACCTATTCTCCAGCAGTTTCTGGCCATTGTTCCTCTTCACCCCAGGTGCTGCTGGGGGGGAATAGGACTCTTCCTATTTGCTGCTGATCTCCCCTAACGAGTTTGTAGGCAGCCACCAAATCTCCCCTCAGCCTCCACTTGCTGAGGCTGAACAGGTTCAGGTCCCTCAGCCTCTCCTCATAGGGCCTGCCCTGTTGCCCTCCAACCAAGCGGGTGGCCCTTCTCTGAACCCTCTCAAGGCATACCACATCCTTCTTAAAGTGCAGTGCCCAGAACTGGACGCAGTACTCCATTTGTGGCCTGACCAATGTCGCGTAGATGGGAAGTATCACCTCTCTGGACTGGCTTGAGGTACATCTTTGGATGCACAACAAGGTGCAGTTGGCTTGCACAATTCATTTCACTTCCCATCCTTCATGTAACCAATGAGCTCTTTAGAATAGGGAATATTTCTTAAAATGTTTGTACATCACCTAACCCTAATGTCAGATATGATAACAGGCACAGATGGCCCTAACAAATAGGTGAGACCCTAATTTGAACATCCCGCCAGGTCAAGTACGACCCATCCACCACCACTCTCTGAGTGCACCCCATCAGCCAATTTTTGACCCATCCAACTGTGCAGGCCCGAATGCCACAGTCACTCAATTTATTAATGAGAATGGGGTGAGAGACAGTGTCAAAGGCCTTCTTAAAGTCCAGAAAGACTACGTCCACAGCGACACCATCATCCAGGGATTTAGTTACCTGGTCATAAAAGGCCATCAGGTTGGTCTGGCAGGACCTGTCTTTGATGAACCCATGTTGATTTCCCTTGGGCTTGATCTCCGAATGCCACAGTCACTCAATTTATTAATGAGAATGGGGTGAGAGACAGTGTCAAAGGCCTTCTTAAAGTCCAGAAAGACTACGTCCACAGCGACACCATCATCCAGGGATTTAGTTACCTGGTCATAAAAGGCCATCAGGTTGGTCTGGCAGGACCTGTCTTTGATGAACCCATGTTGATTTCCCTTGGGCTTGATCTCCCCTGCTGGCCCCTCACAGATGTGCTCCTTGATAATTTTTTCAAGGATTTTCCCCAAGACCGATGTGAGGATTATGGGCCTATAGTTATCCCCAAGATCCTCTACAGGTGTGAGATTTGGGCAACATAGCAAAGCCATTTTAAGTGCCTGGAATGGTTCTATCAGCGTTGCCTCAGGAAGATCCTTCACATTACATGGGAAGACCACTGCACCAATGCCAGCATCCTTTCTGCAGCTAACATGACCAGCATTGAGGCAAAGATCATGAAACTACTGGACTGACAACTGTGTGGATGGCTGATATTCATCTCCGAAAACAAGTCCTCTTCTCTCAACTTGGTCATGGTAAGAGGACCCATGGAGGACAGAGGAAACGCTTACAAGGAGACCCTGAAAGCATACCTTAAGAAGGGTGGCATCAACCCTACAAATTAGGAAGTGCTGGCGGGTAACAGGTCTCAATGGTGCTGCACCATACATCAAGCTACAGCCCATTTTGAAGAGAACCGTCTTGCTCAGGAAGCCAAGAAATGACAAAGGAGGAAGGAAAGCACACAACATCCTGGCCAAGAGTTGTCTGTGTTGTGTATCATCATCTGTCCCCCCAAGGTACCCCTTGTCATATCTGTGAAAAAAACTAGCAGAGCATGGATTGGACTCCTCAGCCACCTTAAAACTCACCAGTAATCAAGTAATCCTCCCTTCCCCTCTCCCCAGCAGACATCATCCTTGTATCAAGGGATTGCCTATCTATCTATCTAGAGAGAGAGAGAGGGAGAGAGGAAGGTTCCCACAGGCACCTCTTGCCCTTCTTCCCTAGGCTGAGGGTGTTTGCAGAAAGTTGCCTAGGATAATCCTAGCTCTTATACTGGAATGAGGGCTAAGGAGTCTGAGTCTGCCTATAGTGTTCTCTACACCTCTGGCTGAATAGGCAAAAGGTAGCTGCCACTTTGGCAGACTGTGGGGTTGGTTGCACATGCCCCTGTTGCTGTGGGTAGGGGGACCCAGACTCACCATTGTGCCAGGAAACAGTAGGGAATGATCTAATCCACTAATCCAATCCTTTCCCCAAAGGCTTCCATGGCCATAGAATGTGGATCATGGTACCTAGAACCAAGCAGAAGAGCGCTGAGGTGCCTGTGAAGGAGGTGGGGCTACTGCTTGCTGGTGGGAGATGTAAACGAGCTCAGAGTATATTTTGCCCAGGAAAATATCACCCTGAGGTGGTTTTACTTACCTCACAGGAGAGATGCCCTTCTTTTGGCCTTGAATGAGTTCGTGTAGTTAGAAGGTGGAGACCTGATCATTGCACTGCATAGACTTTAATGACTGATCTCTGCTCAATTGATAGAATTTGGATGATTTGGCCTGAGACTAAATTAAAAAAAAAAAAAAAAAAAAAAAGTGTATTTTGCCTACAGTACTTTCAGTGCATTTGCAGTGGCTTCAAGATTCTTCCAAAGACCCTGTTTCTCAAAGGACTCCCCACTCCGTCAGAGTCAGAACATCAATGCCTGCAAGAAGCAGCGTAACTGAGGGGGGCATCAGCCCCAGACATCACCTAGTTGGGGTAGAAGGGTGCATGCAAAAATAGCCCCTGCACATCTTTTGGCTGGCCACACAATAGCTGGTGCTGTCCTGTGTGCCAAAGCTACCTAGGGCAGAGAGCTGCCTTGTTATGCATCTGCTAAACCAGCTCTGATTAGCCCTAAACCAGTGGCAACACGTAGGGGGTAGATGCATGCGCACCCCGAGAGTGACCGGCTGCTCTTGCCACTTAGGCAATGGGCGGCAGCACAGGTGGGAGCACCGGTGCCCCCCCCGTGAGCACCAGCTGGGGAGGTGGGAGCATCGGTGCCCCCCCCCGTGAGCACCAGCTGGGGAGCGGCGCTCCCAGAAGCCACTTCTGGAAGCGGCTGCAGCAATTGGCCGCCTTGCAATCAGCCGTGTCCCATCCTCCATCCCCACCATTGGCAAGATTGGCAGTGGGCACTGACTGGTCACGGGGGGGGGGGGGGGGGGGCTTCTGGAAGCGGCTGCAGCAATTGGCCGCCTTGCAATCAGCCGTGTCCCATCCTCCATCCCCACCATTGGCAAGATTGGCAGTGGGCACTGACTGGTCACGGGGGGGGGGGGGGGGGGGGGGGGTGGGGGGGGGGGGGGGGGGGGGGGGCCAGCGGCGCAGGCACATCCCCCCCGACTAAGGTGGCACCAGTTGCCTATGCCCTAAACTTGGCTTTTCTCCTCAGCAATTCCAAGTAGCTTGCTTAGGTGGTTCCCTACTTAGGGTTCTCTTCCCTTTCATTATCCAGGAGATCCAGGGGCATAGGTAGGGCTGTGAATTCCACTGGGCAGCAGAGCGACAAATAGTTAGGTGCTGCAGTGCTAAAGTTCCTTTGAGTGTAGCTGGCAATGTATATTGCCTGAGATTGGTTCCAGGCAGTCACAGAATGGCTGATGTCGTATGTAATAACTAACTGATGAAAGGACAGCAGTATAACTAATGTCAATCAACAGCCTCTTCTGGAAAATAGCTCTTGTCAAACAAACCAGTATCACTGTTTCATGAGATGACAAATTGGGTATGCTCTGTTAACGTAATATACTTGGAATTCTAAAAGCCTTTAACCAACTAGTGCATAATTTATTAGTTAAAAATAAAATGTGCAATATACTTGTTAAAAACAGGGCTATACCAAATGAATATGGCACATACGATCTATCTAGCTGTTATGTGATAAAAAGTAATTATTCCCAGGCTGTAACCCTTGTTTGGGGTTTCTAGTGGAGTCTTGTAGAGATTTCTTCTTTTAATTCAGCCTTATCAATGTCAATGAATACAATGGAATACAATTAAAATAATTGCTGGTAAAGGTTATGGATGATGGAAAAATTGGAGAAGGTGTAAATAAGGAGAAAACAACTTAGAGGAAGCTTGATTGCTTGGTGAAGTGCAGTCCTTCAAGCAAACATTTCAGGACAGCTAAATGCATCTTAGGTTCACCACATTCTGTTTGGGGTTTTGCCAGTTCTTCTGCGGTGACCACAGTAAAGATAAGGCACTCCAGCTATTCCATGAGTGAAACTAAACTGAACTATACTGCCACCATTGATACCTCTAGGTAAAAAAAAAAGAACAACTTCCCTCACACATCTTTTTTAAAATAAAGAAAGGCCTCAAGTCAAAGAATAGGCCACAATGACAAGATGAAGATTGCTCACAGGGATGGCTGTGGCAGAAGGGCTTTGTCCCAAGTATGATTGTACCAGGGGACTGTTCTCAGGGGAGTATACTGGAGTGGGAATTTCTGTCTGTGAAGGGCCTTGTGTAGGGGTCTCTGGACAGCAAGGGGAGAGGGGTTGGAGTGGGGTGGGCAAAACATAGCCTGCAGGCCAGATCTGGCCTGCCAAGGGATTTTCTCTCACCCACAGCAGGTCCTTCAGCCCTGCCCAGCCCAGGCGCAGAGGGCAGCCTGAGTCATAACGCACTCAGCTAGTCCTGCCACGCCCGAGTGCAAAATGGGGCTGGGGTGGCACAGTGGCCAGACTCCATTTCCCAGCAGCCCTGCTAGTGGCTGTTCCTTCCAGCTGCTGCTGCTGCCAATGTTGCCACCACTGTTGGACCCAGCCCTACTGCCCAGGTCCCCCGGCCTGTCCACCCGAAACCCCCCACTGAGGGCACCAGACAGAGCAGTCAAGTGGGGTCTTCATGGAGACTGGCCCAGGACCCATGTGTGCCCCTGCTGAGCATGTCCTGCCAGCACAGGTGCTGGTCAGTCTTCATGGAGTCCCCGGGGTGGGTTCCAGATCATTGTGCAGTGACAGTGTGGAGCCAGGCCCCGGGGCAGAGCCATTTAGGGAATTTTGGTGAGCTGTTGTGGGCTGGGTCAGCACCCCACTCCAGCCCAAATAATTGGCCACCCCTGCATTGGAGTGATGTACATGTTTATAGCCAGTAGAAGGTTTATACCCAGAAGTGCCAGGAACACTCCATACTCCTTCCATCCAAGGCAGGCTAGCAAGAAACCCCGAGCAGATAATACCAGGGCAGGCCTTCCCCAGGGACAGAGATAAAGTCAGGGGTTCCTTCAGAAGTTACTGACTGAAGGAATGTGCCCAATAGAGCTATGGGCACTGGAGCAAACCTCACAGCACAGGGAACAGAGGAAGAGGTTTTGCTGCCATCTACCCCAGACAGTTTCCTTTAGGCTGAGTTCTGATCCTTGGAGGCAGATGCATAACAAAGCAGCTCTGTGCCCTGGGTAGCTTCAGCACACAGGACAGCATCAGTTATTGTGGTGCCAGCCAAAAGCTGCTCAGGGGCTATTTTTGCATCCTCCCTTCCACCCCACTAGGTGATGTCCGGGGCTGTTGCCCTGCTCAGTTACACTGCTTCTTGCAGGCATTAATGTTCTGACTCCAAGGGAGTGGGGAGTCCTTTGAGAAACAGGGTCTTTGCAAGAATCTTGAAGGCACTACAAGTGCACTGAAAGTGCTGTAGGCAAAATACACTTAAAAAAAATTGTTTTGGGCCAAGTCAGCTAAACCAGTTCTGAATTCTATTGATTGAGCAGAGATTAATCATTAAAGTCTGTACAGTACTACCATGGGCAAGTAACCTATTGCCCAGACTCTTCAGCCTGGGGCTTCAGATACTCCCAAATCCATGGCAGGCATCCTACTCCTCTCTGGAGTCTCAGCTATGAGCCCTCTTCCTGCAGTGAGTAGCTAAACAAGACCTGAGTGCTGGTCTTACCTCTCCAAAGAGAGTGAGCTAACCATCAGGCTATTGTGTTAGAAGTGGAATCTTAATCTCCTCCATTTAAACTGTTCCACTTTGTATAAGGAATTCAATATTCATTGGAACAGGAATTTGAACCTGAAATTATGAGTCCTTATTGCCTTTTCCTCTAGATCAATACGGCTACAGCCTGGATACCCGACACATGGAAGATATTGAATTTTAGCTCATTTTTTAAAATGAAATCTTCATATTTTCCCAAGCAGGAAGCAAGTGTGACCACCTGAAACCTGAGATCCTGCTCCTGCCTTTGTTTCAAGGTAATTTGCATCATCACAGATCCTCACAGGAGGTGAGAGGCTCCATACCAGCTATGAATTGACTTGCCCAGAGGAGTTTTCCATCTATTGACTCCTCTGTGAAATCCTGTGAAATATAAACTTTCATTTATCCCCAGGAGAACTTTATAATCTTTTCTCCAGTGCCTGATGAAGGGTGTTTGTGCCCAAAAGCTTGCAATTATAGAATTTTTTTTTGCAAAAATCTGGTTGGTCTAATAAAAGATATCATCGCTACTACGGGTCCTGATAACCTGAAACACAGGCATTCCAGGGGAGTTCCTCACTGCTGAGCTGCAGAGTATCACTCTACTGCCCCCCGCCCCCCCAGCTCCCCTAGCACCACACTTACTTACACAAAGCAGAACAACTTCAGTAGCATATTTTGATCCCAGCACAGCCTATAACCACTAGCCCACTGGTTCAGGTATTTTGCTGGGCTTAGAGACTGGAGTTCAATTCAGCTCCTGCTCTACATCAAACAGAGCCTGACTGAAACCCAAGCTCTCCTGTATCTGAGGAGAGCTCTAAGCAGTGTGCCATTGGATATGATCAAATGCATGTACATCCCTGGCTGGCTTTTGTATGCAAGTCAAGCATTCTCAGTTTCCCAGTTTATGCCTACTATGCTGGGCAGGCGAGCAGCAGGACAAATGTCTAATCTGAAGTCATGTCAAATTTAGCAATGCAGGCAACAGCATGATCAAACAAATAGTGCTGCTCTGCCTTTTAAATCAGAGCACATGAAGTTGCATTAAAGCAAACCAATGTGCAGGCTAAGCAGCACAGAGCAGGGACAATTAACTACTTACCGAGCTAGGCAAATGCTACACTGCTTCTGGCTCAGGAGGCAGACTGGCTGGTTGGAGCTATGTGATATACTTGAGGTGCCACTACCTGGCAAAGAAAATCTGCAACATATTCATTTACCATGCTTCAGCTGCTCTGTGGTAACTGCCCATGTGCACCCTCTTACCCTGCAGTAAGTGAAGCTTAATCAAATTAGCTTCCCCCATTAAGGAAAAAAACAGCTAAACTAATCTGGGTTATCTTTTGTTTACTACAGGATAAGAGCCTGTACCGAATCAGTTACATGGCATAGGGGCTGCTGGTGAGTCTTGACCTTCATTTACCTCGCAGTAACTTGTTTGTGCGCCTGTGGCCTAAAGCCCAGAGGGAATGTTACCAACAGAAATGTAAGTACTGCACTCCCAGCATTATGGAGCAACTGAGCAGGGGGTTGGTGAATGCTGGTGGGGCATAAATACTCGATTTAAGTAGAAGATAAGGCTCCTAGAGGCCTGACTCTCTCTGTCAATCTAGTTTACAGATTACTTCAGCAGCTTTTTGAATTATTGGCAGAACTTTTTTTTCCCAGTCCTCTGTAATTTTCCTCCTTTTCCAAGAATTGGTACAAATTAACATCAGTAGACCCGAGAGAGAGCATCTTCATCTAACTCTTTTAGGACTTGTGGGTGCAAGTTATCCAGAACTTTTGTTTAAACAGGGTAAGCAGTAGTCAGACTCTGTGGCAGTGGTTCTTAAACTTTTTAGATTTGAGGCAACCCTTGAGAGACTCAAGGCATCCCTCAGAAACTGACAGCTCTTAGTTTTCAACTCTTTTTTTGACCACAGGAAAAAATACAGCAATTTTGCTGCAAAGAGCTCAGAAAGACTACAACAGGTCAGAAAATCCTGTTGGATTTCAATTAAATCTGTGTATTCTGCTAAATACCTTGGGAACAACATAAAAAAAAGGAAGGAACATGTAACGGTGCCAACCTAGTAACCCATGGCATCCTTAAAAGGGATCTCAAGGCACCCCAGGGTACTGCAGCAACCTGGTTGAGAATCTCTGCTCTTTGGTATTTAGAATAGATTTTTTAGTTCTCGGCTGTACAGCTCCCAGCACCATACCAGCATCTCTTAAACTTGCTACAGAGTTGCTTCACACTGGATAAGCATTCCCTATTTTCATTCTCATCTGAACAGGATACTTCATTCTGTCCTCAAGTAACTCCTGGAGTGGACAAGTGAGCACAGGCTTACAAGACCCTAAATGTCCACAACAATGTGCCCCCTGAGTATTTACACATGAGCTCAGGGACACAGCCTATTCACTTTGCACAGATGAATCCCATCCCATAGAGTCAGGGTCAAGTGACCCCAAAATATCACAAACAGTTACTGCATTTCTGCAGATCCCCGAGTCTGAGGGAGTTATGAAGCAAGTACAACTGCCCTGCTACCAGAACAATCAGGCCTGCCAACTGGGCAAACACATCGCACAGGCTTTTGTTGTCATTAAAATGTTATCTTAGGGGAAAAATGGGCCAGGTGTAAGACCAATCCCCAAATGCTCTGCATTGGAGAGGAGTAAGAGCATGAAGGGCAGCCCATGGAGAAGGGAGTCGGGCTTCCACTGCTCAGCTACAGACAGATTTGCTCCGTTCTCAGCTTCTGAAGGATGGGGAACAGCAATTGAAAAGTGGGATTCATTCCTTGTACTTTTTTAATTTAGAAACATCAGCACTCTTACTTACCAGTGTCCTCACTCCTTAAATTAAAGGAAGGCAACTGTTGCTGTATCTTTAACAAAGATGGACTTTCTCCCAAGTTTCTCAGACATTCAAGTTAAGCATAGGTTCAACAGATAGAAATTAAACAGTCTGAATAAAAATCCACCCAGTCTCCAGATGCTGACAGAGACAACTAGGAGAAACAGAATGAGATACTTGGGGCTCTAGAAGTAAAAACCAAGTGGGAAAATAAATCAGCCTTTCCCCATTAAGCTTTTAGGCCTTCTACATATTTGTCAAGACAGGAAAGGGCATAAGCTTTTCCATTCATAGATGAATATGAATATTGCCATGTTCCTGTCATAGGATGCTGGTACATGACAAAGGAATGGATCAAGCACAATGGCTAAGAATTGGGCGGGAAACAGATCCCTCCAAAGCTGAGAGGTACAGGCTGGGACGTGATACTGAGGATGCTTCTAGGAGGACGAGACTCAGCCAGAGACTGGCGCAGGAATAGCTGACTTCCTCTCCAAAAACAGATGGGTTCTGGGTTGGTGCTCTGGGATGACTTCTTTTGTTGCCATTATCTTAGTGGCTTATCCCAAGGTTCATTCTCACACTGGGCACTACCTTCTTACTTAGACACCAGAGCTACTTGTGGGGCAAGATTTCCCTCCATCTGAGCATGGGGCATGCTTGCTGATAGCAGGGCCACATATGGTTCTTGAATGATTCACAGATTTGGAACTGATTTGGCTGATTTGCTTTGGGACACGAAAAATTTTCCTTGGAAAAAAAATAAAAAAATCTGAGCATGGGGCAGACTCAGATCTCACTCTTCCCTGAGGGAAATGAAAGAAAGAGAGGAAGTAGTGTGATGGGCGGGGGGGAAGAAGTATGGCAATTCCTGATGAACTACAGAAAGGAGGCAGCTGAAAAGGACTGTTTCTCCTGGAGAGAGAAGAAGAGACCGAGTGCAAGTAGGAGAGAGAGTCCATCTGATGAGTGTCAGGGGCATGGAAGGCTGCCCCAGGGGAAGGAGGATGTTAGGAGCATCTCACCCCAGGCAGGCCGTGCATTTGGGAGAGTAGGTGTGCAATGCACCTGTACCCCCTTGGAACAACCTGCTCTGACCTGGGCCTGTTGGTCACAGGGCATGCATAAGAGCCTCCTTGTCCACTTCCTTTCTGCCTTGGGACCATGAACATGTCCTGGCTTTGTGAGTTTGCTGCTGGGCTCTCCAGAGGCTCTCTGATCCTGCAGGTCCCTCAGTCCCTGAAGTGGTCAGAAATTGCTATTTGGAGGTTTGGGATTTTGCTTTCTGACTGACTGGCCTAAACTTTGTAATCTATATAAACTTCTGTTTCTGTTCCCAGTGCAGTTCACTGTAGGCGCATCTACACGTAACTGTGCTTTAGTACTTCCTTTTGGAAGTAGTAAAGCACAGTGCAGGATGGGTGGTTACTGCACTGTGCACATAGCACACATTTAAATTTCACTGCTATGTTACTGTAATAGCATGCTAGACCGGGGAAGTGTGTCACTATGGCAACATAGCTGTAAATCGGGTGTAGACTCACGTGATGGCTACATCACCATAGCATGTCATACAGCGATGTAGCACGTCATTATATCACAATAGCGCAACATGTAGACACACACTGTCAGGAAGCAGATTGTGTTTTTTTTGGTTGAGGGGATCTTGGATACAGCTCTGAAGCTGCTGCTAATGAACAAATCTGCAGATGTTCACAGAGCGCAGGAAAGGAGCAGTCTCAAACCTCGGTTTTAGATTCTATGTGCTGACCGCAAAGCAGCTGTACAAGGCAGAGAGAGGCTGGGGGAGATAGTGGTTTGGCTACTAACCTGAAACTTGGGAGCCTGAGTCCCTGCTCTGCCACAGGCTTCCTGTGTGGCCTTGAGCAAGTCATTTAGGACCAGATCCTATTCAAGTACTGAAAATCTATTCATATGCCTGCTGTTGTAACACACAGTCAATTGATCCCTTATAACTGAGTCACAAAAAAGCAGCAAGGAAGAGGAGGACCCACCTACCTTTTTCATTCACTGTTTTTCAGAGACTTGAACAGGGAGGAATAGAGTAACACTTAAGTGGACTTAGGTACTTATGCACCTAGGAGGTGGGATAGGATCTGGCCCATAATCTCTTTGTGCTTCAATTTCCCAAGTAGAATAATATATTGTCCCCCAGGGATACCAGCAGCCAGCTTCCCTGCTTGGATCCAGAGGCAAAAAAGGTCCCCTCCATTATCAAAGTGGCACCTGTATCTATCTCTGCTCATTTGTCATTTCCAGCTCAGAGTCTCTGCTCCTTTGTTTTGCTGTGGATTTTTCACTCTCTGCTTCCCTTCCCCTAAAATAAACTCTAGCGAGATGATTTTCCAACAGAGGCCCCTTCAGTAGCAAACCCTTTGTTTATACAGAGCAAGGTTACATTTAATAACTTCTTACACTTATTCCACATTGGGGAAGGGCAGCGATAGGCATCAGGGGCTTGTTGTCAGTACATGACTGACTCACTACAAGCAGGCAGTTAGACCTTGTCTATACCGTCTCCCTGCCAAGGCCCACCAAGGAGGAAATAAACTCCTTCCACTTGCTCCCACTCTGTTTGTATGCCCAGACCCAGCAGTTAGGCCAGGTGGATGGCTTAGAGCGGTCCAGTGGACATGTCCCATCCGTGTTCTCAGCTTTTCCAAAGAGAGAGAGTCTGAGAGCAGTGAGGATACATGCTCAGAAGCCCAGAGGAGAGAGCCAATATAGAAGGGGCCCAAGTATGCAGCAATTTCATATGTTTTGTGTGTTGTACATAAAACAGATTCCTCATCCCACCACAGGGATGGGCAAGGATTGTTCCTGGTTAGCCCAAGTTCTGAGCCAAGATCCAGGTTGTTCCTGTAAGTGAAAGACAGTAATGGTGGCATCTGGTATTTCTTTGGTGTAACCCTATTTAGTTACAAATATTGTACCCAGAATCCTATGTCCTCAAACAGAAGGAGGAAACAGAAACAATCAGTACCCATGCTCACTGACCCATGCCTCCTCTCCAGCCTGCCTGTTCCCCAAGGAGCTCCAAGTCCACTTCCTCTCAGGGACACACGCCTGATGGCTTCCCTTGCTGTCTGTTGGCTTGCTGCTCTCACATACACAGTTTGCCAAGCAGTATCCCAAAAGTGGTCAACCCATGGCATTTGTGCCACAAGTAGCACAGGCAGCCTGTGTGTGTGCAAGATGGCAGATCAGGGAGGGAACAGAAACAGATAGGCCACTGAGCAGGAAGCAGAAGAACAGAGCAGGCAGGGGAGTAAAGGGTAAGGAGCAGATAACAGAGTGACAGATTGGGCAGGGGGTTCAGAGGGGTACTTGGGGGAGGGGGACTTGCTGAAAAGGTTGGCTCCCATTGCCTGAATTTTAGCAGCCCCAGGGAAACACCTCAGTTGTCATATGTTAGTCCTGCTGAGGCTTCACCAGGTAGCCAGTTGCCTTGCGTGCTGCACTCTATTGTCTCCAGTTATGCCATTTCATCTGGGGCTTACTTGCTCCTCCCATTTTGCATGAAGGAAGGATAGTGAGCCACACCAATCAGCTCTAGGACTGTCTGTAGATCACAGCTGCACTCAGTGGCAAGCCTTAGGACCTTCCAGCACCCTGCTACCCTATGTAGAAAGGGTGTCTGCAAGGGATGCTCTTATATTCTGACTTAGAAAATTAGGGTTGGAAGGGATCTCAGGAAGTCATCTAGTCCAACCCCCTGCAGGACCATCCCCAACTAGATCATTCCAGCCCGCTCCAAGGATGGAGATTCCACCACCTCTTGTAACATGTTCTAGTGCTTCTCCATGCTCCTAGTGAGAGAGTTTTTTTCCTAATATCCAACCTAAACCTCCCTTCCTGCAACTCTTTGTTCTGTAATCTGCCACCACTGAGAACAGTCTAGCTCCATCCTCTTTGAAACCACCCTTCAGGTACTTGAAAGCTGCTATCAAATCCCTCTCAGTCTTTTCTTCTCCAAACTAAATAAACCCAGTTCCCTCAGCCTCTCATAAGCCCCAGCTCCTAAACTGAACCACAACTTGAAATTTGTTATACTTTTACAATTAAATAAAGGAAGCTAAAGAGGACAACAGAAAAAAGAAAGACTAGAAGCCAGCCTGCCAGTCAAAGCCATGCAGAGAGACAGCCCACGCTGCCAGTCACCCAAGCAGATCTGAGAGAAAGAAAACAAATTATTCCATGTTGGCATTTATATGTTGTCTGAGGAACGGATTACTTTGGGTCCTTGTGGGACAATCATGGTATTTAATATGTATTTTGTGGATGGTATTTGCATTATGCTGGATATTAGGATTAAATAAAAATTCTCTGATGCAGTTTTGCTTGGTTCTGTGATCATATTATTATTTGTACAACATTTTTTTAAAATAGCACCCAAGGTCTGTGTGCACACTCATTTATACCTGGTATTTTAAATTACTGGGGTTGCTTTGGTTACCAGCTTCTACGGGTTCCGTCATGAAATGTGGACTAAAGAATCAGTGAGCCACCCTTAGATTTCAAGAACAGGGTTAACTTTGCTTAATTTTGGAATTCTGTTTAAGCACTGAAAGAGCATTTTAGAAACTAAAATGCATCCATGCAATTGACACTGATGTAAATTAGAACATTAGTGACAACAGTGTTTTTCCAGGCTCTTCTAGCCCAGGGAAGTGCAGTTGATCCTTATAATTCTTGAATTGGAATTGTGACAGGGGCCCATCTCAAGGCTAGTCACATCACCCACCACCTGTCTAGGGCAGTCCACCCACCTGAGTCACCCATCACACCTTTGATGCAACTAACAAGTTGTTTCTAGGTGGAAGGCTACCCCTTTTATGCCCCAATACCAAAGATGCAATACACAGCTCCCACCTTTCCTTTACCATGTCCCATGCCTCACAGGTTGTTCTACTACTGTTGTCACCTCTGTGCACCCCTCTGGCACCACGGTCTCTGGCCCCTATGTCTACCATGCTCTTCTGGCGCTGGGCCCTCTGGCCCCAGTCTCTGTACCCCTCTGGTGCCAGGTCCTCTGACCCGTGTCTCCGCACCCCTCTGGCACCAGGCCCTCTGATGTTGGGCTCTCTGTGCCCCTGGAGCTGCACCCCTCTAGCATTGGGCTTTAGACAATAGGTTGCCCTGCCCACTGGGCACTAATGACACCTCCTCCTCCCCTTATAGCTTCATCCCAAAATAACTGCTGCAAACAATAACACAAGCATAAGCCCCTGGGCTATAACAAACATTAACCACGAAGGCAGCACTCTTCCCCTTTAAGTGGGCAAACGTCCACCCTTAGGGTAGCATGTCCTCTAGCCCTGGGTACCTGTGGAGGTCCTGGAGTCTTACTGCACTTGGGTAGCAAAGCAGGCAATGCCAGGGCTCAGGTAGCTCCCTCAGCAGGAGCTCCTTCCTTAGCCAGGTGCCAGAGTGAACCCTGTTAGCTCCAGCCCTGACCCTATATGTCCCCAGGGCCCTGCCTCCTTCTGGTCATCTGACTGCCTGCAAGTGCTGGCCAATTACCCCATTAGGCTGTCACTCAGGCAACCTGTAGCTGTGGAGCTCTGCCTAACCTTCAGGGCTCCCCGGACAGGCTGCTTCAGCCCTTGGAGGAGCAGGCATATCTTAGTGCCTTGCTACAGGAGTGAGTGAAATAAATACCTATCTAACAGTCTGGATAATATGGATACCGTCCAGGCCTTTTCAGTCTTTTCTGACTGGCAACCCTGTATCCCAAACCAAATTGTTTGTTACTCCCTTATATCTAGTATAAAAATAAAAATTAGGAAATGTCTGAATAGTAGTAGTGTGAAGCTTCAGCAATGGGTTCACCTGTGTGTTTCAGGAGGCCAATGAAGACTACTTAATTTTGAAGGGAAAGAAGGTATGAAGAGTCTGGAAGCAAGATTTTCTTTGCTTTAGATCATAATAAACTTTTCAATTTTCTGTGACCCCTGAGTGCTTTTCATGACCCCGCTAAGAGGCAGAACCCATGAGCTGAGGAGCACTGTATTCTCCTACTTTCATAGGGTGCAAATCCAGGGAAACACCGGGCGTGGAACGGAATTGCAGAATTTGGCCTGACTTGCTCCTGTCCAAGCACTTGCTGCTTGTTTCTGACAAGGGACAGCTGGGCTAGACATGGCCCTTCAGGAGGATCAAGGTGTACAGTTTTCCCTCCTGACCCTATTTGCATATCTCCTCTCAACCCAGGCAGGCCTGCCCTTTGGCATGTGCCTTCTGATTGGGCTATTTTTATTGCTGCTGCTGGCCTTGGGTGCCACACAAGTCTAGGACACCTGGGGCAAGTGCTCCTGCAGTCTTGGGCTGTGTTTGTGTCACTGGGCCAGTTCAGAAATGCCCCAAGAGCCCAGGGAGCAGCTAGACTGAGCGCTCAGGGCATCCTGTCCATGTGCCCTTCAGGGGCGATATCTTGCTGTTCTCTTCATTTCAGGTTCTGACGAGTGTCTGGCTCTGAGCAGTCAGTGTTCTCCCACCGCCATCCCACCTCGTGATACTGCAGAGAAACTCATGGCAGAGACAGGAACAAGGCAAACTGTGTTTTGGAAGCCCAGAGCACTCACTGCAGAGGGCTCTGTGCAGGATGTGAGCGAAGCAGGATGACACACCTCCACCACCTGGCAGCATAGGAAACATACTGGGTCACACCTGGGCTGTTCCCACTCTCCAGTGCCTCAAAGGACACAGCCCTGCCCTGGCTCCCTGCACACCATCAAGACCCTGCTGCTAACCCATTGTTGCCCTCATGATTTGGCACAGACAGCTTGAACTGTAGCTCCCCTCTGCCCAGCTCCACAACCAGCGTGCTAATAAGCAGACGGCAGTGGAGCTGTGTGAACAATACCCCTATTATCTTGTGGTGGGGCAGGAGGAGAAATGCAGAAGCCTGGGCCAGGCCAGCTCAGTTCTGGGTGACTGGGCTGGAACAGTCTGCATGTGGATCCATCAGACTCCCACCTGAGTCTGCAGAGCCCCTGCCACTGGCAGGATGGCCAAACCCTACAACATCACTGCAGCTGCAGGTCCTGCCCAGCAGAGCAAAAGACAGTGGCCTTCGTAGGTTCTGGGTGTAAGGTCAGGGGCAAACTGAAGCTGTCCCTCCCTGGTGAGAGCTCCCAACAACCCTGGTGACTCCCACAGATGCATGAAAATCCCAAGTCCCAGGGGTCCATGTTTCCATAGAGCACTTCAGAGGTTTGAAGGCCAGAAGACTCCAGAAGTTTCCACTAATATGGCAGCAGTGGAAACCCGCAAGCCACAAGCCTTGAAACCCTGCCCAGAGCACTGGTTCCCTGGGCAGTGCTTGGGGAAACTCACACTGGTAAGGAGCACTGACTGGGTGCTGCCATGACATGATCAAATGAGAGTGGTGTTTGCAGTGGAGAGTGGGTTGCCCACTGAGCCACTCTTCAGGGCTGGTTCCAGGTGGAGAGCTACAAAAATGTT
>NW_005842250.1:1727627-1766411 GCF_000455745.1 Alligator sinensis
GCAATGCCAGCCAGACCCTAAGGTACCTCATAGTTTCATAGTTGGTAGGGTCAGAAGGGACCTGAGCAGATCATCAAGTCTGACCCCTGCCATGTCAGGAAAGAGTACTGGAGTCAAATGACCCTGGCTAGGTGTCTATCTAGCCTCCTTTTGAAGACCCCCAGGGTAGGAGTGAGCACCACTTCCCTTGGAGTTGGTTCCAGATCCTAGCCGCGCTGACTATGAAGTAGTGCCTCCTGATGTCTAGCCTGAACCTACTCTCCGTCAACTTATGACCGTTATTTCTTGTTGCTTCCGGTAGTGCTCAGGGGAACTGGGACTCTCCCATTGCCTGCTGGTCCCCCTTGGCCAGTTTATAGATGGCCACCAGATCCCCTCTCAACTTTCTCTTGTGGAGGCTGAACAGGTTCAGGTCCCATAGCCTTCCCTTGTAGGGCCTGCCTTGCTGCCCCCGATCATGCGAGTGGCCCTCCTCTGGACCCTCTCGATGCTGTCCACATCCCTCTTGAAGTGTGGTGCCCAGAACTGGACGCAGTACTCCAACTGTGGCCTGACCGAGTGCTGCATAGAGGGGGAGGATCACCTCCTTGGACCTGCTCGTGATGCGTGTATGGATAGCCTTCCTGACGTCATCCCCAAATTGTCGGCCCACGTTCATCTTGGAAGCAATAATGACTCCAAGATCCTTTTCTGCCTCTGTGCTGAGAAGAAGGGAGTTCCCCAGCCTGTAGGTATGCTGCTGGTTCTTCCTCCCCAGGTGCAGTACCTTGCACTTGTCCGCATTGAAACCCATCCTATTCTCATCCGCCCACCCCTGTAACCTGTCCAGATCTAATTGCAGCCTGTCCCTCTCCTCTAGTGTGCCCACTTCTCCCCACATCTTAGTGTCATCCACGAATGTGAAGAAGGTGCTTTTCAACCCCTTGTCCAAGTCGCTGATGAAGATGTTGAACAGTGCAGGCCCGAGGACCAAGCCCTGGGGGACCCCACTGCCTACATCCCTCCAGGTCGAAAATGACCCATCCACCACCACTCTCTGGGTGCGGCCCTCCAGCCAATTTGTGACCTATCTGACCATGTAGGCATCGACATCACAGTCGCCTAATTTTTTAATGAGAATGGGGTGAGAGACAGTGTTGAAGGCCCTCCTAAAGTCCAGAAAGACTACGTCCACCATGACACCTGCATCTAAGGATTTTGTGACCTGGTCATAGAAGGCCACCAGGTTGGTCTGACAGGACCTGCCTCTAATGAACCCACGTTGGTTGCCCCTAAGCATAATCTCTCCTGCTGGTCCCTCACAGATATGCACCTGGATAAATTTACCTGGTGGTAAAGCCACCTCTACCTCACCATCTCCACCTCAAGAGTAGTCTAAGGGAGGATCAAATTAAACCTGACTCTGAAAGCACATGAGGGTGGCTCTGTGTGCTGCCAGGCTGCATGTGTGCTGCTCAGGGCTGTGGACTCTGCATGGCAAGAAATGGGACATTTCTGTACTAGCACCTGGTTCAAGACCCAGCACGGAGGGGACTAGGACACTGGCTGGGCTCACACGTTGCTAGACAACGCAGTGCACTCTGCCTCCGCTGTCCACATTGTGGAGACCAGTGTCCAGGTGCTGAGCATGGAAGGGGCCAGGGCCAAGGCCAGGGCAGACACTCACAATCACGTGTGTTGGGACCATCCATGCTCCTGACAGTCAAGGCACTGAGCTCACACCCTCTGGGTGCTCAGGTGCGTGGCAGTAGGTGGGGAGAGCATGGTAGGGAGGCAGAGAAGGAAATTCTGATCAAGACAGCCTGCCTACACACACAGAGTTATGTAGATAGATAGATTTTTTTTGTGTAACAGCTGCAGGGCTAAAGACCCCTGGAAAGGCAGAGCAGGAAAGCTTGCAGCCACAGCTGTGATGCAAAAGCATATGTGTGTTTTTGATTGGCTCCTGAGGCAGGGGACGGAAGGAAATTCAGCCCCAGACACCCAGGCTCAGAGAAGGAAGGGAGCCCTGGGGCCAGGAAGTGTGAGCAAGAACGGCTCTGCAGCCTACCTGTGAAGAGAAGCTGCAATGAGTGACAGGGAGAAAACAACCTGGTATCCTTTTTTCCCTCTCTAAGGAAAAAGGATCCGTGTGGAGAAACAAGGGTGGTGAGGTAGATTTGCCTAGGAGGGCAGGGTGTTGGTCTGGGAAGGCTCTGGGGAGAGTTAACTGAGAAAACGGCCTGGGGCTGTGTGGGTGATAAGCATGATGACAACAGTGAAAACACTGGAATGGTGTTGGGTGCATGGGCATGCTGGTGCACAGTGTGAACTGTGTAAAGGGGGTGAAAATAGTTTAACTGTCAAAGTATGCTTTGGTTTGTCAAGTGAACCACAATGTTCACTTGACAGTTTGCTAGAGGTACAGTTATATATATGTGTAAAAGACTGCCAATGTGGGCTCACCAGATTGGCTTGAGATAGTTACCCTGGGCTAGAAACAGTGCCGGTGAACTCTGAGCAACCCCAAGGGTGAAGCAGGGGAGCCCTGCCCTGTGGAAAAGGAGAAGCAATCGAAAGGGGTTTTCAATCCCCTCATTCGCGTGGAAGGGGGATGGCCGGGGTTGTGGGCCACCCACCCTGAGCCCTTGTTGGCCGGTTTGCAAGCCAGGGAGGGACTATCTGAGGGGATAAAAGCAGCATCTGAACTGGCATGGGGGCTGCTGACAGTGACTCTGGGAGCCCTCTGAAGAGCCTCGAAGGCCCTGGGAGAAGAAGGCAGCGGCAGTCGGCCGTGCCTCCAGCCCTGCAGCAGAGAGGGAGCAGCGGCCAGGGCTTGGGGCAGAGAGCTGGTGCCCCAAGGCCCCATTGCAGTGTGCTGGACGTGCCGGGCATCCCGGAGACTAGGGTGGCAGTCAGCCCCCCACTCCACTGCGGAGAAAAGGCAGTGGCCAGGAGCGCAGGCAGCATCCTTATCTGGAGCAGGGCCAGTGAGTTGAGGAAACCCTTTACCTTCCCTGGGGAAGCGGGACAGCAGCAGGCAAGGCATTGGGAGCCTGAGGAGCCGCAGAGTGCCAGGACGAGGGTCCCCAGGAACTTGGGGCGCAGGCCGGCACTCGGAGCAGGATTGGCGAGCCTCAAGGCGTGTGGGGTGCTCGGCCAGTCATTCAGAGCAGGGGTTTAAAGCAACGACCCCTGGGAGCTGCCTCTGCTGCTGGCCCTCTGCCACTGACTGCCCCAGAGGGGACTCAGTCCTGTCCCTTATTCTGCAGCTGATTGTCATTGGATGGAGTCCCTGAGCTTTGTGCTTGGGTCATGCTGATTGCTGCAGGAGCCTACTCTGTTGCTTGTTGCTTGCCTTTTTGGTTGCCAGGGAGGGTCTCCCTTCAGCTTCTTTGAGGGGTTGGGGTTTGATACAATTTGGTTGATGCAGACCAGAAGAGCTTAACCTGTTGCAGTCTGTCACTTATGGGGAAGCCAGTTGGACCTGCTGGGAGTGACCACCTTGCTTCCTTGTGGTAGCATCTCAGAAGTGGCTGAAAGCTGCCAGTTACCCTACCTGTGGTTCTTGAGTCAAGGGTTGACTAATGCATCCTGGTTTGTTTTGTGATTCTGGTTATGCCATTTAAGTTCACTTGTAAATAACCTTTCCTATTATTCTTGTTTTGTAAATAAAGTATAAGTACCTCAATCAGTTAAGTGTTAGACCTTCTTGGGACCACGGGCTGCTCTGTGGGGAGCAGGGGCCGGCTGGAAAGTAAATTGGTGCTGGCCGGAAGCCCTACTCCACTCTCACACCATCTCTGATACTGGGCAGGGGTGGCAACTATTGGGCTGCCACCTGGGTTACATATGTTTATTTTTTATTTTTTTTGCAAAAAAAAAAAAAAAGGCTCAGGAAATCTGCCTGCCCCAATCACATCTCCTGTGCACCCTGGCCGGCCCTAGTAGTGTCCACACCAGCCCCTCTATCCTGACTTCAAGAAGGGTCTGGAGGGGCAGAGCAGCTGGGAGGTGAGTGCAGGATGCCCTTCACTCCTGACCCGTAGACCCCTACCCCCCCAGCCCTCCTGCCCAAGCAGCTCCCGCGTTGCTGTCTCTCTCTCTCTCTCTCTCTCTCTTTCCCACACACACACTGGAGCCCGTGTGGGGAGCACATGACCTCTGACAGCCAATCACCTTGCCTCCTGCTCCCAGGCCGAAGCTGCCAGCCTGGGAAAGCAGAAAACCCAGACATTTGCTCTTTTTAAAAAACCCGCACAGGGGTCCAAAAAAGAGGACATGTCCGGGAAAATCCAGATGTATGGTAACCGTAGTGCAGGTGCCACCTGTTGGGGTCTGGATGAGGACAGCATGTGGAAGTTACTGCTAGGTGGCATCCTGGACAGCTGGCTTCAGGGCTTCTGGGTCCTCTCTCCTGCTCTGGGATCTTGGGCACTCCCTTCTTTCTGCCATATACAGTGAAGGTTGTGCTTCCTCTGCCCACAGGGCTGGGTAGAGACAGAGGGGCTGAATGATTCTTAGGGGTCTGGGAAAGACAGAGCTTTTTGGAGAGGGCAGAGTATGGTGCCTGAGCAGGGGCTGTCAAGGCTTCTCATGAGACTGGGCACTTCAGAAAGCCTGCCTCAGAACATCACAAAGCTGAGCCACAGGACCTTTGCAGGTTGGAAAAAATGCTTGGGAGTCTCAGCCTGCTATGGGATGGCAGTGGAACACCTTGGGCCAGATGTAGGTGCGTTAGTGGACTTAGGCAGACAAGGTTCTTTGGGTAAATCTGATATCTTTTATTAGACCAACTCAAATAGTTGGAAAAATTCTTCTTAGCAAGCTTTTGGGAATAAATACCCTTTGTCAGGCTGAGGAAGCAACTGCAGTTGGTGTGTGCTTTTCCTGGATGGAAAAATAAATAATCCAATGCCTATATTTAGATAAATCCAGTGTCTATATTTAGTCCATGATTTTTTGTATCCAGGCGATTGATGAAGTAAAGTTCATAGGTTCGTCTGTGAAAAGTGTTTTGTAAATTCCCTTTGAGGATTAGAACTGAGAGATTGGAGACAGAGTGGTTTTCCTGTGAGAAATGAGCCCCTCCAGGTAACTGGGTATTCTTGTCCTTAATAGATTTCCGGTGTGCATTCATTCTGGTGCGCAGTTGTTGTTTGGTCTCTCCTATGTATTTTCCATCAGGGCATTTGGTGCATTGGATGAGATATATTAAATTTCTGGAAGTGGAGCTGTAAGATCCAGGAATGCTGATGGTTCTGTTGTGGGGTGTAGTGATTGGGGGGGTGGTGGAGAAACGTTGGCAGGTTTTACATTTCTTGTCATGGCATGGTCTGGACCCATTCGGTATGGTTTGGGCTGTAGGAAGTTTGCTTCTGGTGATGAGGTTAGCGAGGTTCAGTGCTTGTTTGAAGGCTCAGGTGGGTGGTTCTGGGAATATCTCTTAAAGAATTGGATCTTCTTTTAGTATGGGTTGCAATTGTTTGAGGATTTTCTGTATAGGTTTCAGGGACGGGTGATACTTAGGCACCTGTGTGTGATCCAATTCCACCCCGCTTGAGTTCCTGAAAACCTGTCACTACAGAAGGTGGATGGGTCCTCTCCTCCTAGCTGCACTTTTATGACTCAGGTGTAAGGGGCTGAATGACGGTGTGCTACAAAAGCTGAGAAGGTGTGACAAAGCACAGGTTGTGCCTCTCACTTTAAGGGGTCTGAGTAGGCAGTAAACAGCCTGTAGGTGGGAGCAGGCCCAATCAGGTGGTAACATGTCAGGCAGGAAGCCGCCTGATTGGTGGAGAGGGCTGGGAGCCTGGGTATAAGGGTAGGCCCCAGGGGCAGTTGCTACAAGGGGTCTGAAGGAGCAATATCACCCTGTTGCCTGCTGCTCCCAGAGCAGCCTGGAGGTAAATGGCAGGCACTGTGGGGATGGAAGAGGTTCCTGGTCTTCCTATCTCTATCCATTGTCTTCCAAACTTTCACCTATTTACATTTTCACAGACTTCTTGTCACACTTTTAGTTTCATTTCTACCTTGGAGAACTCAGAACAACAGCAGAGTCTCCCAATGCCTGAAGAAGGGTGTGTGCGCCCAAAAGCTTGCAAAGAACATTTTTCCAACTATTTAGTTGATCTAATAAAAGATATCACATCTACCCAAAGAACATTGCCTGCTTATGTCCTTAGATCAGAGCTTTCCAAACTGTGTGCCGCGACACATTAGTGTGTCGGTGGCAGTGTGTAGGTGTGTCGTGCGAAATGCAGAAAATTTTGTGGAAGGGCACCGCGGAGCTCCCTTACTCGTGTCTGCTTCCCTTGGCCCCTCCCCCGGAACTGAATTACTGTGTCGCGAAATGATGCATGTCTAAAAAGTGTGTCACCAACATGAAAAGTTTGGAAAGCTCTGCCCTAGATAAACATGGCTACAGCCAACAACCCCACAAAATCTGATGCATGAATGGATTCTTAGGACTCAGAGTGGGAGAGTCGCACTGTGGTGCCCAAATCTCCTTGTACTTCCAATAGGCAGAATGGAATCTGGACCCTAGAGTTTCCTGGCTTGTTGCAAGTCCTCACCCTGCCCTGGCCATTATCTCATGAGTTCCTCCCTCTTTCTGCTGTGTACTACACATGCTTCCTCCCTGCCCTTCTTGTTGGCTGGTGGGGGCTGCTCCCTTCTTTGCCTTCCTGATAGTTGTTCACAAAGTGGCTTCTGACCCTGGGGCCCTCCCAGCAGGCCCTGGGGACTCTCAGCTGTTTGGAGCCCTCCGTCTCCACTAAGGTCGCTTGCTGAAGACCTGACTCTGACTCCCTTGGCCCTGGTGTGGCAGCCCCTGCAAGGGGTCAGGCCCTGGGGCTGAATGATCCTTATTGCTCTTATATCTCCTTTCTAGCTCCTGCTCAAAGCCCCACTGGCTGAGGAGTGTGTCACTCAGCCATCCCAGCCTCTGTTTGGGCCTGGGGGCAGAGTTCCTTAGGTGCTATGTTGTCTGGCTGGCACCTGTCAGTTCAGGCACTGGAAAGTGGGATGACCCCAGCATAAGGGGCCTGGCCTCTCAAGAGGTGCCTCACAGCAGTCAAAATGCTCCCCAGTCATTGTGCTCTGGGCTTCATTACTCCCAGGATGAGACGGCTGTCTCCGTGCCAATGCAGGTCTCATTTGCTAGAAACCCTGAAGGTTAGGGGTCAGCAACCCCCGGCACATGTGCCGAGCACGGCACGTGAGGCCATTTTGCTTGGCACGCCACCACTGACCTGGGCTCTAGGCAGCTGCTGCCAGCCACAAAGCTCGGGCTGCTCCCAGCCGGCAGCTGGGCAGCTGCAAGCCCTGCCATGGTTAGCAGCAGCTAACCAGAGCCTGGGCTGGCTGAAGGCTGCAAACATCTGCTCTGGGCTCTGGCATTAGCTCCATACCAGCGAGTGCGTGCGTGCGTGCCTTGGAGTGGACTTTGTCCAGCAGCCCAGGACTTTGTCCGTGTGCCCATGCATCTGGTTCTGTGTGTTTGTCTACCTCTGTCTGGTCCTGTGTGTGTGTGTGTGTGTGCACACACATGTGTCTGGTTCTGGATGTGTGTGTGCATGTGTCTGTTTTGGGTGTGTTCTGGTTCTCTGTTTGTGCACGTGGTTCTCTGTGTGTCTGTGTCTGGTTCTCTCTCTGCTCTCCTTTTTTTCTCTCTCTCTCTCTTTCTCTTATTTGTCTCTTTTTTCTCTCTCATTGCAACATGGCTCAACAAAAAAGGAATATGCAACAACAAAGGCAACATTTATGATTATTAAATATACTACTATGCAGTGCATCCTGCCAGGTACACACACACACACACACACACACACACACACACACACACACACAAACATGCCCTCATTTGGTTTTTTCTAGCATGCCAGCACTTAGGCACCTTCCAAGGTAGACATTGTGGCTTTTTCGGCACTCCAGCCAAAAAACATTGCCTACCCCTGCTGTAGATCAAAGGTGGGCAAAATACAGCCCAGGGGCCTGATCTGGCCCACCAAGGGATTTTATCTGGCCTGCAGCAGGTTCCTTGGCCCTGCCCAGTCCAGGCTGTAGCGTGTGTGGCTGGGGCAGAGGTGGTGCAATGGCTGGACTCTGTCCAGCTGTTGTTGCCAATCCACCCTGCACCCACTGCACTGGAGGTGCTGCATGGAGCGGACAGGTGGGGTCTTCATCAAGATGGGCCCAGGACCCCTGCAGGCAGGGCACTGGGATGAGGCTAAGGGTGGGCAGGTGGGTGGGGAGTGGCATCCAGGGGTGGGACAGAAGGGCAGAAGCCGGGGTTGGGGCTGGGGCCTGGGCTGGGATCAGATTATGGAGTGGTGACAGTGTGGGGCCAGGGCCCAGGGCAGAGCTGCAATCTGCTCCCTGCACGTCCCTGCGACAGGCGCTGGTTCCACAGACAGAGGCCAACTTCTGCGTGCAGAATCAGCACCCAGCACTGCTCGCGATCCAGCCCCAGCCCTGCCTACCGATCCTGCTCCACTCTCCATCTGTTCATCTACCCACAGCCCCATCCCATTCACCTGGCCAAGCACACACTACCCACTGGGGTCCTGGGCTGGTCTCCATGGAGACCCTGCCCACCCCCCCACTCCTGCTGTTGCTCCTGGCAGTGGGTGCAGGGCAGACAGCTTGGGGTCAGATAGGACCAATTGCCACCCCGGCTCCTGGGGACACAGACGAGGGGAATGTTAACCAGTGATAAAATGTAGCTGGTAAAATGTAGAGAGTTTACCTGGGGTTATTGGATGGCAGGTAGGTTATAATGTGCCATAAATCCAATGTCTATAATTAATTCATGATTTTTTGTATCCAGTAGATTTATAAAGTGAAGTTTGTAGGCTCACCTACGAAATATGCTTTGTAAATTCTTTTTGAAGATTGCAACTGAGAGACTGGAAAGAGAGTGGTTGTCTTGTGAGAAATATGCATCCACAGGCAATTGGGTATTTTTGTGTTTGATAGATTTTTGGTGTGCATTCATTCTGGTGCACAGTTGATGAGGCTAGTGGTCATATATGGCACCCTGCCCATCCCATACAGTGGGGTTCCACCTAGTAGGGTGCCTTATAGCTCTGAGTGCAGAGCAGGCTTGGCCCATGTCCAGCACATACACAGCTGGGCTCTGACCCCAACCTTGAGGCATGTCCTGGAAGTGTTCAGCCCTGGGGGCCAAGGGAGGACCCCAGACTGGGTATTTGTCCAGCTGGCGGTAGAAGAGGAGGCTCCCTGTGCTGCAGACCCACCAGGGAACCCTGGAATCTCTGGCCTTTCCTGGCCTGGCTGCTTGCCTGCTGGCTCTGTGTGGCCAGCAGTCTCCAAGGCTGAGCAGGTGGAGATTCCCTTATCTGACGGGTTCTTCCAAAGAAGGGGTTTCTGGTTTGTGCTTTGAAACTGCTCTGCAAAATTTTTCCTCCCTGTGCTGTTTCCTGTCTGTAGGCCTGAGAAGCCTGCCTTGCCAGCATGTGAGAACCCAGCTAACCTGGTCCCTTCGTACTACAGCCCTGGGCTGCAGGCATGGCACCAGACTGTACCTTGCTGTTTGTCACTGCCACAGACAGGCTAGTGTGCTGTGACAGGCTGGGCAGTGGGGATACATGGCCAGGTAGGCTGCAGGTCCTTGACCCAAAGGGCTGAAACAAATAGGAGACCAGGCAGAATCTAGATATAATGCTTTGCCATTTCAAGCACCAAGGACACAGAGAGAGGCCAGGCAAGAAGAGTGTGGGTAGGACCTGAGGAGCAGGTGGAGTGAGTAGGGCTGGGGGAGGCAAAGTCATAGGGTGGCACGGAGGAGACATTTCTCTTGGGTTACTTGTAGACATTTATCTTGGGTTAGATCTGTTTCTCTCCACTTTTTCTCTATAAGCCGCTATCACATGGCCTCCAAATGATCCTCTCTCTCATTAACGGGTCTTATATGCCCCCAGAGTTACATATGGAACCCAAAGGTCTCACCACTATAACAAATCTGTTCTGACTTCTGCTTCCTAGTTTCAGGTAAAAATGAGTCGCTCTCTGAGTGGGGTTGTGGCAGTCATCAAATACTTTTTTCAGCTGCTCCAGTATTTAAGGTCCCTCCAGGCTGCTTGTTTGTCTGTTTCCTGGCTCTGATTTCCTTGCCCATTTATCAGACACCCTTCCATACTGGGAGACTCAGCAGACTGATGGCTGCCAACCATGTTTCATGCATTTCATGCTAAGTAATAACACAGGAGCACAGCATGCCCATAAAACTAAACTCTCTTTATTAAGCAAACTAGATACAGAGATGCTGCCTCTACAACCAGCTTTCCACCCACATACACACAGACCACTTTCCTTTTGCAACGTGTGCTCTTCCGTCCATGTTCCACGCATGTTTCTAGATAAGGGACCTTCTGCGCATCTAGTCCGACCTCCTGTGTATCCAGCCTGTGATTCCTGCCTCCAGCCTGGATCTCCCATCAGAGGCAGGGATCATTCAGGTAGACACCCAGCCTGGATGTGCAGATACCACATGCTGGAGACTTCATCACCCACTATGTACATATTTCAAATGCTCAGTTCCCCTCAGCACGAAGAATCTGTTCTTGGTTTATCCTTCAACTTCAAGCTTCAGCTGCCAGCAGCTGGTTTTCTTGTGTCCTTTTCTGAGATGGAGACCCTGCATCCTGATCCCAGCTTTCCACTCCTTGCTCTTAGCATATCTATGACCCTTGGTTTCACACTTCTGTGGTGACATATGTCACAGGTAAGAGAGTGGAGAGGCTGCACAAGGCCACATCAGACAGATGTGGAAACAGAACTGGGCCCTGTTAGAGCCCAAAAGATGCATATTTCTGCCATATCTGAGTCTCCCCATGGGATTGTGTCCAATCAGATGCTCCAGTAACCCACAAAAGCTGCCTCAGGCTGTGTCACCTGCCACCCAACTGCATGCGTGAGAGCCAGCTGCACTGGAAGCACCACACAGGTCTGGGGCATGTGAATAGGAGTTCACAGTCATCTAGCAGCCAAGTGTGTGGTGTAATCTCTATGATCAGGGCTCAGGACTCCTGTGGGAATGACTTGGGATTTTAAATCTTTGGGGCTAACAAAGCTGCAAATGGCTTGTGCATATTCAGCACCCTGCAGAGCCTCCCTGGGGCTGGGTGAGTAGCAGGATTTGAACCACAAGCCTTCTGCACCCCCTGATCCTAGCCAGATTGCTCTGTTTGGTAACCTCCTGGGAGAGCACAGAGGTGCCTCACAGAACTGATACCACAACCTCCATTTTAGGATGTCTCTGCCTATAGTCAGCACTGGGCAGCCCACTCTTATAGCTCATAACATACACCCTAGAACCAGCTCAGTGCTGCTGAATGCCAGCACTGCTCCAGGGATGTGCAAGCAGGCCAGAGCCCTTCTCCTTCTGCTTCTCTTCTGTAGACACTGCAGATGCCCAAGAGCTAGATGCCAGCCCTCCTTTCCCATTTTCCCAGGGAGTCTTTTTCCTGGGCACAGTGTCCCTTCTTAGACTATGAAGCACTGGCCTTGGCCCTACCTGAAGCAACTTAAGCCTCCACTTTCTTGCAGTTTGGCTTGGGTCTCCCCAGCTGCATGGACAATTTGCTCCCTGCTCTGGCATTTCCTCTCATCAGCCACAGGAATGCAGGAGCTACATAGAACAATGGGGGACACCTTGCAAGACATTCTGTGACGCAGTCCCAGAGCATGCAGCTGCTCTGGGTGGCGTGCAAGGCCAGAGGCAATCCTTGAAGGAGGCAGCAGGATGCAGCTGGAGGTGACACTGTCTGCAGTTCCTGCTTCAGGATGCACTTTCCTTTCTCCACTGCGGTCCAGCTGCCTTCCCAGCTTGGGGAGCATGCTCTGGGGAACCACCAACCAGGCTTTGCTGCCCTGGCCTGGCTCTCAAGCAGCTAGGCCGTGCTGTGAGTTAGCTGCTTCGTGAGGGTTCACTAGGGCTCCCAGCTTCTGGGGAAGTGCAACCAGCTTGTGGGACAGGACACTCCACCACAAGCCTAGCCCATCAGTGGCCCTAGCTGCCTGAGGCAGCTTATGCCTTTAGATAGGACTCCTGTTCCCTCCAGCTGTCACTTGTAATTCTATTCTATTCCCTTCCAATTCTTATCCTGCCCTCACACAACAATATCTGAGCATCTCCCTATGGTGCACTAAGCATCTGATTAATTCTCAGGACCATATTCCCCAGGAGCCCCAGAGCAATCAGTGACATGGGGAAGGTCTGGTCCCTGACAGAAGACAAGCACATGCATCCAGTTTCACAAGAAAGTAGCTTTCACTGTGGTACCCAAATAGAGGCCAGGCTCCTGAAGTACCTAGCTTACTAAATGAATGGCTTGGGGGATCTGGCCTTTATAGAGCTGTGACAGCTGCCATCTTGGCTTTTAGCAGGGACTGAACTAGGGTGCTGTAGTCAGGAAAGAGAGGGATGGAAGAGTTTGGGTCCTGGTTATAATGGTGGGCATACAGGCACAGCCTATGGGAGCCTTGCCTCATAGTGTGGGGCATAATCCTTTCCCTAGAATCTTCTCAGCATGTACTAACCCACTGCTTCCCCCTCACTGAAGTGGCAGGGCAGTGGCAGTACCTTTGTCTCCCTTCCTCTTACCTATGGTATGTTGTAGGCTGTTCTTGGTTCTGTTACTTCCTGTGGGTGAGGGTCTGAAGTTGCAATTTGGGGAATTACTTGGGTCAATGACTGCCCATGATGATCTGGAGACCCTTCCAGTCCTATGTAGCCAAGTGTGGTGGTCTGGGTGGCAGGATACCAGCTAGGTGCTGGGCATGGGTATGGGCTCCCAGGTAGAGTAGAATGCTATGGCCAGATAGACCCCAGCTGGGGCAGGGAGCTGCTCTGTTCTGTGGAGCAGGGTCCGATGTGGATTTGTCTGTCACTATGGCCTCGTCGACATGGGAAAAGGACTCCCAGGATGCACTCAAGTGTAGGGTTACTATATTTCCAGTTCCAAAAAATCACACCACCTGTTGTGCATGGGTATATGACTGGGGGTGGGGGGCGGGCACTGATGTGGCAGTGCCTTGCCCCACCCATTCTGTTTCCCCTCACTCCCAAACCACAGCCCACCCTCCCAGCCCTGCTGCTGCCCCTCACTTCCGACCTGCAGACCACGGACCCTGCCAGTGCCCCTGACTCCCAAACCACAGTACTCTGCCCCCTGGGCTATGCTGGTGCCCCTCACTCCCAACCTGCAATTTCCTGGTGCTGCCAGAGCCCTGAGCCCCCAATCCACAAGCCACTGCCCCCCCGGTGCCCCTCACTCTCAGCACCTCTGACCCCCCCAGTGCCCCTCACTCTGAAGCTACAGGCCCTGCAGCCCTTCCAGTGTCCCTCACTCCTGACCCACTGCCCCCTGATCCCGAGCCCTGCCCTTGTGAGCACAAGCACAGGCTTCAGTGCCTTCAGGCCAGCCATGCAGCTCCCTGATGCCCCTGAAGGTGGCAGGAGCCTCCCCAACCCTGCTGCAGCCCCAGACCCAGCCTGCCCCCTCCCTCCCAACCCCCCCACACACTGCCTCCCACAGACTTATCTGTACCTAGCTACCCAGCTGCTCCCACCCCCTGCCTGGCTACATGCCAACCACGTGTGCCCGCCCTGCCTCCAATCACCCTGCCCCCAGCCCTGAGCAGCCCCTTGCTAGGGCAAGCTGGGAAGTGCCAGGAAAAAAAACTTTGAAGCTGAGCTGACCAAACTTCCGGACATTTGAGTAAATTTAAAAAACATCCCAGACCAAGACTGGAGGTTCTAAACACAGGACATGTCTGGGAAAACCCAGACACACAGTAACCCTACTCAGGTGTACACTCAGATCAGCAGCCTTGCTCCATAGGAACGCTCTCCTCCCAGAACAAGAGGGCTTTTGGTTCAGACTGTGTTGGTGGGGAAGAGGTCATTTCCCCAGCCTGAGTTAAACTCTTGTCTGCTTAGGGCCTCAACAGAGCTCGGTAAAAGGCCCTGACCCAGCATTTTTTATGTCAGTGGCTTTGGAGCACTTTGGGGATTGCCAGGGGAATTGTTTGGTTGCTGTGTGAACCCTAAGCAGGGACTGGGAAGGCTGGGCCCAGGCCCCTTTCAGCAGGGACAGCCATCTGCCTGCAGCCTGGCACCCAGCAAGTGCAACACACACAGCACAGCTCCAGGGAGGGAAGTAGCTTTGTCTAAGGCATGTACTTGAGAGCCTGCAAAAGCTGTGCAGAGATGTCAGTGCCTTGAGCAGTGCTGGCTCTGCAGCCATTGCCTGCCCTCGCACTACTCAGACAACAAGCTGTTGTGGACACTCACGAGCAGGGTTGCTGCTTATGCATTTACCAGCTTCCCTCAGACCCACTAAGTACTCACAGGCCACAAGGGCTCTGCTGGCATCCCCTGGCACCAGGCCCAATTCAAGTGAGTGGCCCTAGGCTTGGCTTTGGAATGCAGGCTGGCATGAGAAGGTCCCAGATGCCATTTTGGGATGCTGGAAGCTCTGGCCTTGGTTGTACCAAGAACTACCTTTCCATCCCAGCACTGCTGCACTTTGGTGGCAGCAGGTGGCATCTTTGTGCTAAGCCTCTAAGCTTGGTTCCATCTCAAGCAGCCAGAACCACCAGAGGCAGAGCAGGGGCTAAGACACCTCAGCCCTGACTTCACCAGGCCTAACTGGTGGGAACGCCAACCTGACTGAGGCCTCCCTGGGGATGCCCAGGGCCAGCCTCAGTCACCTCTGTGTACCTTCTGCTTCCCTGGCCCCTGAGAGAGCAGTGGGGTGCAGCCAGCTCTGCCTTGGCTTTGCCAGATGAGCTGTGAGGGCCAGAGGGCACTTGTAGAAGGGCTGGGTGCGCTGAAGCCCTAATACAGCTCAATTACTTCCTCAGCCTGTTGAAGGGTGTTTGTACCCAAAAGCTTGCAAAGAATTTTTCTAACTATTTTAATTGGTCTAATAAAAGATATCAGATTTACCCAAAGAACCTTGTCCACCTAACACAGCCCTGTTACTGCATTAGGCAGAAAAGGTTCTGTGTTAGGTAGACAACCAAAAATCTGGTTGGTCTAATAAAGATATCATCTCTACTACAAGTCCTGATTGCCTTTTCCTCTAGACCAATACAGCTACAACCTGGATACCTGACACATGGAAGATATCGAATTTTAGCTCATTTTTAAAAATGAAATCTTCATATTTTCCCAAGCAGGAAGCAAGTGTGACCACCTGAAACCTGAGATCCTGCTCCTGCCTTTGTTTCAATGTAATTTGCATCATCACAGATCCTCACAGGAGGTGAGAGGCTTCATGCCAGCTATGAACTGACTGCCCAGAGGAGTTTTCCATCTATTGACTCCTCTGTGAAATCCTATGAAATATGAACGTTCGTTTCTCCCCAGGAGAACTTTTACAGTCTTTTCTCCAGTGCCTGACGAAGGGTGTTTGTGCCCAAAAGCTTGCAATTAAAGAATTTTTTTTTTTGCAAAAATCTGGTTGGTCTAATAAAAGATATCTCTACTACAAGTCCTGATTAACAGAGCCCTGGCATTTATACTGTACTGTGTGCAGCATCTGAAATGGTGGGCCTTTGGCTGACGGAAGCCTAGAGGTTAATCAGGACTTGTAGTAGAGATGATACCTCAGCCGAAGACCCACCATACCAGACGCTGCACACACAGGGCAAAAGCCACAGTCCCTCCCCACAGAACCCTGCTCTCTAGAAGTCAGCTGCTCTCAAGACCTGGGGCAGAAGCAGCACAGCAAGGCCGCTGTGAGTGGCGTGAGTAGCACTAGCCTCTGGTGGCTGTCCTCAAATCTGCCTTCAGAGGCAGCAAAAGCTGGTTTGGCACCTGAACCCAGCAGATTAACATCAGGAATGTGACCAATGGCTTCAGCATGCAGAGTCTTTGCAAGGACTCAGAGCACAGAGCATTGAACAAAGGTGGCTGAGTTTGGGTGGGGGAGGCAGCCAGCAAAGGTGGTGTAATTGCAACCCACAGACACCGAGATACCAAACAGGTCTAGGGAACAAGCAGCAACTTACCAGTGAACAGGGTGTCTTGGCCTTGCATATCTGCATGCAGCAGTGGAAAAGCAGCATGCTGGAGCTACCTGCTGGCCATGAATGGTATTGCTGCCACTTTGGGTGCAACTAGCTCTGAGCAAGTATCACCAGCCCAATGGTCTGTGTGCTCTAAAGTGTGATATGAATGCTTGCACTGGGAGCCACCAAACCTCCCTGCTGGATATGGGAAGGGGCTTTGTTTAATTTGAGATTTATTAGAGATTTGCAAATTCAGGGAGCAACAAAAGCTGCGGTTCGTTTACAGACTAGATTCCAATGCCCTCAATGCAAGGAGAACAGAACCATTTCCACAGCAGTGACCCAGTCTACCTTATCAGCCTAAAGCCAGGTGAGGGACCCAGCACACTGGGCACTTGGTGCTAAGGTGACACTAGTCAGGCAAGCTCTTCACCACAGCCCCAGAGCTGGAAAACAGTAACACATGCTCAGAGATTCCTCACATAGCAGTAACATTTCTGCTCAGGACTACGGCTGTCAAATCTGGGGCAAGGCCCCATGGGACTGTAGCAGAGGGCAAAAGTATAAACTCAGCAAGGAGAGAAGTAAATCTCAGCAGTAAGGTCTCCACAGAAGGCCACATACTTGGTCAGAGCCTGCCCCATGTCCAGCCTGAACTCCCTGGTCTAGCCCATTGCCATCACCAAGGGAATCAGACCTTAGGACTGCATGCACTTACAGACAATGCAGCTCACACAGCTCAATCTGCCTTACCCTTTTCAGGCTGAGCCCTCTGCCCACTTCTTCCCTTGGCTTAGGAACCAAGTAGCTATTACCAAGGGACAGGAGTGGGGTTAGCAGATGCAAGGCCCCAGCATAGTCCTAGGGCAGCGTGTGTGCCTTGACACTGGCAACAACAGCACTGTGAGGTTGTTTTTCCCTCCCCCATTTCAACCTTTCACTGATGTTACCTGCAGACTGGGCAGTGATAGGGTCAGCTTCCCACCTGGGGCTTGGGCCAGCCACATGCCTGAGTAGGGCCTGTTGCCTTCAGAAGCGGCTGGGATGCTGAGAGGGAAAAGGGAGAGCTTCACATTGTGTCTTCAGGCCCCCTTTGAATAAGGACAGACCAGTCCTAGCCCAGCCATTACAAACTAGCGTCTGGCTCTAGAACCTGCTCAGTAGGTGCCTGTTTACAGCAAGGAGCTGCTGCTGTTGGAAAGCTATGACAATAGAAGGGGAAGGGGTGCTGGAGAACTGTATGTGGGTTGCATTTTCTTTGTGGCTTTGAAAGCCCCAGAGAAGACTGAACTGAGCTAAACTAAGCTGCTCTAAAGGCCATCTACTACAGGAAGAGGTTGATATCTCCTCTCCAGCTGTAATGTATAAGGAGACAGTTTTCCTTTAAACACTTGTGAGCACCACAACTGTGCACACTAGTGCACAAAGCTCTGGTTTGTACCTACCTGGATACAGGCAGTAAATCCCATCCTGCAGGTCATCATAAGGTTCTTAGAGGTTCTTCAAATTTACTGCTATTGTGTAAAGATTAAACCTGTGGAAAGTGCCACCCCAGCACTTGGAAACTCCCCACCTATATCCTTACCCAGCACATGTGGCACCTGCCTGGGTTGACTCAGGATGATAGATCAAGCAGGCAGCGCAGCTCAGGATTCATCCGCAGCAGTGCCATATGAGGCACATGTCCCCAACACTGCACACAGGGCTCATGTGTTCAGCACATGGGACAACTGGGCAGCCCCAGGGGCTGGATTATGGGACTCCGCAGGACAGATGCAGCTCATAGGCAAAGTGCAACACCCCTGATCTAGCCCCTTGGGCTGCCATGCCTGCCCTGCTGAGCAATGCTTTGACTGGGGGAGGAAAGGAAGGGCAGCAGTGGCAGCTGAAGCAGCACTTGACTCATTGCACAATGGAGGTTTATTTGAAATAAACAGTTTTCCAATAAATTATGGAATTAAAAAATAGACTGAGCACAAGGTACTGGAGACCTCAACAGCTCTGCCAGGGCCCAGGGAAGGGAGGGGACAGTTGCTGCAGGACACAACATGACTACAGCTTGCCATGGGGTGCACTGGCCTCTCTCCTCCCTGCCGGGGGGTGGGGGTGGGAGGAAGGACAACCCTTCCTCCAATCACTTATTATGCAGCTGAGCCCAGTGGACTCCTCTCTCCCATGTACCAAGTTGCCTTTGGTTATGAGGTTCTATTTTTCCCCTCTCATGACTTGGCCCCAAGGCTCAGCTAACCATGCTCTGAACCCCAGAGCTGAGCCCTGGGCTCCAAGCCAGCAGGTCTCTGCTTAGTTTTTCAGTAAAAGGACAAGCACAGGCCTCAGTAATCCCCCTCAGCACCCTTCCCATGAGCCTCACACACACACTGCTAAAAGAACCCCCACCCCACCACTACTGGGCTCAAGCCCAACTGCTCAGCCCTGCTGGGTTTTGCAATCACAGCCATGACTGAGTGCAAACTAACACAGCTTAAGGGCACCACTGGGAGTTGCCCAAAACAGGTAAGGCTCCTCCTTTCTCCATAGAGAAATGGCACATCCCTTCACCATTAGCTCCCTCTTGTGGCTCAGCAGGGAAATATCAGTGCCAAGACCTGGCATCTAGCTCTCTGGTCCTGTCCTCTTTGAGGGTTGAGGGCTCCCCACTCCTGCCCTTTGGAGGAGTGCCGTAGGTGGCCACCAAGCTCTGGGTAGAACAGGGCCCTGTACCAGCTGACTGGGTCTCTGCTATAGTAACAAGCACAGGGATAGCACAGATGAGAACTGTTCTCCTTGTTTGGGGAGGCAATGTGGGGTTAGGGGTCCTAATGCCCATGTCACCATGCCCAGACACTATGGTGGTGACAGCCACTGGATGTAGAACAGCCATACACCTCTTGATATGGTTGCAGCAAGCTGATGCCCTAACAGCCAACTCCACTGGCTATCCCCATGACACAGCAAGGCGTGTCACTATGTGGGACTGTCACTCATGCAACTCATACACTCAGGAACTCCCACAGCTGAAGAAGCCTTCACCACCCCCCACCAGAGCCTCTGCAAACACTGTCCCCACATGGGGCTGCCCATCATTCATCAGAGCTGCACTGGCACAGCCAGGGGAGAGCAGACCCACAGCTCACTGCTCCTTCTGGGTCTGCTTTGCTACCATTTACTGGCAAGCCACACGGCAAAAATCGATATGCTGGGGGGAAGTAAGTGATGTGGAGGGGTGGCTGCTCCTGCAGGAGGAACGAAGGTCTGAACAGCTTGTTGCGCCAACACCACACAAAACAGAGGGGAGGACCATGCACTGCTAAAGGGAAAGAAGCCAAATGTGTGGCCACAAGACATGCCCTGTCCCACACTAGGTCCAGAGCAAGGGAAGATGGTCCTGGTCAGCACAAGCACATTTAGAAAGGCCCCTGCACATAGGCTGCAAGAGACAAACACCAGTACACGCAAAAACACATACCGGCAGGGGCAAAGAGTGAAGCCCAGGCACTAGCAGGGCAACTCCAGGCCTTTGGAGAGCGCACAGTCTCTGCTCTTCCAATAAATAGCTCCTCTGGCAGGGAAGGGATACAGTGGGGAGGACAAGCTTGCTTGAGAGGGTGGATGACTCGAGCAATGCCAAGAACAGGTGGAAGGCCACAGAACAAGGCCAACACACCCAATGTACTGGCATAGCATTTGGGCACCAGGAATATGGCCAGCAAATCCCTCAGAGAGCTGGGCCCCAGCCCAAATGCCTAACCTGTAAAGGGAGCAGCAGAGTCCTAGCTCGGGTAGTGTTGTGATGTGTGCCTGTACGGCGGCATGGTACAGGAGTGTGAAGGAAAGGCCACCTCCTTTATGACTGTAAACACAGTACTGAGTAGCTTCAAGCCTTCTGCCCTCAGGGCTCCAGGAAGGCTGGCTTCCTCAATGCCTACGGCATGACTCCCACACTTTGGCACCTCAGACAGGGAGGTTACTCCTCATCCCCCCCAAGCAGAAAGCCGAAGAGGAAGCTGATGGCACGCTGGCGGTCTTGCGGAGTGTGCTTGAACGTCAGGTTGGGTGGAGGCCGTAGGAGGAGACTGGTGAACAGGGTGGCTGCAGAGATAAAATCCTTCATTAGACACATAGGCAAGGACCCATGAAGGCACCAGTGAGAAGCACCATGTGCAAAGTGTGGTGAGTCAGTTAGGGCAGGCTGGACTCCTACCAATCATGTTGGCACCGACATTGTTGTCCTCTGAGTACTTCAGGAGCTCTCGGAGGAATGCCATCAAGTACCGGAAGACGTTGCGGTGGCACCGGGGCAGCTGCGAGATCACCTGCAAAGGGGGAAAAGGATCCCCCATGAGTACACATCCCTCCCATGCCAGCAAAGCTCTACCAGAGCTCCTCTCATATGTCAGTGCCCAACTGTGTCATGCCTCCTTGGACTGGCACAGCGCAGGGAGGGCCATCATCATCTGCCAAACCCCACTATCCAGTGCTCAGCAGTAGGACTTTTGAGAAGAGGTATCTCATACTGTCCTCAGTTCTACCTTAGGTGCTCTAACACATTTTTCGTTTTCAACCTTTTTTCGTTCCAGGACACATTAGCAAAGATCGATGGCTTGTCCCAACCCACACTCTCCTGCCCCTGCTGGTACCCAACCCAGTGTCCCACCCCCGCTGTAGCCTCAGTTTCTGGCCATCTTTCCCGTGCCAGCAGGCACCTGCCTCCCACCACACCCATCCCTTCCACACATGCACACACTGCCCCCGACAGTCCCCAAGCCCTGGCCCTCCAACCCTCGCTACCTATACACTTACCTTCATCTGGCTCCTGGGGCTGTTCCCACGACCCTACCTGGTTGCGTGCTGGCTACACCCCAAGCAGCCCCTTGCAGGCTGGAATGCTGCCAGCCTGCAAGGGGAACCTATGCTTTTGCACATTTTTCTGGCACTTGCTCGCAACCCTTTGAAATATTCTTGTGACCCACTTTTGGGTCGTGACCCACAAGTTGAGAAACACTGCTCTAACAGATAGACACGTACATGTCTGCAGCTGCTGTGCCCAACTAGCCGTCACCAGCTCCAAGGACAGGCTTGTACTGCCAGGCTGCTGAGGCTACACTGCCGACCAGAGAAGACTCAGGATAAAAAGCCAGAGTAGCATGTATTGTCAGCAGAAGGCAGGTCTCAATAGCAGGCAGAGTGGGGAGCCTAAGAGGCTTCATGGTGGGCTGCAGAGATGTGTAGGGCATGCAAGGAGAGAGGCACCGCACCTGTCGGCAGAGCCGGCTGTCGTGTGAACACTCAAGGCATCGCTGATACAGCTCATAACAAATGACAGGCTCTGGCAGGGCCTCCAGGAAGATGAGGAGCGCTTCAGCCACAGAGTGGTTGCTCCCCGCTGTGCCATGGTAAGTCAAGGAGCACTCCCCCCACTTGTGAAGTGGCAATCTGAACTATGGACTTTGCCTCTAAGACAGCTTTCCTAAGCAGGCACCTGCCAAGATGAAGGCAAGGCTCCATCATCTCCTTGGAAAAATAGGTCCCTCCAACCCAAAGACTGAATTGTTCCTAGGGAACAAGCTGATTCCTGGAAGGAAACAAGAGTGAGGAAGGGAGAAGAAGGGCCCAGAAAGGATACGGATTGTCTCAGGAATACTGGTGTCCAGGCAGTCAATGATCTGCTGCAGCTCCTCCTGCATACCGGGAGTCTGGAACAGGTCCTCCTACAAAGAGCAAAGCCATGGCAGGTGGTAGACACAAGGCCCTTTTGAAAGGCTGCAGTGCACAGAATGCTCAAGGAGGGTTAAAGTCAGAGCTGGGGCTGAGCACCGGTATAACAGCCTAAGCCAGGGAGAGCCACCCTGCCTTACAAACACCCACTGGAAGTCATTTGCTAGGTGCAACCAATGAACCAGGCCTGATGTTTCATTTCAACCCCCAAACCCCATCAAGCTCCCCAACTGAAGCACAGGACATTTCCACACACCTGATGGCAAGCATTCTTGAAGAGGTGGTCTACCAGCAGCCAGATCTCTTTAGGCACCTGCAGGGGTCTCTCACTGGCATCCTCGCTGTCCTGTGGGATCATCTGGAGAAGTGATTTCTCCTGACAGCAAAAAGCAGGTATAGTGACAGGCAGCCCTCACTCTACTACAGTGCAGAAGCTTACATGTGACATCAGAGACACCAGGGAGCTGGACTTGCTCACTCCCACAAGGTAAGTCTACATATCAGTTACCCCCATTAGTCCCTGACCTGCCATGCCCTCAGGTCATTCCCACACTGTCAATCTCCTGGCGCCAACTACTCACACAGGCTCATGTACTGTGCAGTACAACTGCAGGTTGCATCCTGCAGATCCCCACATGGGATCTGCAGGATGCAACCTCCCCCACATTTTACTCTCTTCATGCAACACCCTTTCCCTCAGTCACTGCAAACAGCCTTGCCAGCATAAAGCAGCCCAAGCCTCTTGTACAATATTACATGAAGTACTGCTAGCAACTGGGACTAGGAAAGGATCCAAGCATAGGTGGAAATAAACAGCACTTTTAGGCTACTTTTCTCCAGCAGAACAAAAAGTCTCCTATGCAATACCTCTTTCTAGATCACAACTCACCCTGAACCTCCAACTGTACTGACACAATAGTGCTTAAACTTTGGGCTCTGCAGACCAGATAAGTAGCTTGGGGCTGATCCACAGGCCAGATCAGGCTCCACATGCCTGGATCAGCCCTATGCTGCCTCTGCCAAGCCTGTGTGCACTTGAATTAGCCCTGCTCTGCCTCTGCCCAGCTGAGCTCTGACAGGTCTACCTTGTTGAGGATCCCTCCAGAACCAGGAAGTTCCCTGCTGGTCCAGTCCACTTGCACAGGTTTCCTCTTAGAGCAGGTTGCGTGCTTGAAACAGTGGTGAAGCTACTCAAACTACACCAGGGCAACACTGACTGGCCCCAGAATCAAGAAGACAGAGCAAGAACCATCTCATACTTGGTGTGTAGTGTGCTGTTCAAGTGTCATCTAACCCAAGGGCTCTAAAATGCCTTTCTGAGGATGTGAGAATGAAACTGGAACATGGCCAGAACAAGGTGCTGAAGCCTAGCCCAGCAGGATCATGTTGATGTGAAGGAAGCCACTGGTAGATGTTAGAACAAGTGGCCTAAATTGCCTTGTCTGCCTGCTGGAATGGGCAACAATCCCTCCATTCCATCTCCCCAAAGAAAGAGACAACCCTATGTCTTCACCCAGCCCCACATCAAGAGACAATCACAAAAGCTGAACTTCCTGCTCAGTCATTCTCAGACAGAGTCCCAAAAACTCTGGGTTGGGCATGTGTGGAGAACACCCCGCACATAAACTGATCCCCAGGTGGTCTTACACAGCTCCTTAGGACATATGGTCATCTCTTGCTCTGGAAACTCTCACCCTCACAACAGCCAAGGCACAGGTGCTGCTCTTGCCCCTCAAGTTCTCTTTCTGTGGCACATTGCAGGGGTCTGAGGAGGGATGTAGCAAGCAGAGCCAGGAATTCAGGACTACCATTAAGGGAATGCAATCCAAGGATATAGGAGAGGCAGTTCACTGCATGCAGAGTGGAGGTGAATGCATTGTGAACAATTTACATGAACTTCACAGTAAGGTTCTGCAAGCAGGTTAAGCCATGTGCAAGCACAACTTTAACAAGCCTACTCCAAATAAACAATCCAATGCAAACTGTACCTAGGGTCCATGGATTCAGACTGTACATAACAGGTCCCTCTCCCCTCTTCAAACACACGAGGAAAAGACCCTCAAGTAGTACATTTAGAATCCTCAACCCTTCTAGCATGGTAGAGGTTGGGGTTTGAAATCTGGACCCAAACCTAATGGTTATAGGCTGTCAGGTAAAATCATAACTAAAAGGATTATGTGGCAGAGATGGCTACAGTAAAAATTAGACAGGGTTCCAGGGTGACTCAGAGCAGCAACCTGTTGGAAAAGGTGGCACCAGTAGCTTCTGAGATGGGTGAGGGGCTCTCTAGCCTACCTGAAAGGGTATTCTTGGTCTTGGTTTGTAGCTGTAGCTATTTGAAAATCTAGATGTCACCTCCTTGCTGTGCTGTATATCAGAGTACAGTGGCTTACCATGTCCTTTTCTCTTTCACCCTGTCCCTAGTACCCAAAGCTTGGAAAAGCAACAGCAGCACAACTCAGAAAGTTCTTCCATGTTTCACCCATGTTCATTAGCAAACCTAAAAGCAGCTGCAAGAGGAGAAGCAGGGGCAAACCTAAAATGTGTATCTGGAAGACTGATGGCTTCTTCTCTCATCTTGCCATCACACAGACTGTGTTGTTCCCATTTTAACCTCATCCCACATTTTCAGGTTCAATTTTAGCTTTTGAAAAAACACCTTTTTTCCCCTTCAAATATAAATCAATAATTACAGGTGAAGTCCTTGAACTACACCTGCCCTAACAGCAGCCCACAGGAAAGTAAAAAAAACCCCAATAACCAAAAGGGTTAAATGCACTAATGTATCAAAATAAAATGTATCCTCTGTTCCAAAGATAGTTTTGCCCAAGGCTCACCATATTGTCTCCAGCCTAAAATGCTACATTAATGCCAATCCAGACAAATATTTTTAGTTACATGGAAACTGTTTAAAAATCTGCAAGGCCAGACTTGAACCATAGTTCTAGATTCAAACTTTGTATGACATACACATCCTGAACCTTGGATCCAAAATAGCCTTGTTTTGAGGTGGGTTCAGAATTCAAATTTTTCTAATTCTGTAAGAAATATGGAGAAAGCATGTGATTGTATTTACACCACTGTTACAGGTGGGCATAAACTTAAATTTGATTTCTCCTAAAACTTGAACAAAGTGCATTCAGCTAACTTGTGCTTTAGAAGAAACATAGTGATTAAACTATTTTATACTTCAGACATTTTTAGGTTAGTGATAGAAACTGTTGTGAACACTAGTCTTTATCATATCATATGCACAGCCTATCTACTGGGGGGGTGTTTAACCATCACACTTCTGAAGAGTCTCCAGCTCTGTATGGTTTTGTGCCAGCTTGCCCTGTGGGCTGTTTTCTGGTTCTGACTCCAGTACTATGGGGCTGTTTAGGACTTCTGAACTCCTGTCACTGCCTGCTTCCCACTCAAGGGAAGCAGACCAGAGAGATCCCTGGGAACTGCTGTGTGACGGTTGAGTCACACAGCCATTGCAGCACTTCCCTGTGAGCTGGCTGGCTGTCACCACGATGCAGCAGATGACCTTGCATGGCACCCTTAAGGGCGAGTCAGTATGGCGTGTAAGTCAGCTGCACGAAGTGATCTGCTCCAGCATGGTGGCAATGGAGCAGAGGACCCCATGCAGCATACTTTAGGGTGGCAAAGCAGATGACCCCACATTCACAGACTTATAAGAGTGCCATGTGGGGGCATCTGTTTCATACAATAATACTATATTATTACAACTATAGGTTGACCCCACATAGAAGTCGATTGATTTTTATGGCTGATTTTGGAAAACCAGGTTGTGACCCATAATCAGAAAAATAAGGTAGTCAGCAATTAGAGTCTGAATTTCAGTTTGCAAATGCAGGGATATTTAGAAGCATCACCCCAGCTCTGTTAGGGTTCCTCAGTTCCTGGTATCGATAAGATTTACCAGATTGTTGGTTTTCATACTGCTGCTGCAAACATCTGAGAGAAAAAAATCTATCCCTTGCAAGTGCTTTCCCCAAGCTGCTGCAAGGGCCCTGCCTCTCGTCTCCCTGAGCAAACATGTTAAGATGGAAACAGAACCACTAGCCTAGGTTGGTTCTTAATCCAGACTCCTCTTCTTCCTTCACTGTGAAATCCAATTTCCATGTACTGATTAAGCAAATTCCAAGGTGTTAAAGCCAGATCAAAATTTCTAGAAAGATCCAACTTTGGGGCTAGAATCAATCAGGAGAATTTTTGCTCCAAAGAAAATTTAGTGAGGAATTAATTATAAGCAACCGAAAAGCACTGTCTCTCCCGTAACTAGGGCAGCGTTTCTCAACCGATGGGTCATGACCCAAAAGTGGATCACAAGAATATATGAAAGGGTCGTGAACAAACTGGATTCTCCTTTAAAGAAAAACATGGGAAACCATGGCTTTTCCCTTGCAGGCTGGCAGAGTTCCAGCCTACAAGGATCTGCTTGCGGGGGGGTGGGGCCTGCCCCACATACTGGGAGGCTGGGGCTTGGAGGCAGTGGGGCAGAAGTGAGGGGCACTGGGTCAGGACTGGCCACTGATGTTTACAAATGGGTTCTGGTACAAAAAAGGTTGAGAACCACTGAACTACAGAATCAGAAGTAGGCATCCAGTGCTGTCAGGCATTCTGGTTTGCCTAGGCTACATGGCTGGAACAGATACTCCCTCTGGAGCAGACTCCTTCAGCCCACTCCAGCAGGAAACAGAAGAAAAGTTCTTATTCTTGACCATGAATATAAACAAATGGCACTGAGACAGACTCCCTCAGTATTCACTTGCATTACCTTTTCTAAGAAGCTGTCTTCTCCCTGAGTGTAGAGCAGGAAAGAGAGAGGAGGAAAGGGTCATTAGCAGAGATAATCTGATTTAGGATTATCCAGAAACAGAATCATCTTGATGAGAACCCACCAGCACTGACTGTCATTTACTTCTCACATGTTTTGCTGACACCACTAAAGTTTAAGCTACAGTTGAAGATTTGGGTCCCAATTAGCAGAGTCTCTGTTCACATGATGTGAAGCCATGTCAGGATTTCAATGAGCATCCTTAAATGGTTTTGTACCACTGCTCAGTACTTGGCAGACATCCAAGCCAATTGCAGGAGGACATATTTGGGATTGGTGCCTGTGTGAAAGCTCTTGCCCGTATCCCTTCTTGTAGCTCTACAATCATAATCAAGTGTCCTCATACAACCTCACCTGTCCATCTTCTTCCAACCAGTAGTTGGTAAGTTAGAGACACCCATGAGCAACATTGTATGAGGTTAGGAGAATGACCAAGTATGTTTTAAAATCCCAGATAAACAAGCTTCTGCTTCATGGTAAGAAACACCATCTCCTCTTTGTAAGGTACTTGTCACCAGCAACTGTTCCAAGCCATTTCCAGCTGGGTGCATAGGGATACATCAGCCACTCCTGAAACACAGTAGCCGTGTAGCAGTGCACAACACCATAATTTAAGACAGGAAGTAAAGGAGGGTGTGTCCAATGGGTGGAGACCATTGGGGAAAGTAGGTTAGTGAGTACCCAAGCTGAAATGTATTTTGCAAGGACACCATTACTTTTATGGAGAGTGCACCTTAATGACAGCTGTGGCAGGACTTCAGTTTTGCTAGGGGTGTACTGATAAAGATTTTATTGGCTGATACCGATGGCCAATTATTGATCAACCATATCAGTCCATATCGATCCAATAGCCGATTTACAGGAATGCAGCCTGGCAGCTTAGAAAGCAGCATCTGGCTGGTAAGTCTGTGGAGGGGGAAGGGGTGGGAGGGTGGAGGGAAGGGGCACTGCGGTGAGCAGATTGAGGCGCCCACGGTGAGGGAAGGAGAGGGGCAGGTACTGTGCAGTTAGGGCAGTGACTGCAACCCTGGGAGAGGGACAGAGCTGTGGATGGCTCATCTGGGAGTGCACTCTGTGCACCCCTGGGGGAGGTATAGAGGGTATGTACCCCCTAGATTTGTGCACGGGGTGAAGGCGGGCTGCCCGCAAGGGGCTGTGCCAGCCTCTTCCTGGCAAGGGGCTCGGTCAGGGTGTGTGTGAATGGTGCAGGCAGTGGCTGTGCTGGGAGGGGTGGCTACAGGGAATTTTGGGGTGGCTGTAGCCTACCCTGTAGCCACCCCTCCCAGCACCACTGCTGCCTGCCCCACTCCTGCCCTCCTGCTGGGAAGAGGCTGGCATAGCCCCTGGCCCGGGGCCCACAGCAATCTGCCCTCCTCTGCCCTGCACACAAATCTGGGGGGCACATGCCCCCCACGCCTCCTCTAGGGGTGCACACAGCAGCGGGGAGCTGCCCCCCTCCCTACACCTTGCAGCCCCTGAACGAGCTGCCCTTAACTCCATCCTGCTCCTGGGGTCGTACTCACCACCCTGACTGGGCATCACCTGCCCCTGCCCCACACAGACTTATCAGTCGGACACTGCTCTCCAAGCTGCATTCCTGGCCATGTGCATGCTGTGGCTGCGCACATACATGTGACATTATTGGCTACACTGGCCAGAAAAAGCCAATTGCCGATAATGTTATTTTTCCTTTTATCAGTGCCAATCCAATATGTAACCAATACTATCGGTGCACTTTTAAGTGTTATCACTTGCTGAAAGGGCTCTGCTCCAGACCCACCCTAGGAACTGACACTTCAGTACCGAGGCAGAGGAAAGTTTGCCACCCTGACCAGTCCCTGCTGCTCCAGGGTTCTCCCTGTAGGTCATCTGTCCTGCACCTACTCATCATAAAAATCACGCAGGCAACCCAAACCCAACGTCTGATAGAGAGGACAGGTTTGTAACCTCCAAATCCTTGGCAAAGTGAGCTTCACTTCCTAAGTGTGATGCAAGAGAGAGGTGAGACAAGCAACATAATCCTAGCCCACTATACAGAAGAGCTCATTTCACCATCAGAACTATCCAGCTCAGTGGCCTGCCTGCCTGCCCTCTCCCACCTTCATCTCACTGCACTCCTGTCCCTCCCTTCAGCTATTTCCCTGTTGGCCTCAGCACAATTATATCTCAAACTTTTCAACTTCACTGTGGTAATATCATCTGTCCCTGCAGACACAAACCTCTACTAGGCTTCACTAGGTCGTGGGCCAGCATTTAAGGAAAAAAAAAATCAACTTTAGTTAGGTTCCAATAAAGAATCACCACCAATGCCTCCAGCTGACAAGAACCACATACAAACCAGTCTTCAGTTATACTTCATTATTCAGCACAAACTCAGCTTGCAGCTCCTTCATTGACCCGCTCCATCCTATTATCTTGAAACAGTACACAGCATACTCATTGTGTATCTTGTGTAGTTGGCTAGGTAGTTTTGCTAAGAGGCTAGACAGTTTCGTTGGATGGTTTTGACAGGGGGTTGGACTAGATGACCTATGGAGGTCCCTTTCAGTCCTATTTCTGTGCAATTCTACACAAAGATAAAGAGGAGGACAGAACAGAAGGATTTCTCTTGTGGACAGAAGAGGCTGTGATATCCAGGGCTATACATGGACAATAAGTGGGTTTGCAGACAATGGACATGTGGAAGAACATGGATTCAGGGTGAAGGACGAAATCAAGTTATGAGTAGAGGAGTTCAAAGTTGAGGGGACTAGAGGAACAGTATCACAGGCCGGTGTTTCTGCCCAAACACAAGTGTTGAGACTTTTAGATAAAGAAAATAAGCATCTCAAGTTTGCCTGAGTGATACACAGAAAGTGTGGGAGGGAGGGACAGTAAAAGGATGGAAACAGAGGTAGGGCTGAGTCTCAGCACAGATAAAGCAGATAAAGGTTAAAAGTGCAAATGATATGATGAAAGCTAGGAGAGAAGAAGCCTGGAAAAAGAAGCTTAAAAGACCAAAGGAGGGGTCCCATCACAGAAACAGACATAAGAGTCTGCAGGGATGAATACAACATCAGAACCTGAGCACAGCTAGAGGTGGCTCTGGAGAATGGAAATAAATGATGCATGGAAGTGAGAAGAGACTGGGAGGAGAAAAACTCAAAAACTATCAGCAATGGCTGAAAGGAGGCCGTCTTACTACCCACAGGGGGAAAAAAAAAAAAAAAAAAAATCAGCTTTGGAAGAACATAATATTTAATTAAGCATTTAGCAAAATATATTCCCTTCTTCCCACAGATTTGTACCAGTCTCTGATTTTTGAAAGACTTGCTAATAGCTGTTCAACATTACGCAGAAGTAATGTTTGAAAAAACTCCTAACTCCATTACAAACCTGAGCTGAAAACCGGCACCATCTCAAATAAAGTTTTCAAATGGAACCAAGCGTTCAGCTATACAGTAACACCAAGTATTCTGAGCAGGTATCCAAGCAGTTCTACAGACAGAGGCAACACATATGTGAGGATCTGGGTTAATTTTTCACCTCATTAAATAACATCAAGCAAAGCCACTTGAAGAGAAGGGAGGTCACAGCCAAAGAGCAACAGAGAATCTTAGGGGAACAGAAAAGAGACTGCAGGGTTGCTCATGTGGAGAGAAACCACAAAGACTATTCATGTTAGGTGAGATTATTCCCTTGGAAAGCATTGCCATTTTAGGAACAAATGGAAAAGGAAATTTTCACTATGTGGTTATTAAAAACACAGCTCAAGCTCCAGAAAGCAAGAGACTACAGGTCAATTACATTCTTACCAGGTCAATGAGTTTGGTGACTGGGACTTCTCGGATCGGTTGTCTCATTCGACAGAGAGCCTCCAGGGAGGTGCCAAAGCAACTGGGCAGGTAGCTCCCATTGATGGTGAGGAAGTAATCCTTGCCTCGATCCAGGTGAAGGACAAGAATATCCTCAATTTTATCCTCACCTGAGTTCAGGAGGGTCACAGAGTCCTTACTGACATACACATCCAGGGAGATGTCTATAGTCTCATCTGAAACAGGATGAGGGACACAGGGATTACAGAAACTCTCTATGGAGGAGATGGAGTCAGAGTCAAACAGACACCTGCAGACAGACAACAGAAAGCAGGACAGATGGCAGAAAAAAGAAACAGCAGAGGAAAGGAGGTACAGAGACAAATACCTCGGTCAGTTTGGGAATAATAAGAAGCAAAAGCAGCAGAAAGCAGGAAAGGAAAGAATGGAAATGATGACAGCGGTCTTGTCCAAGACACTACAGAGATAGTAGTAAGACTCACTTGGGTCCAGGTAGCCTTCACAGGGCTCAGCCCGAAGCCATGGCTTACAGTACTGGGTATCATTGAGTTTGGGGATGAAGGAGAAATGACAGGGGACCTGCCCATTGTTGGTGATCTGGAACTTCTGTTTCTGAAGCTGCCGGAACTTCACATTATCAAAAACAAACTGCAGGGCAAAGAAGAAACAAATCTGGTTAATAATCTGGGGGCAAAACACAAATGCAAACTCCACAAGTGAAAAATGGGGAGGTAACTAAGCAGTGCTGGCTTCATAACAGAGCGCCTGTGTAGAGGCAGGGAAAGCTGCAGTTTCTAACTAATGTCCAGAATTTCTATTCTGGCACCTTTCTCTAAACTGAAGTTTAATGAAACATTATCAAAGTCTTTAAAAAAAAAGAAAAAAGGTTCCAGCTCTCCTGGAATTGCTGGCAGTTATGAAGCACATGAGGATTCAGTTTTCATTCTCACATCTCTTCTACTAAGCTCCAGTGAAGGAAGGAAGTCATTTTCCATTCTGTCCATCATTCGAACAATATCCTCAAACACCTGCCGGTATCTCCGCTCATCCACAACCTTCACCTGCAGAAGATCAGAAAATACTCTGTGAAGGTTTAGGCTGTCTGCCTTTCAGCATAAACTCCTAGAGTAGTTTGTAATTTGCAGCAGAAGCAGAGGAGATTTTGGGGCATTCCCTGTATGTAGCTTTGAAGGTTCTGAGAGTTGATGTAGTTATTCCTCAAAGCTTCATGGGTACTTACACGCAAATTACACCCACAGTAACAGTACTAATGTCTGTCTCGCTGAGGGGAAGTAGAAAGAAGCTACCATTTGGGGTGGCCTATGCATTGACATTCTATAGGGACATGCATCATTCTTCAGAAGGTTGACATGCTTGCATAAAAAGAGAAAACACCACCTCTTCCAGAAGACCCTCTCCCCTGCAGCTTGAGCTAGAAATACTGAACAAATATGCTACATCTATCCAGTAGATTAGGGAACCTCAAATCTGTTGCCTAGCACAAGTCCTATTCAGCTGTTTGCAACCAAACTAACACTTATGGGCCCAAGAGAACATGCATCTCACAGCATATCAGAAACACCATCGCAGGAGCAACTGCTTTGATTGCTCCAGTCCCTGAGAAGAGGCATCTGCAAAACAGCTAAGCAACCTCATTCTAGAGGTAGATGCATTGGAGTTGCACATCAAAGGATAAGAAACACTGTTAAAGCAATCACATGAGATGCATCTGTCTTACTGAATATACTTCCACATTTGCTATGCTAAACTTCAGTAAATCACCTGTGTTACAAGGAACAAGTTTGCTTCAGAGTTGTACACTTGAACTATGCTGCATGCAAGCACTGCAAATTCTGCAACTGCCCAGTTGTACTGGCTGGAGTGAATGAGGCTGCCAAAATACACTGCACAACAGCTGGATGGATACTACTCATTTCTGTTCCTTCCACCCTTCTGTAGCCACCACACTCAGACAGGCATCTTTCTCTTGCTTTAGTGAACAGAGAGTACCAAACAAGTGCTTTTCTCAACATCAAGCAACAGTTACCCCAATCAGAAAGAGTGCGCTAACTGGCTTGTGGTCACTAGTTTTCAGGTCCATATGACTGCGGTACCGGAGCTGATGAATGTTGCCTCCTCTCCAGAGGATTCGATCACACCAGGCTGGTACACGACACTTCCCACTGCAGAGACACATAGGTTACAAATGCAATTAGACAGTCTCTATTGGCCTATTTAATCCATTCTCATTCTTGGCCAAAATGCTCTCTGCAGTGTACAATTTTTAGGGATTCATCTCCAGGGATGGGGTTCCCACATCTGTCGGCCTAAAAACTCTCTCTCTGAAATTTCCTCTCCCCTACTCATGCAAGAGCTGAATTTCTGTCCCTGAAGTTGGCATGCTGCCTTGGCTGGCATCTAGCTCGTGTACAGGTTTGGATTTCTTATCCTCCTTCCTATCTAATCACTGGTTTTGCTTTTCACAAAGTCTCTTAACATCTCACTGGCAGTTGAAAAATAAGGCTGTACAGTAACTATCACTCTAACTTGAGGTTTCTGTATATGTAGACTCAGTCACACTAACTTTTTTTGCCACCACACCTTAGTGCAAGCTACAGTTTAATTTATTGTCCACTCTTTCCACTCTGGAAAATCAACTCAGCTACTACTGTTCCCTGCAACTGTCTCTCTTGAGTTCTGGGTTAGCTTCTCCAGCTTAGTTAACTTTTCATAGGACAGATTGACTCATTTGGAGACTGCACTTATTTCTAACCCCTCAATTTTCTTTTGTTTCTGTCCTTAGTTGTTACAGCTCCTTTAAGCAATCACTGTACAGTTCATTCTTTATCCTCATTAGTTTCTGGATGCAGTGAAATGCTCTGTTTCAGGTAAACTGAAATAGGTAACCCATCCCACTGGTGAGGGTTCTACTTCAGAGAGCACAACAAAGAAAGCAATAAAAGATCTGTTTGACTACTTGGTGGTATACTGTTGTCTATAGGAGTGTTTCTAGGACATGGCTTGTAGTCTAGTAAATCAGCCAGGGAATTAAATTTTGTAGCATAAATGTTATAAAAGGCCAAGGCTAAGAGACCAGCAGCAATAGATTTTACCTGGAATCCCAGCGGTCTGTCTTAGAGTCATATTTGTACGTGGGGATGAATTTAATCTCTCCCTCTGTGAAATCAGCAAAAGCTTTCTTATGAGTACGCTGAATATTCAACTAGAGGCAAAAAGGAACATCCTTATTAGCACAAAAGCAAACATCACTGTTCTGGACAGCAGTTACAGGGAGGGTCTTTTGTATTTAACAGGCATGAAATTTGCCACAGACTCCCCCCCTCACTCCAGAACTGGTGTCTCAGAATATACTCTTTTATTAAAAGCTTTTGCCGCTGTGAAGAAAGCCTTCCAAATGAGAACAGCCGTGAGTCCAGAGACAGAAGAAACACCTAAGGAAAACAGTAACTGCTGTGCTCCATCTGTCCCATCCAAGTATTAATTTTGGAAGGTAATTACTTTAAAGTGGAACCAGTATCAACAGCTTCACTGTTGATCATTTTAGCAGAAGCCTCCAGCCAATGTACTTGGGTAACAACCCTAAACTGCCCCCCATCACTTCTCTCTACTGCAAAATCTCCATGTTTCTTCTATGAGAAGCTAAAATGCAATGGCTGTCAGGACCATATTCTGCAGAACAGTTAAAATTAAGACATTAAGAACAGCAAAGTCAAATTCAAAGCATGTGCAACAAACATTTCATTGATAAAATCCCCCATTTTAAATTATTCCAAAGCTGCTTCAGTTTCTATAGATCTACAGGGAAGCGCTGCATAACATACGCTTCCACTACAGAATTTAGGTCACCCTTATTAAGCAGTATGCAGGATCCCAACACACTTTCTAGGATACCAATTATAAAATCCTTCACAGATGTCACTGTCATAACTGTTCTAAATCCATCCTTGGTGTAGGGCAATCAGCAAGACAGCAGCACTGTTAGAGCAATGGAAACTTGCATCAAAGGGAAATTTTTTCTGAGGGAGCCATTCCATGTAGTGTGTATTGGTTAGGTTATATTTAATACACACTTTTACAGCCCAAATATCGAATAAGAGCTTACTCAGTTTTAGACACGTTTTGATATTTTTAGGGAGAACTAAATGACAGCATGACCCAAACAAGAATGTTTCAGAGCTGAGTTTAGGGGCATTTCTATCTCCTGCCACTACAGCTTTGGAAGCTAGGGCTTCTAGAGTAGCTGTACTACCTCCTCAAAGGAATCCAAATCAAAGCTTTCTTCTCTAAGCACTGCCATAGCCACATGACAGGTTTTGCTGGTTTATCTACAGCAGCTGTGTGATGTGATCTTTCCACACCTAGAGCAAACCTTTGTAGCAAAGACCAAACCTGGGTCTATTACAAAAGGGCATAGGCCAGCTCTTAAACACAGGGACGATACGGCTTCATGTTTTTCATGCCACACACGACTGAAGTTCACCAACCTGGTCATATGTCAACAATTTCTGAAGCTCATTCTTACTAATCAGACTTTTCACCTCATTGGAATCAAGAAGGCACAGCCTGTAGTTCAAGTCTCCCAGCCAGATGACGACACTGAGCACAAAGGTAAACAAAGAAGAGCCAGAAGTTAGTATCAGAACTCACCTGGCAGGAAGAGGAACAGGTATCAGTTAGGCTGCATTTAAAAAGGGTATTATAAGATGTAATGGGTGAGACACCTACAGCACAATCACAAGAAGTTTCAAGATTTGAATGAATCTAACACCTACTAATTTCTAATGAGATAATTCAGTTTCCTTAAGGATTCTATGTGGCATCAAGGAGTCATTAACTCAAGGCTGCTGAAGTTTGCCTCAATCTGAAAAAACATCTGAAAGGACCAAAACATTTTTTATAAAAATGAACCAGAAGTACACCACAATTCAGTTTGTAATCAATTAATTCCTTAAACATGGGGCACATGCATTGTCTACAAAGAAAAACCTGCACTTCTACAAGACAAAAAAACAACAGAGCCTCTGTCTACTAAAGCTGGGCCTACTACTGCTTTGTATTTGCCCTTGTATACCAAAAAAATATTACCAGTATCAAATTTGTTACCAACAGCCCTCTCTTGTATGCCTAATACAGGGTGACTCTTGTCCGGACAAGAGTACAGGTCCAGTAAGAATCTATGAACTCCTGAATGCAGTCACCCTACACACCCCTCTGCAGCTACCAACAAACTCTATTGCCCCTCCTCTAGAATAGTGGTTAGCAACTTTTTAAAGCTCTGGGCTGGACTGACCGTTTCGGCAGATGCATGGGCACTAGGACCCAGCCACTACCACTGCTTTTTCCCCTACAGCAGCACAGGAAAGCAACCAGTACCAGCCCCGCACTCCCGAATGCTGCTGAAGCCCCATGTCCATGTCTGTGGGCTGGATTAAATGGTTTCGCAGGGCATAGGTTGCTGACCCTACTCTATAGATTTCCACACAGTCTTCCAGCCTCCTCATCTCCTTGCAGCTAGACCCTTGCAAGACCCTTGATGTTCTCACTTCTCTTCACTCTTCTCTTTTGGTCTGAAACCTGAGCTCATTTTCAGTATGAAAGCACCTGCAGATTAATAATTTCTTCAAGGAAAAAACTTCTGAGTGAGAAGAAAGCAGAGAAGAGGGGAAACAAAGTACCCAAAAATGAAAATTTGAAACATGCTCCCCAGGCAGTGAGTTTCTATTTTTGTTCTAAAAAACGTTAGAGTGTTTTTTCCACAACTCTAATAATCAGCAATGCTAGTTACTGAGAGGACAGTGTTACAGACCACTTGTGAGGACAGGACTGCTAGAGACTGTGCAACTGACTAAAATACAAATTCTGCCCTGGTGCTTTGGCCATCAGTGCCCCTACAGATTCAGCTGCACCGATGGGAGTTCTTTTATAGATAAGGCTTGGGAATTTCTATCATGTTAATAAAGCAAGCAGTTTTATCTACATTTGGGCTCCAGCTGGTGGGAATGTTTAGTTAAGACTTCCTAAATTTGAGGAGGGGAACAGAGGTGGAGACTCACTCATGTTTCATGATGTTCAGCTGAGGTAGGCCCTCATCAGGGGGTAAAAAACTCATCCGGGCACAGATATCCTTATAATCCTGATTCCGCCGCTCAAAGTCCTCCACATGAGCAGCCAGGTGAGAATTGACAATGCAGAACGTAGTGTTGTGGAACACAAACCTTACAGCCACGCCACCCTTGTTACCCTGGGAAGTGCAGTTAACACTGATTATTAGGCAAGAACACAAAAGGAACAATTGAGACCTGGGCTAAGACAAAGTAACCAGGAGGCATGCAGACAGGAAGACTCATAGCACAGAAAAGTAAGCACCAGAATGCCACATCTTACATAAACCAGTCAGCTACTGTGGTGCAACCACTCACCATCTTCCCCATGATTCCAGTCCCCACAGTCTCTGCCATGACGTCTTTGACATAACTTAGTTGATCCTTCCTGGCAAATACAAGCAGCATCATGCCAACCAGGCGTACTATCTGCACCTGCAAAAAAAATTTCTGTGAATTCACAAGACAACAGCAACACATGTCCAACTACTCACCTTCACATACTGTCCTTTCTCTCAGGGCTTCTCCTGATACCCATTGTTTTCCATAGGCTGCCATGATGCCCCAACCCTTCATATACAGACCTGCCCTGGGGACTCCCTAAAGCACAGCAAACTTTTGGGGAGAGTCAGTGTTCTTCAATGTTACCAGATGATGGTGCTGAGCTCATACTGTGTTCCCTGGAAGTGCCAAGTACACCCCTGAAACCCTGGAAGTACTGCTCTCTTCAGAGATTTGAGACTTTGTATTTGTGTGACAGGCCTGACGCCTCCCTATTAAGCTACAATCCTATCAAGAAAAAACGGAGGAAGAACTGACTGAGCCTCACAAAATATCTGGGGCCAGTCAAGTATTTCTGTTCATCTGATTGTATGTAAGTGCAGAAAACTGGAAGTGGGAACAGGATGCTTAACTTGGCAAAGACATTTTAATGCAGGGGAAACAAGCAGTATGTCAGACGTCAGGGCATCAGAAACGACTGGCTCCTAGGCATAGCACAGCAGCATCTGTGATCCTCGGCTCTCCTTGTCTCATGGAGGACATTTTCTTCCCTTCCATAGGAAGCATTTTTTCCTGGAGGAGAGGGAGGTCTTTGCCACTGCATGGCTTATTCTACACCTGCTAAACACAGGGTTTGTGTCCATCTTACAGTACTACATGGATCTGCTACTAACTCTTCTACATGACCTAAATAATTTTATCTTGGGCCTGTGAGCTTACCCACCTCCAAAACATGGGTTGTGAGGCTGAATAAATTGGCAGATGAAGCACTTTGAAATACTTTGTAGGGAACAGCAAAGTATTAGTAGAAATGGGAATGAACCCTCCACAGCAGAGGGGAGCCAAGAAATGTCCCACTTACATTAACAAGAGTTAAATCATCCCTAAGTGGGGGGAACTAGAGACATCAGAAAGTTATGCAGGGCTTTGACATGGGCATTTTTAACCATGGGTTTTATCTGTGGTTTTAGTCACTTCCACTTGCCTGCAGCCATATCCTGTAACTTGCTCTTCAGAAGGGATGGAGAGTTTTAAAATTCAAGTAAAGCAAACATGGGGAAATCAAATCTACCATTGCCCTCACCTCCTCTAATACCCACTTTAGAAGCACCACTTCCTCAACTTCCTTGCTTTCAACACTTTTGACACTGGGCTCGACATAGAAAAAGCAGCGCATAGATTTGCAGCAGAAGGGAAGGAGGAAAAGCAAAATAACTAATGATCTCAGGGTAGTGACATCTACTGGAAAAACAGCTGCTACATTAGCCTGCTACAAAAGAATTGGAACCATTTCACTCAAAACTAGTCCAGAAGGAGCCCAGCTAGCACCACCAAAAGTAACTCCTCCCACTGCTGCTGGCAAACTTCTCCCTAAATAAACATTATGTTTCCTCAAGGAGAAGCTATTTACTTGGTTCCCTAGGATAAGACATACCCAATTTATATAGGTACAGAGCCACTGCAGTCATGTGGGTGTGGAATTTGAACCCTTTGCAGGGATCTTACTGGAGTACTCAATCATATCTCACATTGCACCTGTCTTCCCAAGTCTCTGCAGTTACTGACTGGCCGTTCAGTGGGAGCTTCCTAAGTGAGAGCCAAGAGCTGTTCCATAGAATTATGTCCTCTGACACTTCAGGTTTATTACAGTAACCACAAGTCTCCCTACCCATAAAACTAGTCTTTTGATGTGTTAGTTACACAGTCAGGGGAATTTTTGCTCTGTACTGTTTTTGCTCAAGTAAACCTGAAGAAGGAAAGA
>NW_005842250.1:1766512-1767564 GCF_000455745.1 Alligator sinensis
GAGTGAGCCTATTTTTGTTCTGCTTCCCAATCTCACCAGTTCACATGCCAGAGGCAACTGTTGAATAGAACTCACTTTCTTATACTTAGCATTGTGGTGCAAAGCCTTCTCTACAGCAGCCAGCCACTCTTGCTCCTTTGCAGAATCAAGGTAGAAAAAAGCCTCTGTGCTGAGATCCAGCTCCTGGAACCTAAAAACAAGGCAATTTAGGACACTACACTCCTCCCACAAGCCAGCTTCCCCTGCACCACCAGCAGAAGTTGCTCCTGTAGCAGCTGCAAATCAATCTTACTCTGGGGCATCCACTCTGACGTATGAGCACATAGATCCCACTCTTAAAGGCTATGTAGCTTTTTTCAGTGTCTTAGAAGCTTCCAAAGATCATCTCCCCAAACGACATTAGTTCGGTCTGGTTTGGGGGTAGCATGACTTTAGTCTCAGTGGAGGCCTCACTGTTTTGTTAGGTCAAGCAGATATTTTGAGTTTAAGATGCTTCTTTGGATGGTCTGGATCACTGCTTCCCCAAAGCAAGATCCTGTGAAAATAAGAACTCTTGGTTTGCACCTCTAGGGCTCATGTAAGATCAGTAGGGGCCAACCTTCTTTGGTGAGCATGCTACAACTTGGCCCTGTACCAGGGTTGTCCAACATGCGGCCCCGCCAAGGCATTTTCTGAGGCCCGCAGTGCTGCAACGGGAAATGAAAGTAAACACTGTTTACTTTCATTCCCACCCCTTGTCCCTAATGGCTTCCTAATGACTGCTGAAGGGCTGGGGAAGGGACAAGGTTCCCACACGCACCGCATCAGCTTGACATTACCGACGCAGCGCGTATGGGAAGAGGAGTAGCCATGTGCCTCTCGGAACAGGATGAGCCCAGCCGGAGCAGCAGGGGGCTCAGCTGCACTTTCTCCCTACCTGCGCCGGTCAGTCCCGAGCGGCACACGGCTCCGCCACCGCTTCTGCTAGGCCGATGCAGACCTGGCCGGCCTCCTCCTATCCCCAGCAGCACATGGGAAGCTGGCTTCAGCTGCATGCTGCTTTTCCTGGCCGG
>NW_005842250.1:1768012-1773648 GCF_000455745.1 Alligator sinensis
CTGGCCGGCCTCCTCCCGGCCCCAGCAGCACATTGGAAGCCAGCACAGGGGGCCTCGGCAGGCAGGGTCCTCGCGTGACTTCTGCGGGGCGAGGCAGCGGGAGCTGGTGTCTGCCGGACCCCAAGCTCCGGGCTCACAGCGCTGAGACCACCAGGGCTGTGTGCGTGGGCGGTCGGGCACCACGGTGAGTGGGGCCATGCAGGCGGGCAGGTGAGGGGCTGCGGTGCAGCAGTCACCTTGCTCCAGCCCCCCTCAGGCAGCGCTGGCTCATGGGGCTGCGCTGCTCGGGGGATGGAGTTGTGGAGGTATTTATCTCTCCCCTTCACTCCGGGGCAGTAGCTGGCTGGATGCAGAATGGGTCCCTCCTGCCCCTGCCCACCAGCAGCTACCATGAACCTTGCAGTAACAGGCAGGTGCGGTAGGGCTACACAGGCAGGGTCTCTTTGGCACAGGACAGAGGATGTTTGAATATGGCTCACCAGCTCACTGGGTGATAAAAAGTTCATGATCCAGCCCCACATTCAAAAAGGTTGGACACCCCTGCCCTATACCCTCACCTAGTACCACTCTGATTCCTTTCTCCTGCCCTATCTGCAGCTGTTTTCTGCCCCAGCCCTATACAACCTGCCTGATCTGCTGTTCGGCTCTCTGCCCTATTCCTTGCTGTGCTGCCTGTCCCCTCCCTACTCCGCCACAAGCCACATGCAGAGCCTGCCCATGCCACTTGTGGTATCCATGCTGCAGGCTGGCCACCCCTGTGCTAGTCATGTAAAATGTGCCATCCACTGGGAAAGCCTGGGAATTTAAAACTAGTAAAATCCATCAGTGTCAAAAGGGAAGCAATGAGACATCAGATGCTGTAAATATGAATTAGCAAGCATTCACTCCTCACCCAACACAGTAGATGTCTGGAGGATCTGGGTCACAGGTTAGCCAGGGTTCCAAGCTGCTGTCTGGAGACTGACCATTAACATTCCATGTTCCCACAAAAAACCTGAAATTCAAAGAAAGTTGCCTGCTACTGGATAGGACTTTATCAGCAGAGTAGGTCCAGATCCCCCAGTGTATACACACTGGCATCAAAGAATTATACTCATGCAGTGCACAAGAGCTCACATAATGAGTTATGTGAACTGTACAGGAGAAACAGTAATTACTCTTAAAATGAAATGACTGCAAGACAGACAAATCTAGGTATGGCAGTTTTTAACTTACTAAGCCTTCCCAGAACTCAGCAAAACAGAGGACACTTCCCTGTGGCCAAGGTCCATGATACCCTTTCACATTTTTAAAGTGAATTTCATGTCATCAAAATGTGCCAGATTAGAGGTTTTCAGGCCTCTGGGCTGCTAATTACAGGCAACCTGCCTGTAGACCTCTTCTGCAAAAGATCCTTGGCTTTGTTTAGGACTAAGGAGAATTCAACCCTAAGCCTCTTGACTGAGATCATCCACATGATACCAGGATAATGATGGGGAGAGGAAACTGGTTTTATTGTGAATACCTGTCCACTGGGGCACTGCACTTCCTTCCTTCCTTCCTTCTGGTGTCCTTGTCCTTGTGATAGGGTATTTAGCAGACTTTGCAGATTCACTGGAATCGGACATGGCCGCATTGTGAACACGTCTGTTATAGCCTCAAACTTGTGACCTCTGGGCTGTCAACTGAGCACCTTAGTACCTGTGTCACCCTGGCCCCCAAGGCACTGCACTGAATCTCACCTACTCATTTCACATATGCTATCTGCCATCAGATCTGAATTTCAGACCCAAATTAGATTCAAAGCAATGACCTAAAGAAGAGGTGAAAATCCTGTTTCTGACTATACCCACATGTACTAGGTCTCATAGTTAGTTTCGGCAACAATCCTAACCTGAAGTTTTGAATGTTGACAAACTCTCTCTCTCTCTTGGCAAGCACATATTTGATGAGCCCTTCTCTTTGCCCAGACTGTGTGCTGGGCACAAATAGCTTGCGCATAGTGTTGGTTACTTTTGGCTGTTCCCTGGCTACATTCTCTTTCTCTCGGTGAAACCTAAAAAGGAAACAAGAGCAGAATTCAGACTAACATTGCTGCTTAGGAGATAGACGAGCAAAGGGAACACACCTGGGATCCTACTTACTGCCTACTACTTTGTGGCAGAGGAGGTGGTGGGGGCTCCCGGCGAGATCCCATTTGCTGGTTTTGTAAGTTTCTCTTATTCTCCAGACTTAGGGCATTGAAATTATCCTCAAAGCCTAGAATGCCTGTAATGACAGAAGCTTAGACTGTGAAGTTGGTGCTTAGGCAGGTGCGATTCAGAAAGCAGTTTCAGAAAGGTTATAATTCAGAGAGGATAACTGAAGTCTAAGAGGGAGAAGTAAGAGTCCCCGAGGAATGTGGGAGATGCCAAGTGGTAGCAGTGATGTACCTACCCCAATGTTACCACAGGGAAGAGCCAGTGGAACCAGTACTTGAGATGGGACCAGTATGGAACCAGTACTTGAGATGCACAGACCAAGGCAATGGAGAAAAGTAATGAACCAACAGGGGCTTTGGCACAGGGAAGAACAGGGCCACAGTAATATACTGATCAGGGGGTGTTTTATTTTTTGCAGGGTTAGACTGGATGAGGCAGAAGCACAAGCCAGCATCCTGCATGACAGGGTCAACAAAACACGAAGTTCAAGGAACCAATGATGTCACCTTTCCCAACCCCACTTTCTTGCAATGAGGGCCCCAGAATTGTGCACTGACCACAAGGCAACATCTGCATAGAAAAGATTTACTCTGGTACCTGAAGCAGAAGACTGAGAAGGACCTGGGAGGTTTTGTTCCATCTGATACCTGCTGACTGGGTCCCTGGATTCGAGAAAAGGAGCTTTGGACTGGGCTAGAAGAAGAAATACTGCCATCAGAAAACTGCTCCTGAGCTAAGGGAGCAAATAGGGTTTTGAGTCTGGTTACCTTCCTGTATGTTCTGAACTTCTGAAAGGAACCCCAAGCAGCTGTCCTCATCAGGGATCTCAAAGAGACGCTCCGTTGTCCTATCACCCTGTATCCTTATCTTGCAGGCAGCTTCAGGCATATAACACACACACACACACATACATCAAGCCGGTTATGGTTCAGTTTCCTGACCTTCAAATTCCTATAGGCCTCAGGCTAACAGGCGCCATTTGCTCTCCTGGGCCCATTATGGAATTCCTCATTTATTTATTTATTTAAAAGGTATTTTGACAACTTGACATCTAGCCTATTTTTGTTAAAGTGAGGTAAGTGAGCTTCAGGTCTCATTGTGCCTCCACTGAATTGGGGGGGAAGGGGGGGGGAAATAGTTTACATTTGTATTTCCCTGGCTTTTAAGAATATTTCTCTTCCCTGTGTCTAAGTGAAAGGCCATCTCAAAATAACAGAGGAAGACTCCTTTAGAAAGGAGATGGTAACAGTGACTACAGACATGAAGTGCTGTCAAACACATATTGCAAAAGGCAAACAGGTCAACCACAGCTTTATTTGTAACAGTACACATACACTTTCAGAAAGGAGAGTGATTGCAGATCCCCTGAGACACATAACCTACATGCTACTATTCCTATGCACTTGATAATCTAATCCTGACATGCACTTTTTCTCCCCGCTGTACAGGGCAAAGCCAAGCCCATGTATAGCAGTGGTCTATAGTGCATATTAAGAATCACAGGAACCTTTAGAATATAAACACCTCAGAAGTAAAGTTATGTACCAAATCCAAACAGCATTCAGCTTTCCATTCCTAAAAGCTACTCAAAGGGTAGTTTTTGTTCGGCTTCAAGGAATATGTAGCAACAGCACAGGCACCAGGAAAGAGGGGCTCACAGAAAGTAGGCTTGAGCAAAGTGGCTAGGAAGTGGTTAAAACTCAGCCAAGTGACTCTCCATCTTGATATTTAGATTACACTTATGATAAGAGTGCCTTTCAAAGGTGTAAACAAACCAGTCCTACCCTTCCCTCTACCCCTTAAAGCTTTGCAGGGAATAAACTATATAGCTAACAAAAGGACAGAAAATAGGGGTAGGGCAAAACACACAAAAACAGAGTGCTTGAAACAGGAAGGAGTGCATGTCAAGGACAGAAGTATGACACTGTGATCATAAGACTTACTGTTTGTAGCTATATCAATCAGAAGAGTTTCTTCAGCCTCTGGAAGAGAAGACAGAAGGATCAGGAGAGTTTAGAGTATCCTGGCACACCGAAGAAACTTAGCCCACACACAACTAAACACAAAGCCTGCCCTCCCCTACAAGATTACCAAGACCACCAAAGGAATGAAGGGCTCCTGTATGCCTCTCCAGTATGCAAGTATGGAAAGGTATCACTCCTCAGAGGTTGGCATAGACAGAGGTCCCCGCACAGTGGAAGTGCTACTAACAAGTCTTTAGAGAGGCCTTTCAGGAGTTACATATTTGGGATGGGACTAAGGCTGCCTAACACATAGTATTTTCTTATAGGAAAGAATAAACAATGTTTAAAACCCAACCATTTTCTGTCACTACTCACTTATGCTGGATGCTAGAATTTCATAAGCCATCACTTATGTTGAGCTAGCCAAGACCCACATATCTACATTTAGGCTGATATGAAACAGCTCCCCACATGTTTGGAAGAAGTAGGAAGCCAGGATCATAAACCCCGAGTTTTAGCTCCACAGGGAGCTAAAACTGTCTGGTCTATCCAGCCAGGCTCTCAGTTGGCAGATTAGGGATGGGAACTAAATGCATTCCTTTCCTGCTTGACAAACAGCAGTGGATTTCTGACACTAAGGGCTAGGCGGGTAGCTGTGGGAGAGTCAGTACCTTGCACACATCTGAAGTGACCATTGATGGGAATGTTACACTGGTCAGGTGGTTCCTTCTCCAGTGAATGGATAACTAACCTGGAAGCAGAGGGAAGACTTGTAACAACAAAGTTTGAAACATTTTAGAGCAAAGGCATTATGAGATGACAGCTGTATATCTCAGATCCAAAGAGGGCATGGTGCCTAGTCTCCCCCTACCCTGCTGAAAGTGGGTAAAAAAAAGGAACTGCATTAATCAGAAGCCGCACACAGATGCATGCCTGCAACAGTGTGCATATATAGCCCTCAAGTTCCACTGATGGAGGGAACAGGTGAGGTTCCAGGACATAAGTGGCACTGCTTCTTGGCAGTGGGTCCACAGACAATGCCCGAGCAATGGGGGAACTGCTCTATTTAGAGGACAGGCTCTAAGTGGAAGGGAAGACTCCCCACACATTTGGGAAAAGTAGAAAGCTAGGATCATAAGCCCTGAGTTTTAGCTCCACAGGAAAGTGTCTGGTCTGTCCAGCCAGGGGCACAGCTGGCAGATTAGGGATGGGAACTAACTGTGTTCCCTTCCTGCTTGACAACCATCAGTGGATTTCTGATGCCAGTGGCAGGGGAAGACTCCAGCAGTTCATACGGCAACAGCAGTAGCGGTGGCCCGCGTCTGGACACAAACGCTCTACACCAGTCACTGTTCTGCGCCCATGACAGTGGCATCAGCTCCACCCTGAGGCTGGGGCAACATAAAGAGGATTTCTATGGATATGGCCATCCCTGCAGGGACAGGGAGCCAACTGTGGCAATAAGAAGCCAGTATCCCAGCGCCAGCATCTC
>NW_005842250.1:1773679-1774008 GCF_000455745.1 Alligator sinensis
AGGAATCGCTTCCCCCTCTGCTGGAAGTGGCGATACCGGGGTCCCAGCTGCACACCAGGCCTCGGTGCCAGGCACTGCACTGCACCTGCAGCCCCTAGGTCGATGGGGAGCAGGCAGGCGGCAGGAGAAGGGCCTGGCTGAGACCCCGCTGGGTTTCACCTGTCCCCCTGCTGCACGGGCACCGGTGCACACAGGGACAGGGCAAGGCCCTCTGGGGCAGAGCAGCGGCTCCCAGGCCGGGCCATGCCGGGCAGCAGGAGCCCGCGGACACGTACGGGGCAGCCCCGTCCCGCCTCGGCGATTCAGCGCCCGGAACCGAGGCCCGCCCG
>NW_005842250.1:1774356-1795037 GCF_000455745.1 Alligator sinensis
CCCCTCCCGGGGCGGCGGGACCGGACGCGTTTTCTGCGCCCTGCTGTGGCTGCCGCCGCCTGCGCTCTGCAAGGCGCTTTCCCTGCCGCGGGGCACCCCGGGCACCCTCCCGCAGTCACGGGTCGAGAACCACTGACCTACTCCAACCTTGCTCAAGGAAGGATCATCGCAGCAGGGCCCAGAGGCGGATTCAGCTGTTCCGGGGCCCTGGGCAAACGCAAAATTGGAGGCCCCTCCCCCCTCCCCAGGCAGGGTGCCGGCTGGGGAGGCTGGGTGGCCCCCCGGGGCTGGGCGGGGGGCATGCCTGCCTCTTCTCCCTGCACCATCCCCACCACCTTGTCTAGCCGCAGGCAAATCCAACTGCCCTCCTGCCGCCTTCCCACCCTGCTCTAGGGGCAAGCCAACCCGTTCCCACACTGCCAAGAAATCGGTTGCTGTTTTTATGGCGCCCAGCCGCCCAAACGTGTGGCGGCCCCTGAAGATCCATCTGCGGAAGGCATGAAACACCTGTCTGGACCCGCACAGCAAAGCCAGATGCCTTACAACACCGCCGGCCACCCATGCATCGGTGGCCCCAAGATCAGCTGCGGCAGTCCGCAGGCATGAGGACAGCAAATAGTCCCACGCAGCTGCCAGCTGCAGGAGCCTGCTGATGGGAGAAGCAGTGAGAGAGATCTGTCCTTTTTTCCTTTTTTTTCCCCCATGGAGCCTGCCCACCTCTCCCATGGCCAGGGGCAAGTTGACATCTGCATCTTTGCGATTTGCAACATTGCAAGCTAAACTACATTGGGATGTAGTTTAGTTTGCAATGATGCAAACTCATTTAAAACCCGCAAAACTCTTGCATGTGTACAATGTGACACTATTAAGCTACACAGAGTGACATTTTCATTATATGTACATGGTAATGGCGTTACGTGTACAAGCGCCTGGGATTCCTATGTTTTGTGCTAACTTGGGGTGTCCGGGTGGATGGTGGACCCCCACGTCAGTATCTGCTTGGAGGTGAAGAGTTGAGGTCAAATGAGGTGTGAGGACACAGCTGGTGGTTACGTAATAATAGAGAAAATAATGGTGAAGATAGGAGCTGTCAACATAGCTGGGTAGGGAAAATCAAGGTATCACACAACGGGCAATCAACATTGTGCCCTGCTCAGTGAACTGGTCAGTGAATTGACCTGTTAACTGGTCTGCCCTGCATCTCCCGTCCTCTCTTTGCAACCAGGGCCATCTGGTACTTTGCATGGAACTACAGTTTGCAAAAGAGAAAGTGAGGCATAGGCTGTGAGTTCTGCGTGGAGTGGGCAGGTAAAGCATCCTCCCCATCTGACCACTCACTCCAAATCCACCTGGTACCCTATGAACTGCAGTCAATTGCTGGCTTCTGTACTGGGCTTGGCCAAATAACCTATGACTGACCCCAGGGACAGTAGAGTTCTGGGGGAGGGGGGAAGTGATGAGGAGCAGGAGTATCCCAATGCCTGGAGGACAAACCAGACCCTAGTCACATAATATTTGGCATCCACATTTAACACTGAACCAGTTCACAAAGCACCAGTTTAAAACAGTATCTGATTTTTCAGGTACACTTTTGAACTGTTCCAGAAGATCTAAACCAGTCTGTCATAGCAGGATACTTCCCGCTGACCCTTACTGCAGCCCCAAACCCCCCCCAAGGGTGCCCCCACCTCTCCTGAGGTGTGGGAGAAGGAGGAATAAGCTTTCCCCAGGAGCAACAGGTTACTGGAAGAAGCACAGGCAGCGCAGTCTGGGGAATCCCTGGTGCCACAGCTGCCATGCTTTATCAGCTTGTGCCAGCTCCAGGTTGGCCGATGCACAGCTAGTGGCATCATAAAGACATGCTCCATCCCAGCCGAGGACGAGGAGTCAGAGAGGAGGGAGTGCGGCTGCCGAAGAGCTGGCTCCAACTTGAGCTTGCCCTGACAGAGGCAATGTGAGAAAAGCAATAACTGCTTTTCTGACCAGAAACTTGAAGGAGTCTCAGCACCTACCTGCATTCAGCGACCAGTGACAGTGGTCCAAAGGCTGGAAACAGGAGAGCCAAGAAGTCCATGATGCCTCGCTGAAAGGGAAAAAGCAACGAGCTGTGAGTTGATTGCACTGGGAGTGGGTAACCCCCCAGGGACCCTTAGATAAAGGTGCCCCTTTGGACTTTTCTTAAGGGAAATGATAAAAGGGAACTATAAGGCCTAGCCCAGTTGGATGTAATGCAATTAAACCCCAAGGACTGAGTTAAAAGTCAGTTATTTACTGTGTTATAGTATGAACCAATTGTGAGGACAGGAATATTCGGTATTCTAATGACAGATAACCTGAGCAAGATCTGTAAGATTGGGTTGGCACAAGGATGGGTGAAAGGGGAGGCAGAGCCCTGAGGAACAATGTAGAGCCAAGAGTTGCCGGTGAATCAGATCAGGGAACATCCATTTTACATATATACGTCAAGACGTGGCAGACGAGTGGAGGTTGCACACCATTAGCAGCTACCTACCAGGTCAAACTGTGAGGGCCTAAGAACTGAAGAAGATTGGTCCTCAAAATGTAAGCAGAAGAGCAGAAGATTGGTCCTCTAAGTGTAAGCAGCTGGCTTCAACGAAGCACAGTCGTTTACACAGTCTAAACTGATTTGTATATCAAACTGGTTTAAGCATTGCATGAATCTGTGCCCTCAGTCTCCACTTTTGCTGGCTAAGCTTGTCTTTGATACATTCTACCCACTGTGGGCAGGTCAGGGTCTTGGTTTTGCTCATTACATTCCCTGCCTGTGCAGAAAGGGACATCTCAGCTTGCATTTGCATGGGATACTGACCAATTGCATCCCCACTCTTTCTGCTCTATAGCAGTCCCCTGCTGCTAGGGGTTTCCTTGCTTTGTTCAGGCTTTCTCAGTGACACTTCTTAGTTCCAACCCTGGTTTATGACCAGAAAGTGCAGAAAAAACATTTGACTTATGCCTGCAATGAGAAACCACTAGAATATCTTTTAGTATGTGTTCAGCACCCCATGGTCACTAAGGGCACGTCCATACATGTATGCTTGCAGCAGCTCAAATAGCAGCAGCACAGATTTGGGCTGGAGATTTGTGTCTCAGCATACATGCCTGAACATGCACTTTGGTGGGGGGCAAACTGTGCCGTTTGGGGCAAACTGACTCCTGAGGTTCTGGTTGAATTTCACCCCCCACCTTTTTGTTTTTGGTCACCCCATCCATGGCCCCACCAAGTCCTGGGACCTCCTGGTCAACCTGCTGCTGGCCCTGGCCAAGTGGACCCTGTACTTGACCAGGAAGGAGGCTCTGGCTGAGAAGGTGCCTGGAGACTGTGGGGCCGCTTTTCTCTCGCTTGTCTGTGCACGTTTTCAGACAGAGCACCAGTGGGTGGTGTCCACTGGCTCCTTGGATGCCTTTGCAGACTGGTGGGCGTGGCCCGGGGGGCTCTGCTTGGTGTCCTCCTCTGGAGCACTTATTTTTACATTTTGAACCTTTGAGCCCCACATCACTCTTATCCTGTTTTTGCTTTAGTTGTCCCAAGGAGTTAGTTGTGTTATTCATTCATTGGCCCCACGCTATAGGGGCTACTAGTTAGTTGGGTGGCCCTTGGGCCTACAGCATTAGGGTAACACAGATAAACAGGAGCTTCTGAGGCCTGGCCAGTTGATGTTTGGGGACACTAGCCCCTTGTGCCAGCTGGACTTCTGAAGCAGCCCTAACCTAGAGTGGCCCCTGCATCCTCCACCCACTGGAGCAGTCTGGCAGTGGGTGCTGCTTCCTGGCTGAGACCTGTTGCCACCTGCAACAGCATCTGCCCCCTTGGACTTGGGGCCCATGGCTGCACACCTGCCAGACCCAGATGGGGACTGCATGGCTGCCTGGGCTGTGGTACGGGCACTACAGCAGAGCCACCTGTACCTCTGGGCCAGCTGCCCATGGGCCATGGCTGCACAGTTGCCATTTGGGTGGCACTGCAGTCATGTCTCCTGGTGTCCTTGCTCTGCCATCTGGACATCTGTTGCCCTGCCTTGTGTCCTTGCAGTGGCCCACTTTGAACTGTCAATGCATGTCCTCCTGGCCCCAGATGGCCAGGAGGTCAGCCACCTCATCTATACTCCAGCTGGGTCCCTGGTGCTGGCCCTGGGTTCACTAGCAGAGATCCTGCCACGTGCCTCACTAGCAGAGCTCCTGGTGTTCCCTGTTTAAAAATTGCAAATTCTCTAAAAACCCCCACAAATTCTTTCATTAAAATACCCCAAATCTGTGTTCTTCTGCAATTAAAATGAAATGCCACTATATACAGAGAGATCAATTGTGCAATGTTTTATTAATATGTTTACGATTTTAAAACAATTTGGAAGCCTACCAGTGCCTCTAGCATTAAAATACAATGAATTCTAAATATCTATACACTTTGGCATTTGCTTTTGTTTTTTTTCTCATAGAAAAATCGGAGTTGCCCCTGCCCCCTTGGCTTGCCAGGATGTGGGGCTCTGAGAAGCACTGATATGCTGGTTCCCTGCTCCTGCTCTTGCCCCTCACTGCTAACCCAGAGCAATGCCAGTGCCCTTCACTCCTGATCGGCAGCCCCTGCCTTCCCCAACTAGCTTCCTCTTGGCAGCAGCTCCCTCCCACCACCAGGACATGAGTCCAGTTGCAGCTGTACCACCTGCTGCTTTGTGGCTCTGAGCAGTGCCAGCCCTTGCTGTTCTACTCCCTTTGCCTGTGCACAGGCCCCAGTGATCCCCATGTTGTTCCTGGGAAACCCTTCACTGGGGCCCAGGGATGGAGGTGTGTTAGCCCCTATTACCAGATTTCCCCATCACTTTGGGGTGTGCTCATTTATTAGGGATATGTTTCTAGGGTCTTTGTAATTCTACCCATGTGCTGCTTGTGTTACTTGTGTTTCTATATGGAGCTGTATATCTCCCTTCTGCAAGTCCTCACCCCCAGTGGAGCTATCTTGCAGGACTCAGTTTCAATGGGGCTGGGTTCCTCCAGTCACCAAATAGTCATACATACTGTTAGCGTGTCTACGCAGGGTACCGCCTGCTCCCGTGGTTCTCTCCTGCCAGGACTTCGATCTTATTAAAGGAATGGGGAGGGAAGAGATGTTGCAATGATTAGTACCCGCGGAAGGACCACACTTGGTCTATTTCATAATTAGGTGCTTTCTTTTTCTTTCTTTTACAGAGAACCAGATAGGAGGCAGCAGCTCGACTGGGTTGTCCCTGGGATCACCCCAGTGCTCCAAAGAGGATCCCTGGCATCTCAATTGATACGGTAAGTGAGAATAAGTGTCTCGCCCACTTGCAGCTGTGTCCACAATCAGTCCCTGCCGGTCCTGTCTGAGTTCTCCGCCCTGTGTAGGGCATCTGCGGGCTTCCACTTCTTATCCGAGTTACTTGTCATAACCTCCTGGCACTCGTAGTCCTTGCCTGCTCCCAATAATAAAAAGAAAGTAAAAGGGAGAAAAAGGGTTTTCTTTCTTCTCTTGCCTCTCGGCTCCCCGCTGCTAATTACCTCATTAGCAACTTGTTACGGGCGCCGCCCAGTCTCTTGCTGCACAGTACCGGCGTGCAGATCCAGGAGTTTACCTGCGGCCCAGTTCCTAGATCTCGGCCCCAGCTTCCCCCCCCCCTCAAGTTCTGGGTGCTGGGCAGGGTCTCTTCAGGGGTCTGGGCCGGTGACCCCCGCCCCCTTTGGCTTGCAAGTTGCCTCACCGCGTCCCCGTGCAAAAACTGTGGCTTCTTTCCGTGCGGCGGCTCCACTCTTCCCTGGACTCACCACCCTTCCTGCGGACTCCTGGTAGGTGGTGAGCATGGGCCTGCCAGTCCCGGGCTCTGGGGTCCCTTGGCTCATGCTGGTCCTGTGTCATGGATCCCTCCTTTTGGATCCTTCTCCCGGAGAGTCCCCTCGCAGCTCCTCTCTTTTCCTGTGGTGCCTGAAGGCAACTTTCCCTAGGCCTTCGTCCTCTTCGTATCCCTGGGCGTTGAGCCCCGTTGGCTCTCCACGGGCGTGGGGTGTCTCCTCGCCCCGCCGGGACATAATCGCCACTAGCTGCGAGATTTCTCAAGTAACAGGGCTCCAGTCAGGAACCCTGACACACACACACACACACACTCTCTCTCTCTCTCTCTCTCTCTCTAACATGACATGCCTGCCAGGAATCAGTTCATTAAGATAACAATAAACTGCAGTCAGACACAAGCACACAGATAACAGAATCCCTCTGAATCAGGCTGGGTGTCCAGCTGACACCCTCATGGGCCAGCATTCAGTTCATTACGGCATGTCTGAGCCAAACTGGGTCAATCAGCCTGTACAAGCTGATCCCCTTATGTGTTTCAAACTCAGCACGTCCTGATCTTTTGCCCTAACTGTCCTAGTAGTGGTAGCCTCTTGATGAGCAGACCCCACAGTACTTCTGGGCTTCACAGGGATCTTTAGCTTAGGTAAAAGAAGTGTTGCTGCAGAGCAAGTGGGGAAGGAGAAGTAGAGAAGGAAAAATATACCCAGTTACTACCAGTTTGACTATAAAAGTTATTTACTGCTAAGTATATGAAATATATAATGGTACTAGTAGTAATAGACATGCAAAGGAAAACAAACACAATTACAATACTACCCTGATTTCACTAAGTATTTGGGGAAACTTAGTTCAAGTTTAACTAACACAATTCAGGTTCAGAAATCTATGCCTAGAGAGAAAAGAGAGAGAGAGTGCAAGAGCTCCAAGGCACTTGGGTTCCAATGCTGACAGATAAAGTTCTTAGCACAATCCTTGAAGGAAAATGATCTGTTTCTTCCAGCTTCTCGGGAACAACAGCAGATGTGTCAGAGATATTTTTTTCTTGAAGCACAACTTTGCTGTTTTTATAACCTCAGTTCAGCTTCTTCAAAGCATTCTTCTAATAGTGTAAATAATTGTCTTTTCTATTGACAAGGGGTTATCTGGTTTGGAACAGCTCAAGAAACTGATTAACAACCAGGAAAAACTCCTTAAGTTTTTAAGGAGTAACCAGACACTTAGGAGCCTGTTTGAAATTCTTATGGATAGCAGATATACTGGATGGATACCTCATTGTTTCTTCAGAAACAATAGGTAGCTTGCAGCATCAGGGTTTTGTATTTTTACCTGTTGTGAATAAGCCTCAGCTAAGCATGACTTTTCCAGATCATACTGTAGTCTTTTAACAGACTTAAGGGGATTATTGAAATATTCATAAACTTTGTGGGGAGGACTTCCACCAGCCATCCCGGGAAAAGTATGACAGCATTTGTGGTCAGAGCTCCAATGGGCTGGACGCTGTGATGAACCTTTTACCATTGTTCAAATGTTGCCCATACCCCCTCTGACTTGGTCTCTTTGCCTCAGCTTTCCCTAACCCGGCAACCGAGTTTTAGTCAATCAAGTTTAAATAGGCCTCCCATAGTGGGACCGGGAAATGTACAGTGGGAGATGCCTATTAAACTTTACTTCTGCTTAGTTCTGGTTAAATGAGGTGTGTGTGGAGGGGGGAAGTCCTTTGTAAATCCAGATTAGAATTGGTTTGATAAATGCTGAGCTGGGTGCGTGTAAATGTTTGTTGATTAGCATTTGGAACACAGATTCCCCATCATGCAGTGCTCCCCTGCTTTTCTGATCCCAGAATTCAGTGCGGTCCTTGCCTTGGAATCTCTGTTCTCCATCCTGAATGCTAATGAAGGTACATTCCTGTTCCATCTCCCATTTAAATGAGTTGTCATCTGGTTCCATCTAGGTTGCAAATGAGACCAGGGGAGTTGCTCCCTTATCTGGAGGGCTTTAGGTGTGTCTCCCACTGCATCTTCATTGTCTTTTGTAATCAGTTGTGACCGGCTAGCTGGCAGTGACTTAGCTCAGGGGTTTTGAAAGGGCAAAAGATGATTGGAGGACTTGGGATTCCCTTTCCTCACCAATCTGGTAATGATTTGGCCCAGGGGTTTTGAAGGGGTAAAAGATGATTGGTGGACTTGGGATTCCCTTTCCTCACCAATCAAGCCCCAGAGACTCACCCTCCATGTCCCCTGATTGGCCCCTTGGGTCACCTGGAGGGGGATAAAAGGGGCAGCGCAGCTGACTTAAGGGATACCAGTGAGGTACCACAAGGAAGGAGCTTCAAAGAGCTGGCAAGAGCTGAGCCAGCGGGGCGGGAGCAGTTGCCCCAGAAGATCCTGAAGGAGCGGGACCTGCAGGCAGCAGTTGGACCCTCAGCAGTGCGGCGTGTGGCTGGCAGGAGAGGCTGCCCGTCGGGCTTCAAGATCCCCTACGAGAGGCTGTGGCCAGCAGGAGAGGCTCCCCTGCTCCAGCAAGGATCTGAGCAGTGACCTGAGAGGTTCCCAGCTCTGCTTCCAGCTCCTCCAATCAGAAACCAAGCAGCTCAATGTGAGGCCGGGGCTCTGGGAAGGTCAAGACCCCTAGCAGCTTGGCGTAGTACCAATACTGGTGGCTGTGTGGTAGCGTTTCTGTTTACCACGTGGGAGATTTGAGTTCAAGTTCCAACTGGAGCGATTTAGGGTGAGCGAGCTAACAAGGAGCAAATCTTCATGCAGTGGAAAGTGGACATTGTGTTTGCCGCCTTTCTCCCCCTCCAGGTACCTAGGCCGTATATTTCCTTGTCATTTGACATTTTGTATTTTGTGCCTTTTTATATTTCACCAACCAGTATCGTTTGCGTTGCTGTTTGTTTTATATTTTGTTAACCCTGTCTTTTGTCAATGATTATAAAAGTGTCTAACCTTTGCTGAATCCTGCCCCCTTGAGGCATTGTAGTGTCCCCTATACCCCCTGATTTATGCCTGTTATGTTCCCAGTACTGTTCTTTCATTAAAAGATATATGGTTAAGTCCCCATTGGTGGTCTGGCTCTGCTCTATAGGGGGAGGAGAGTCCCTACACCTCCCACAGTGCTTGTGCACCTGCTTTGATCCCTTCAATTGGAGAGGGGGTACCTCTTGGAGTACCACCTGGGTTACACAGTTCTTGTTCAGGTAGAGGAGGGGAAAATTCTTTGCGAGTCAGACAAGCTGCGTCCTGTGCCAGGGTTCCCCAAGAACACAGAGCTGAGAGGTAATACCCCTTCCCTTCCAGGCTGACCTAGCCTTGCACACCCTGCTCTAGAGGGGCAGGGAGGCTCTAAGCCCAGTTCTGGAGGCCTCTCTCCCCCATCCCTAATTCCTGTCTTTCTCACACACCCCTGCTGCCACCTCGACCCCTACCTCCAGACCTAGAATCATTGAAAGTTAGGGCTTGAAGGGACCTCAGGAGGTCATCTAGTCCAACCCCTTGCTCAAAGCAGGACCATCCCCAACTAGATTATCTCAGCCAAAGCTTGGTCTAGTGGGGTTCTGAAAACCTACAAGGATGGAGCTTCCATCACCTCTCTGGGTAACCTGTTCCAGTGTTTTACTACCCTCCTAGTGAGAAAATTCTTCCTAACATCCATCCTAAACTCCCCTCTCTGCAATTTGAAACCATTGCTCTTTGTTCTGTCATCTACCACCACTGAGAACAGTCTAGCTCCATCCTCTTTGGCACCCCCTTTCAGGTAGTTGAAGGTTGCTATTAAATCCCCGCTCAGTCTTCTCTTCTCTAGACTAAATTAGCCCAGTTTCCTCAGTCTTTCCTTATAAGTCATGCCTCCCAGGCCCCTCACCATTTTTGTCACTCTCCATCACACCCCTCCAAGTGGTTCCTGGGACCAGGAGCCCCCACAGGCCAGGGCCACATGTCCCAGCATTGGTGTGGGCATGAGGTAGGGCTGCAGTGTGACAGTTGCCTCTGCAGCTGTGGTTCCTTTCAGCAGGTCCTGTCCCATTCAGTCTGGTGGCTGGGCACGCAGGGTATGAGATTTGTGGGGTTTGGGGGGGAAGGGGTGTTGGGGAGAGTGTAACAAGTGGGCATCCCAGGGCCAGTGAAATAATTGGCCCATCCATTTGTCTCAGGGCTAACCACCCACCTACCTCTCCTGCCATGCCTTTGATGATACTAGTTGGAAGATTCATAGATTGTAAGGGGCTGGAAGGGACCTTGGAAGATCATCAGGTCCAGCTCCCTGCATCAAGCAGGAAAGAGAACTGTGGGGGTCAGGTGACCCCAGCAAGGTGACTATCTAGTTTCCTCTTGAAGATTTCCAGGGTAGGTGATTACACCACCTCTGGATGGAGCTTATTCCACAGTCTGGACACCCTGACTGTGAAGAAGTTTTTCTTAATGTTAAGCCTGAATTAATCTTCCAGGAGTTTGTGGCCATTTCTTCTGGGCTTCCTCTCAGGTGCCCTGGTGAATAGTTGCTCACTAAGCCCTTGATATACTCCCCTAGTGTAGCGGTAAGTTGCTATCAGGTCCCCTCTCAGCCTTTTTTTCCTCAGGCTGAGTCGTCCCAGATCCCTCAGCCTTTCCTCATATGGCTTGTCTTTTAAGACCGATCATATGGGTGGCTCTTCTTTGGACTCTCTCAAGCTTGTCCATGTCCTTGTTAAAGTGTGGTGCCCAGAACTGGACTCAGTACTCCAGCTGCAGTCTCACCAGTGCTGAGTAGAGCAGAAGAATCACCTCCTTGGTTTTGCTTGGAGGTGCATCAATTAATGCATGTCAGAGTATTAATTGCGCTACTGGTTACAGCATTGCACTGCCAGCTTATATTCATACTGTGGTCTATTATTACCCCCAGGTCCCTTTCTTTCATGGCGCTAGTCAGCTTGGTGCCTCCAAGCCTGTAGGTGTATTGGGGGTTGCTTGTCCCGAGGTGGAGCACTTAACATTTCTCAATGTTGAACTTCATCAGGTTCTGATCCACCCAACTCGATAGCCTGTTTAGGTTCACCTGTAACTGTAGCCTATCTTCAAGCATGACCACGCTTCCCCATAACTTGTCTCTAGTGGGTTTTATGGAATAGAGAGAGTTCCCACACAATATATTGGTTCAAATTAGTACGCTGGTGGGGGTGAGGTTGAGCCTTGTGTGTTCTCACAATGACCATGATTTTGATTCCTTTTAAGATGTTTATTAAAACTCCTTACTATGCATATAACACTGCTTAGCTTTAAGAAATACCACAAACATTAAAAACACAATAACTACATATATCAGAAACAATGCTCCAAACGCACTTCCTTCTCAAACAGTGCTATAAGATTTAGTATTACAAAAACAGTTACAATTACAACTAACGGTTAAATTCGAATCACTACTATTATTTCTCATGTTATACTTACAATCCTAGAATTCCAAGAAGCCAAACACCTAAATATGGTTTAATTCCTCAGTAGTACAATTTAATGGGCTGGCCTCAGTAGTATGGTTCAATGGGCTGGCCTCAATACTGATAGGACTAAGTCCCCTTCCTTTGGTCCCGCTCGGGTGCTCCGCGGCTTCAGTGTGAACTAAGAGATTCATGTTCACGAAGAAGGTAGTTCAGGTGATCAGTTTGATCCAGCCTACACTTCCTTCTTTGTTCTGCAAGTGAGGTTACCTCTAAATTGGGACTGTAGGTTACAGTTTTTATTGGGTGAGTTGCCATCTTGGGCCCCTCCTACCCAAACCTGTCACTACTCCCAAATCTGGGCTTGGATCTTATTCAACAGGTTTTTGCTAGGTGGTCAGTTTGTCTTCCACAATGGAATTTGTCCACTGACTATTTAGTTTATCTTAAATTTTGCTTTGGAAGATTTTCCATACCACTGCGGTGACCTTTCATTTACAACCCCCTTTCAAAAGGCTCCTAGGGTTTTGATCTCTTGGAATATTTGCTTAAGGGTCGTTTTTCTTGTCCTTAGGTTAACTTGTTAAAGGCCTCTAGAGATCATATTGAGGAGCCAAGACTTTAAGCAAGGCCAGGCAAAACAACGAACCTAGATAAGAAGATGAACCTTGCCGTTTGTCTAAACTGGCTAATGGGCAGCTATTGCAAGCATTCAAACTATTACTTTCAATGTGACAGTATTGTCCGTGAACTTGGCCAGTGAGCTCTTCATCTCCACATCCAAATCATTAATAAATGTTAATAGATGTTAACCAGGCAGGAGGCTGCCCATTTACTTGCCCTAATGCCAAGGTCCTATATACACAGCTCTGAACGTTTCCTTATACCGTGTCCCATGCCTCGCAGATGGCATCCATGGCTTAACACCCGGCTTATAAACCCATGCCCTCACACTGGAACCCACACTTCAGTGCCTCACATTGGGACTCTCACTCCCATGCCCTCATACTAGGCCCACAATCCTTGTACCTTCACACTGGGCTCACAATCTCATTCACTCGGGGCTCCCAGCCCCTCCCTTTTCCTCAGGCTCCCTGCCCGGCTCTGCACCTTCTTTGTCCGCTCAGACCTCACACTGGGCTCTAATCCCATGCCCAACACTGGGCCTCAATCCCCCTGTCCCTGAAGCTTCACACCCAGCTCCTTTTTGGGGCTCAGAATCCCATCCCTCTGGAGCCTCACACCAGGGTCCCTTTGGCCCAGGTCCCTCAGGCCTCACTGTGGACCTGGGCCATCTCAGGCCCCTTCATGACCTGGACCCCACTCCAGGCTCCACAGTCAACCTGGGCCCTTGCTTTGTCTTTGGGGTGTGCTCTCCTAGTCTTTCTCCTCCATGGGGTAACCTGCAAGGCAGTGAGGCTGAGGCTTTCTGGCACCCCACACTCACCCTTCACTGGGGAGGCACAGGTGTGGCATTTTCTGGACACTACCACACCACTGGCAGTTCCACCACATTATCCAGCCCCAGCAGTGTGTAGTTTTAGGTCATGCTCCAGGACCAGGAGCCTCCACCTTCCCCATAGCTCCTGCTCTGTACCTCCAAGATGTTATGAGCAGCAACTCCAGCCAGGCAATGTTCTCCCCTTGGCTGTTAGCAGAAAACTGCTGGCTCCTTGGCTCAGGGCCTGCTTTTATCACAAGCAGCTGGGCCCTGTTCCCGATCAGGCTGTTGTGCCAGATTGAGAGTGCAGCCACCTGCAGGCTGCTCTACTGCTTGCCCACGCCCCTGTGAGTAACAGAGCACAACTTGTGCTCTGTTACAGGATGGGTGTGGGGTTTGTGGAGGGGTTGAGGGTGTTTGTGGGTGGGTGTAGGGTTTGTGGGGGTCAGGTTTGTAGGGGCAGTGTGAGGCTTGTACCAGGGTTTGGGGTGGTGCGGGGTTTGTGGGTGTGGGGTTTGTGGTGTGGAGGGACTGTGTGGAAGAGGGGGGAACTGTGTGGGGATGAAGGACTGCTCGGGGGGATGAGTCCTCCACCCCTGCCCCCCAGCAGCAGCAGCAGCAGCCATTGGGGTGCTCATGCCCGCTCCTGGCAGAGACCTGCAGTGGTGTAGCTGCAGAGAACCATAGCAATGGCTGTACATGCTTCAGGGCTTGGGCCTAGTCTACTGGTGGGCACCCTTGGACAAAACTGGGCCGGCTCTTGCTGTCATCCAGGGTTCTGGCACCACACGCAGAAGCCGTGTGTCCTCAGGCTGGGTCGGGTCCTGCCTCCATGTGCCCCATGCACCAGCAGGCTGGGCCAGCTCCATGGAGGCAGGACCTGCCCAGCCCAAAGGCACACGGCTTCTGCGTGCTGTACTGGGACCCCGGGTGACAGCAAGAATGGCCCAGTTCTGCCCAAGAGTGCACGGCTTGGGCCAGGGCCACACCTGTGGCATGTACAGTCACCAGGGGTCTCTGCCAGGAGTGGGCATGAGTGCCCTGACAGCTGCTGCTGCTGCTGCTGCTGCTGCTGCTGGGGGGGGAGGGGGCTGTGCACCACATGGTAGGGGAGCAGGTGGGATACCCACCCCTCCAGAGCAGTCTCCTCCACCCCACACAGTCTCCACCCACAGTCCCCACTCCCATGTCCCTGCTTGCCTGGGTTGGAGCCACAGCCTTGGTGTACTTGTATTTCTTCCAACATGGGCAGCAGGGGCACGGGGCAGACACAGAGATGCTCTGGCTGGGTGCCAGAGCATCTTCGTGGAGGACCCAGCCTCTGGTTGCCTCTGGGCACACTCCAGGAGTGTGCCCTGCACTGCTTTCTTCCCACAGATATATATTTTTGATACTGGGATTCCTCTCCTGGCATCCTATAACTTGTCTACACTCTGTTGCTGCCAATTTTCAGTGTGCTGTCAGCCACCATAGAGGACATGCTGCTGAGCACAAGGATTGTGACATTTATTAAGCTGAACAGAATGAGGCACATGCATTCGCAGTCATGTAGGCAGAAGTATTTGGCTTTCTGGCTTTGAATTCTGGCAGTATATTGATATAGGTGGAGGAGGAATAGGGGGATTCAATAGTGTAGTAACTTCCATAGGATATTATCCAGGGCAGCTCCATTTGGCAAAGAGGTGCTTCTTGGTTTGGTTCATGGGCAACATTTTATAGTGCAGCAAAGATTTGGAATGACTGGCAGTAACACCTAAACTTCAGAATAACAAAGGCCTTTCCTATTCTAACATTCTATGCAGAACTCAGTCTGGAGCCGTAATGAGAGAGCATCAACACAAATGGTGCCCCCATATGGCAGTATACTGCAGTCATGTTCTGGAAGTTCGCTATCCCAGATTGTTACTGGTCAGTAGCTAATTACTTTAGTGTTGGATAAACAGCTGTCAGGCCAGTAGTCATAGGGCATGTTAGATGAAATGGGGGCCCTAAATTGAAGTGGTGGGTTTTAAAAAACACCGCTTCAATAGGGGCTGATTAAACCCCCATGTCGTGCACACACCCTGCTGGCTTACCCGCCTCTCTGGCGGGGAGGGGAGGGCAAGCTGCTAGTGGGTGGAGTGGTCCCTGGGCTGCGGTGGAGCTGGTGTTTTCCTCCATAGCAGCAGTGCCCACCCCCGAGACGGCACCTGCCTGTAGGCACGCAGCTCAGGCAGTCCCGGGGTGGCATCGCAGCCGTGGAGGGAAGCACTAGACTCCCAGGCAAGCAGGCAAGTAGGCAGGCTGGGGGGGGCGGGGGGGGAGATAGGAGGGAAAGATCAGGTTCTCACGGCTTTTCTTGGGCAGAGCCTGCTTTCCCAGGCTGTTGCCGGGCTGCCTACGGGGCTTCCTGCAGAGCCCCGGAGCTGCATGGAGCCTGGTACTTCACTCCACGGCTGTAGGGGCAGCAATCGAAACCTCCTTGGAGCAGTTTTAGTTTGCTGCACCACAAGTCATTTAAGGCGTATTACGCCGCCAAATTTCCTACAGCAGCTGGAATTAATGCGCAATACACCGCTGAGGAGTGCAAACACTGACACCAGTAAAGCAGTGCAAAAGCATTTGCCTGCTTTAAAGTGTTGTGCACACATGCCTCTTGTTTTCTCTACACATGGCCATAGAGATTTTTTATGGTATTCAGAGGATGCTTCTGTGTCATGTCATAAAACTGGCCAATATTGCTGCTCAAATGTTTGCTGGGTGTTTTGTTTCAACGCTGTTTTGACTTGTTTTGAGCTTAAAACAGCAAAATCCAAACAAAATGAAAGGCTTCAAAACAGCCTTGAAATGAAACGAGGGCAGTTGAAATGTTTCAAAAGTTTCAAAATATTTTGAGTTTTGAAGCTGGGCTTGCTTGCAGGAAAACAGAAACTAAGGAGAGAGAGGAGGAAGAGCAGGAAAAGACTGCTCTGACATTGACATGTGCAGCTGGCCAGTGACTGTGATCCTTCCCTGAGGTCCCTTCCAATCCCAGTGCTCTGGGGGAGGGATGAAAAACAGCATAAAAAGCAGCATTGTTTGAACTGAGCTTTCTTCCTTGGGGTCAGTTACTGAGCTGTGTCTTCCAGTAGCTCAGCAGCATCAGAGAAAGGCTATCACTTCCTACTTGCTAGCCTGTTACTAGCAAGTGGAATTCAATACCTTTTGTTTTCTGTACTCTTTTATTATTATATTCATTCATTCCTTTCAGTTTATTCCACCCCCAAAATCTTCTTTTTGTTTTTGTTACTCTATTTTGATTCTTTTCCCCCAGAAAAGAAATCTGTGCTTTTTCTCACAGTGTGCATTCCATTCACTGTGCAGGGAAGCACAGCATATATTGCATATTACAACACAGAATCTATACATGAACACATATTACATACATTTATATATTTTATTTATTACATGCCTCTCTGTAAAATACATAAATACATTACAGATGTAATGCATACATACATGAATACATACATCAAGATGAACATGAGCCTGCAATGCGATGCTGCGGCTAGTAAAGCGACCAAAACGCTGGCTTGCATCCATAGATGCTACTCAAGCAAATCCTGGGACGTCATTCTCCCCTTGTACTCGGCCTTGGTGAGGCTGCAGCCGGAGTACTGCGTCCAGTTTTGGGCTCCACAATTCAAAAAGGATGTGGAGAAGCTTGAGAGAGTCCAGAGAAGAGCCACGCGCATGATCAGAGGTCAGGGAAGCAGACCCTACGATGACAGGCTGAGAGCCCTGGGGCTCTTTAGCCTGGAAAAGCGCAGGCTCAGGGGTGATCTGATGGCCACCTATAAGTTTATCAGGGGTGACCACCAGTATCTGGGGGAACGTTTGTTCACCAGAGCGCCCCAAGGGATGACGACTAGGTCGAACGGTCATTAACTACTACAAGACCGTTTCAGGCTGAACATAAGGCAGAATTTTTTTACTGTCCGAGCCCCCAAGGTCTGGAACAGCCTGCCACCAGAGGTGGTTCAAACGCCTTCATTGAACACCTTCAAGAGCAAATTGGATGCTTATCTTGCTGGGATCCTATGACCCCAGCTGATTTCCTGCCCTTTGGGCAGGGGGCTGGACTCGATGATCTTCCGAGGTCCCTTCCAGCCCTAATGTCTATGAAATCTATGAAATTACACAAATACACATGCATACAATTATTTACATATATTACATAAATACAGATTACATTACAGAAGAACACACACATTTTCCAGCATACCAAGGCAAACACACTATGAAACACACCATGAAGCATGCTGGAAAGGCTGGCAAGCCTTCAGGGAGGGGCAGAAGAGGGGGTAGAGGGAGAACTGTAAGTTCCCCCACATGGGTGTCTGGTGCCTCTTGAGTTGGAGGGGTGGGGGAAGTGCCATCCCCTGACACCAGTCAGCGACTGGGCAGGGGGTCCCCCAACAGCCAATCCCACTGACTGGTGGGGTGGGGGAGTCCCCCGGAATCCCCCTGGCAGACACTTCTGGAAGCAGCGCAGCCACTTTTGCTGGTGACCCTGCTCCCCGGCCGGCGCTTGTGTGTGTGTGTGGAGGGGGGGGACATTGGTACTCCCACCTACCCCCCTGCCCGCTGACTAAATAGGGAGTGCGGCCTGACAGGGGGTGCACCAGCGCTCTCAGGGTGCACATGCACCCTCATGCACACCCGATGTGTTGCCCCTGCCCCACCCCCAAACTGAGACACAGCCTCTTTCTTACATCTAGCAGGCATGTGGCTTCCAGTTCTACAGGCAGCAAGGAGAGGAGAGCAGTGCCAGTGTCACTGCCTGTGCCTGAGTCTGCATCCCTTCCAAGAGCACCAGCCATAACCCCCACCCCACACACACACACACACACACACACACACACACACAACACCACCACCATGACAAAAAGCAGCACCAGCATCAACACACACACACCACCACCACCATGACAACAAGCAGCACCAGCATGACAGTCTCCTCCACCCCCATTTAACTTCCCATGCTGAGCCTTCCAGTGCCAGAGAAAGAGCTGGAGTTGGATCTGGATCTGAGTGCCATAACAAGGGAAATTTTGGGGAAGGAGGGGGAATCATCTGAGTTTGTGCTCCACACCCCTCAAGTTTCCCCTAGAGCCAGGATTCCTTCCCCAGAAGGCACTTTGTATGAGGTAGAGGTTATGGAGGCAAGTGGCTCAGCTGAGTCTGCTCCTCCTGTGCCTCTGCCTGCTGAGGAGGGGGAAATTGCAGCATCTGTACATGCATCTGCATCCCAGAAGTGAACAGGTAGTGTGATCTGGGATCATTTTGAGCTGGCAGATGATCCCACATATTCTATCTGCCTGCACTGCCAAACCAAAACCAGCTGGAGCAAGGGAATGAAAAACATGAGCACCACAGGGATGCTGATGCATCTCTGCATGCACCACTTCCTTGCCCTTGCTCCTCCTCAGTCTGGCACCAGTGGCAGCATGCCCAAAAAGAGGTCCCCCTCTTGCTTCAAAGCCCCTATCCCCCCGAACCAGAGGCAGGCCACCCTGGAACAGTGGGGGAAAGGCGGACAGAAAAGGAGGGGTGTTGCAAAGGCAAGCAAGATCACCCAGAGCACTGGGGAGATGCTTGTTCTGGATGGCCAGCCCTTCTCCTTAGTTGAGCAGCCAGGGTTCAGGCAGCTCATGGTGCTCGTGGCCCCATCATACCAAGTGCCCACACACACCACCTTCAGTAGGACGGTGGTGCCATCCCTGTATGAGGCATGCAGGGAGTACTTGAGGGAGGAGCTGCAGTGGAGATCATGCCTACCTCTCCCTCGCAGGGCACTGGTGCAACCAGTCAGGCTGTCATTGGGCTCTTCTTCAAGCTGAGGTGATGGATGAGTCCCACACAGCAACTGAGATCATGGGAGCCATGAACTGCTTGGTGCAGGGGTTGCTTGTTGGGCAGGGCAAGCTCACCTGCGGGTTCATGGTCACCAACAATGGGGCCAATATGGTCAAGTTGGTCCGTGATGTCAACTGTGTTGGCATCCGCTGTGTGGCACACAAGTTGCACCTCATTGTCAGGGATGCCTTGGAGGGGGATAGGGCTGCTGGTGATGGCACCAGCACCACCAGCAAGCCCATTTCCAAATGCAGGAAGGTGGCAGCCTACTTCCACCAGAGCATCAAGGGGGGCAAGATACTGTGGGACAAACAGGCAGAGCTGAGCATCCCACAGCACAAAATCATGCAGGATGTAGAGACTCGATGGAATTCCACATACTTGGTGCTCAAGAGGCTGGTGGAGGAACAGAAGGCCATCCGTGAGATGGCTTTGCTTAACAGAGCTGAGTGGGATACCATCTCCCATATCTTGGTGGTCCTCAAGCCCTTCCTCGAGGACACCAAGAGCCTCAGCGCTGGCAATCCCCTCCTTAGCCAGGTGATCCCTGTAGTGAGGGAACTTCAGAACCAAATGGAGAAGTTCCAGGGGATCAATGTTCCTAGCTGGGGCAAGCCACTGTCACCAGACATGCAGGCACTGGTGAGGCGGCTGAAAGAGGGCATCAGTGTCGTGGAAACACATGCAGCATACTTTTGGGTCAGGTCAGCAGAAGCTTTTATTCAAAAGAAACTACAGCTGTAGGGGAGACCCCAAAGTGACATGGATTTCTCAAGCACTTGGAAGGGGTTCCCTCCCAAGAGCAAAAGCAGGAGGCTTATCAGTCACTTACAACTCACATGATCATGTAGTGGAATTAGCTAGAAAAACAGCTACAAACATTACCTCATTATTTCTTTGCTGTTATCAGGATGAGAACTATGAGGGAGACAAAGGGAGAAATAACACTCCTTTCTTGCACCTGGAAACCAGAGTTGTACATACTTTTTGCTATCTTCAAGGCCATGGTGAGCGAAGCAGTTGCAGAGGAGTTACAAAGAACAAACACTTTTCCTTATCTGTTCTACTGTACAGAGCCAGCGATTTTCCACAAAGCGGTTATGTCATCTTATAACTCGTATAATCAAAGTTTAAGGCATTTATCTTTTTCTAATTCCACATCAGGAAATGGCTTGATCCCTTGCACTCCAGTACAGTCCACATGCTGGCCACCATGTGTGACCCAAGGGTGAAGGGGAGTGTCAGCATATGTGGCAGCAAAACCCTGGATTAGTGGACGGAGGGGATGGTGAAGAGAGGCAGGGAGGCAGAACATCATTCACCAGCCAGTCTCCTCTTCCACGACAGGTGCTGCCAATGTGGGCCAAGGGCATGGCTTCCATAGTGGGGTCCAGAGGCACCCGACCCCACCATCAGGCAGGTAGTGTTCAGGCCTTGGTGGCTGCCTATCTCACCAAGGATGTGGAGCTGCTGCTGTGTGACCGCTTGGCATACTGGGCAAGCTGCAGCCAGATGTGGCCAGTCTGGCTACGGTTGCCCAGGAACACCTATCCTGTCCACCAACCAGTGTTCCAAGTGAGAGGGTGTTCAGCATTGCTGGGGATGTAGTGGCACCCCAATGCACCTCCTTGGATCCTGGTTTGGTGGAGCAGCTGGTGTTTCTCAAGGTGGACCTCCACTGCTGGGGTTCCCCAAGCTCCAGGTGCAGATGGAGTGACTGCCACCCTCCTCACTTCGTCCGCACCTATTTCCTTTTAGTTTCTGGTTTCTGAACCATTTAATGCCCTGCTCTCAGAGCTGGATGGGGCACTCACTACATCACCAGCCAGCAGAGGAAGATCATGTCCCTGCTGAGCTCCTGTGCCAGGATGAACTTGGAGGTATAGGCAGGGGCTATGGGGAAGGAGGAGGCCCCAGGTCCTGGGCATGACCACTAAAACTGCATCCTGCCAGGGTTGGGAAGCCTGGTGAGACTGCCAGCAGTGCAGCAGCCCCAGGAAATGCCAGGACCAGGATCTCCCTAGTGAAAGGTGTGTAGGAGGTGCCATAACCTCCAGCCACCACACGCGCACACAATCCTGGCTGGGGAAAGCCCAGACCTGTCACATCTTTGACAGGCCTGAGGCTTG
>NW_005842250.1:1795220-1796308 GCF_000455745.1 Alligator sinensis
AGGGAAAATGGAAAGGGAGGCATCAAGGGATGAGGGACAGGCTGGGGTGGGGAGGCGGAGTGGGGGGAGGGGGATATAGCAGTGTAGGTAAAAGTACAGAGATACCCGGGGAGTCAGATGTCTGGCAGGTTGTAATGTGTCATAATTCCAATGTCCATATTGAGTCCATGAGTTTCTGTACCTAGGAGGCTGATGAAGTACAGTTCATAGGCTCATCTGTGAAAAGTGGTTTGTAAATTCCCTTTGAGGATCAGGCCTGAGAGATTAGAGATAGGTAGTTGGGTGCTCTTGTCTTTGATAGATTTTCGGTGTGCACTCATTCTGGTGCGCAGTTGTTACTTGGTGTCTCCTATGTATTTTCGATACATACAGATATGTATTGTGAAGATATCTCCATACTGGAGATATTGTTGGCAGGTTTTGCATGTTTTGTCATGGCATGGTCTGGATCCATTCGGTGTGTTTTGGGCTGTAGGAAGTTGGCTTCTGGTGATGAGGCTAGCGAGGTTCAGTGCTTGATTGAATTTACAAACCACTTTTCGCAGATGAGCCTATGAACTGCACTTCATCAACCTCCTAGGTACAGAAACTCATGGACTCAGTATGGACATTGGAATCCTGACACATTACAACCTGCCAGACACCTGACTCCCCAGGTACCTCTCCACTTTTACCTGCTACATCCCCCCCACCCCAAACGCTGGCCTGTCCCAGACCACGCTACTTTCTCACTTCTAGGGTGCGGGTACATGTGTGGATGCTCCCTTTTCCCCCTCCTCATCCAGCTATTCAGTTGGTCTACTAAAAGATATCAGATTGACCCAAAGAACCTTGTCTGTCAGTGCCATGTCCTTAGACCAACACCTCTGGCACCTGTCCCTGGTCAGCTGACCAGAAGGACGCAGGGCCCTGGGCACATCTAAGTGTCATATTGAATGAAATAGTTTGAATGTTTGTAATAGTTGCCCATTAGCCAGTTTCAGGAAGAAGACAAGATTTATCTCCTTATCTAGGTCATTGTTTTGGACTACGTGCAGAATATCCAGACTTTGCTCAAAGTCTTAACTCTTGAATTTTATCTTTAGAGG
>NW_005842250.1:1796862-1797590 GCF_000455745.1 Alligator sinensis
GGTGTTTGGCTTCTCGGAATTCTAGGATTGTAAGTATATTATGAAAAATAACAGTATTGATTCAAATTTAACTTCTAGTTGTAATTGTAGTTGTTTTTGTAATACTAATTCTTATAGCATTGTTTGGGAAGGAAGTGCATTCGGAGCATTGTTTCTGATATATGTAGTTATTGTGTTCTTAATGTTTGTGGTGTTTCTTAAAGCTAAGCAGTGTTATATGCGTAGCAAAGAATTTTAAAATAAAATTGTGTTGTATAAATTAAGTGTGTAATCATTGTGAAATCGTGCAATCAGCTAACTACTCCCTCAGCCAGTGCATCAAAATGAATCAGTAAATTGTGTGGGATTTTCTCTATTCCATAACCCACTAGAGACACTAAGCTGCAAGCCTGGAGCTGGCAGGGAGTTCTCTGGCAGCTGCTAGAGAAGAAGTTCCTGAAGGAAAGGAAAGAAAGGCTCTGTCACAGTCACAGTCTGGTTGCCTGATGCTAATGCTACTGTGCTGCTTACTTACCTGTTGTTATTTAAAGTGATGGACTGGGCTGAGGCTGTAAAGGAGGAGGAGACCTCATTGGGGCATACTACCGTGTCATGTAGAGGCCCCAGTGCCAGTGAGGGCGTGCCTTAACACACACACACAATCACACGTATCACGAGTTTTGCTTGTCAGCAGCTTGAGGTACAGTTTCCCAGAAACCCCTGCACCTATCTCCTTGAAATTTGGCAGG
>NW_005842250.1:1797614-1800596 GCF_000455745.1 Alligator sinensis
CTGATTTCATTTGAATCAGGTAAGAAATGACAAAGTTATAGGCATTTTTGTGATTCTCCATTATAGCCTATAGGTGAAACCTCAAACCACATCAAAATAGTGAAATAGTTTTGACAAAACAAAACAGAACGTCCAAACGAAGCACTGTCCCTTCGAAACAGCAAAATAAAAGTTGAAACAAAATGGTGCTGTTTTGCATAGCCCTTCAGTGGCCAATACAAAGGCAGTTATTGACCAGGATACATGAGTGAGTGTAACAGAGAACAGGGTGTGCTCTGTTACTCAAAGGAGCATGAGCAAACAGCCAAGCAGCTTGCAGGTGACTGCACTCCTAATCAGGCACAATTACCTGATTGGGAACAGGGCCCAGCTGTTTATTATAACAGGGCTCTGAGCAGTGTAGCCAGCAGTCTGCTGTAATCAGTTAAGGAGAGAGTATCATGTGGCTGGAGTTGCTGCTCATAACATCTTGGAGGTACAGGGAAGCTGCTATGGGGATGGTGGAAGCTCTGATCCTGGGGCATAACCTAAAACTACACCGTGTTGGGGTTGGATGGTGTGGTGGGACTGCTGGTGGTGGGGCAGTCCTCAGGAAATGCCACACCTGTGCATCTGCAGTGAAGGGTGAGTATGGGGTGCCAGAAAGCCTCAGCCCCCACTGCCTTGTGGGTTATCCCATGGAGGGGAAAGGCTAGGGGAGCACACCCCAAAGACAAAGCAAAGGCTCAGCCTTGCAGTGAGGCCTGAGTTGTATAAAGGAGCCGAGTGTGAGGCTCCAGGAGAGTGGGGCCCTAGGTGTGAGTTCCTGGGGCAAGGGGATTAAAGGGATTGAGGCCCAGGATGAAGCCCCGGTACGGGGGTCCTGAGCTGGGCAGGGAGCCTGAGGAAAAGGGAGGGGCTGGGAGCCTTGATTGATTGAGAGCCCAGTGTGAGGGCATCGGAGTGAGAGTCCCATGGGGTGCAGGTCCCAGTGTGAGGGCAAGGGCTTCTAGGCTGGGTACTAGGCCACGGATGCCATCTGCGAGGCATGGGACGTTATGTAAGGGAAGGTTTGAAGCAGTGTATAGGCCCTTGGCATCAGGGCAAGTAAATGTGCAGTCTGCTGCTTTGTTATCAACTTCTAATTAATATAATCAAAAGTGTGGAAGGCAAGGTAGGCAGTTGGCTAGCCCTGAGACAAGTGGGTGGGCCAACAATGAGACTGGCCCCAGGACACCCACTTGTTACAGTGAGGTTCCTGAATTGTATAGGGACTAATGATGGGATATATGCCTCATCTTTGCCATCTAGACCAGGCCTAAAACTTCATTAACAGGAAGTTGAATATCTATTTCTCCATGATGCTTCCAGGTCTGACTGATTATCATCCTGGCAGGGTCAGCAATATTAATGTTGGGGGTCTAGAAAGGCACATGATACCCAGAGAGATATGAATGGTGGTGTGATTCCTCTTGTCATTCTGGGGGACTGAGTTTATATTCTGCTCCCTAAATTAATGAGGTCTCTTACTAGACATGTAGTTGAGAGAAAGAAGAGGTTTAACTAGCCCCTGAATAGGATGCCAGTGAAGCGCATGTTTTGAAGTCTTCAGGGGAAGTGGTGGTACTTCCTGATAAGAACAGATGTTTCTCCCCGTTCTGAGCCTTATGTGGTAAGTGCTAAAAGCTGAGGGCACTTATAAAACTAGGAACCAAATTACTTTCTTTATTGCTTTTTCTTGCTATGTGTGCACACACATACAAAATGGTACCACAGGTCATTATTTTATTCAGGTATCAAATCCCTGTGGTCTGGGGGTGATTTGGAAAATGCATGTGAAAGAAGAGCAAGATCCCACTTTCTTCTATAACACCCCGCTGCAGGGTGCTAACCACTGCCCGTGGCAATTTGTGGAACCCTGGGGGCACCAGCTAGGCCCGTCCTATTAGCGTAAAGGAACTAACGAGGACCCTCAGGATCCCAGTACGGGGATACCTCCTGTAACAGCACTCCAACAGAGTAGGTAACTATTTACAATATTTATTATGTACCGGCCCCCCTCCCACACACACTAATTTATATTCAGATATTTACATACATATGTATATATATTTGTATTTGTACACATACATTGCTATCTATTCTAAGGTTTAACTCATAACTCAGTTAACTTATGCAATAATACTATTGAACTCAAGGCTTATAGACATAATTTGGTAACAAATTTAATTTTGTAACAACCTATGTACACTTATAGGTAGATGATCGCACCCCCGGTAGGACTGATGTAAACACGCAAAATAGCAGTCTCTAGGTTCATAGTAGTTAGGGTCAGGAGGGACCTGAACAGATCATCTAGCCTGACCCCCTGCCACAGGCAGGAATGAATGCTGGGTTCACAAGACCCCAGACAGGTGATCATCCAACCTCCTCTTGAATTTGCCCAAGGTAGGGGTGAGGACCACTGGCCTGGAAAGCTGGTTCCAGATTTTGGCCACCCTAACTGTAAAAATATTGCCTTCTGATCTCTAACCTAAACCTATGCTCCATCAGCTTATTACCATTGTTCCTTGTCACCCCAGGTGGTGCTGGGGAGAAAAGGGCTCTACTTATTTGCTGTTGATTTCCCCTGATGAGTTTGAAGGCAGCCACCAGGTCCCCCTCAGCCTCCTCTTGCTGAGGCTGAACAGGTTCAGGTCCTTCAGTCTCTCCTCATAGGGCCTCTCCTGCTGCCCTCTCACCAAGCGGGTGGCCCTCCTCTGAACCCTCTGCAGGTTGGTCACATCCCTTTTGAAGTGCAGCGCCTAGTACTGGACACAGTACTCCAACTGCAGCTTAACCAAAGTCGCATAGAAGGGAAGTATCACCTCTCTGGACTGGCTTGAGATGCACCTTTGGATGCATGACAAGGTATGGCTGGCCTTGCTGGCTGTGGTCTGGCATTGGTGGCTCATGTTCGTCTTGGAGTCAATAATGACTCCAAGATCCCTTTCCGCCTCTGTG
>NW_005842250.1:1800638-1802444 GCF_000455745.1 Alligator sinensis
CCTTCAAGTGTGTCCACCTCGCCCCACATCTTAGTGTCATCAGCAAACTTGGACAGCGTGCTTTCCACCCCCTCGTCCAAGTCGCTGATGAAGATGTTAAACAGTGCGGGCCTGAGGACCGAGCCCTGGGGTACCCCACTGCTCACATCTTGCCAGGTTGAGTACAACTCGTTCACCACTACTCTCTGGGTGTGCCCTATCAGCCAATTTTTTTTACCCATCCAACTGTGTAGGCATCAATGCCACAGTCGCTTAATTTATTGATGAGGATGGGGTGAGAGATGGTGTCAAAGGCCTTCTTAAAGTCTATAAAGACTACGTCCACGGTGACACCATCATCCAAGGATTTAGTTACTTGGTCATAAAAGGCAATCAGGTTGGTCAGGCAGGACCTGCCTTTGGTGAACCCATGCTGATTGCCCCTGAGCATGATCTCCCCTGCAGCCCCCACAGATGTGCTCCTTGATGATTCTCTCCAAGATCTTCCCTTGCACCGAGGTGAGGCTTACAGGCCTATAGTTACTTGGGTCCTCCTTCCTCCCCTTCTTGAAAATTGGGACCACATTTGCCAGTTTCCAATCCCCCGGCACCTGGCCGGATGACTACGAATGCTCATACAGCCGGGCCAAGGGGTCTGTGATGACCCCTGCCAGCTCCCTCAACACCCTTGGGTGGAGGGCATCTGGACCTGCAGATGAGTTGACTGTTGTGCAATAGGTTGACTGTTGTGGTCTTGATGCCACCGTAGTTCAGGTGTGGGTGCGATGGGAACTCCCGCAATGGCCGCGGGGCAATACCCCTGATGATGGCTGGTGCCCATGCTCAGCTTCCTGTAATACATAAACAACCTCCTCCCCACAACACCCCTTTCTGCCTTTCAGACAGGGCTGGTCTATGATCCTAGTTGCTCGCTCCCTCAGGGCCCCGCACGTGTGGTCCAGTACAAGAGAAGAGGGCTATGCCCACTCCCAGCCCCGAATATTTCCTCTTTAATCCGAGCCAGGGCTCGCCTCCAGGCTCTGCTCACTTCGCTCACTTGCTGCTCTGGTCCCCCAGAGAGATCCCTGCCATCTCCTCACAACAGTTCCTCTCTCTGTCTCTGCTCCCAACTGTCTCCCTTCTGCCCCAGCCCCTGGCAGCCGCTAGTCCTGGCTGGGGAATTCTGGGGGGCTCCGAGACGGACCCTGCTCCCAGGGCCTGAAGACAGAATTTCTTCAGTCCTTTTGTTCTGGTGTCCTCAGTGGGACAAAGACCTCTCTCAGGCTCAGCCTGGTTTTGGCTTACCGTGGGATGCCCCCTACAGGTGAGTATCCTTTCTATTACAGGACTGGGCCATGCAGGGTGCGGTTCCCGCAGCTACGCGCACGCCCAGGAGGGCATGGGGGACATGTGCCCCTGGATCTGGGTGGGGTGGGGTGGGCTGCCTCTGTGGGCTGGGGCTGGTGCTGGGCTGTTCCTGGTGGGCGCTGGGCCGGGCTGCACTGGGGGCGGCAGTCCTGGAAAGAGCTATTGTAGGGGCTATGGCAAATTTGGGGGGGGTGGCAGTCCCTCCCGTAGCCCCCTCTTACTGCTGCCCAGGCAGAGCACAGCCTGGCCCAGCCCCAGCTAGTAGCAGCAGCATCCCACCCTGCCCCACACAGATCCAGAGGCACATGCTCCCCCATACCTTCTTGGGGTGCTCGCAGCTGTGGGAGCCACCCCTTGCTTGGCTCAGTCTGGTGCTCTTTCTCTGCCGCAGCCTCACTTCCTCCCCCACCGCTGGGGCCTCAATCTGCCCTCTGTCTCTGTCTCTGTCTCTGTCTCTGT
>NW_005842250.1:1802462-1809182 GCF_000455745.1 Alligator sinensis
CCCCCAAGGCCCCTTCCCTCACAACATACTTACCAGCCAGACCCCACTGTTCTCCTGGCTGCCTGCGTGCTGTGCTGCAGCTGTGAGCATGCGCGCAACATTTATCGGCCACATCAAGTCTGAGTACCCCTTAGGACCTTTTTAAATACCCCTGGGGTATACATAACCCGGTTGACAACCACTGTTGTAAGATGTTGATGTGGCAGGGGAGCCACAAGGGGCCCAGTCCTTGTTGTGGCAGTGCAGCTCCAACCCCTTCCCTGCTGTCCCCTACATGTACTCCAAGGTGTATGTGCCAAGCAAAATGTTTTAGCATGCCACTCTGACATCCGTTCCCAGGGTTGCCTACCCCTGATTTATAGGATCTCCAAAATGATTTCTTTTGGAGCTATTGAGATCTAGAGGAGGGATCTAGTCATTTATTTAAGAAGATGACTGCTGCCTTGCTTAAGGAAACGTGGTGCTCATGAGATAATCCAGACCCTGTTTATAAGGTCATCTATTCTGTGGCCTTTCTGCTTCTGGGGCTGCAAACATTGGGCAGTTTGACACTCCTTGTGTTTAGTGGTAGCATTCCTTTAAACTCCAATCCCACGTTTAAAAAAACAAAAACACCTGTAAAATGCAAAATCAACCAGAAAGACAGTATACAGTTTGACCCAACCATGTCTGATCTGCTTCATGTCCTCCTGAGGTCAGAGGACTATGCTGGAGAGATGGATAGTGAGTATACTGGGGCCACACTGCCAAGTGACCTTATGCAGAGGGACAAACTCCAACCACACAGGACCTCTTCTTGGTGTCCCTCTGATGCAGGCAGCAGCTAGAAGGTGGTCACCTCTGTTACCAGATTTGCCCATCACTTTGGGGTGTGCTTATTTATTAGGGCTATGTTTCTGGGGTCTCTGTAATTCTGTCAATGTGCTGCTTGTGTTACTTGTGTTTCTATCTGGGGCTGTATCTCTCCCTTCTGCAGTTCCTCACCCCCAGTGGAACTACCTTGCAGGACTCGGTTTCAATGGGGCTGGGTTCCTCCGACCACCGAATCGATCAAACACATGCGTGCGCCACACATACAGATTAACAGGACGTGCCTGAGCCAAGCCAGGTTATTCAACATTGTCAGGCTAACACCCTCACATGCCTTGAACTCAGTTCATCAGGGCAACAATAAAATACAGTCAGACACAAGCGCACAGGTTAACAGAGTGCATCTGAGTCAGGCTGGACTATTCAGCATTGGCAGGCTGACACCCTCATGTGCCTTGAACTCAGTTTATCCCTTATTTCACTAGGATAATAATAAATGCAATTTTACACACACACACACACACACACACACACACACACACACACACACACACACACACACACACACACACACACAGAGAGAACACGTCTGAGCAGGCTGGATCTGATCAGCACTTTCAGCTGATGCCCTCATGCGCCTTAACTCATCATGTCCCAGTCTCAGAGGGCAGATTGAGGCCCCAGCGGTGGGGAGGGAGAGTGAGGCTGCGGCAGGGGAAGAGGACCAGAGTTCGCCAAAAGATCACCAGAGTTCGCCAAGCAAGGGGTGGCTCCCACAGCTGTGAGCATCCCGAGAAGGCATGGGGGTCATGTGCCTCTGGATCTGTGCAGGGCAGGGTGTAGGGATGCTGCTGGAGTAACATCGCCCAGCTAGTTATCTGCTGCTGTCAGAACACCTGGAGGTTAAGGGTAGGAACGGTAGGGATGAAGGAGGCTCCTTGTCCTGTGGAATGACGTAAAACTACACCCTGCTAGGCTTGGATGGTGTGGTAGGTCTGCCTATGGTGGGCTGGTCCCCAGGAAATGCTGGACCAGTGCTTTCCTAGTGAAAGGTGAGTATGGGGTGCTGCATAGCTGCAGCCCCCACAATCTGGTGGGTAACCCCAGAGACAGGACAGGCCTGAGGCCCAAGGTTTATAAGGCCTAGTAGCCCTAGTGAACGGGTGTGAGAGTGATTGGTTTGCATAGCATAGGGTCCACGTGGGCAAGCCTGAAGGACTGCACGTGGGCTGCATAGAGTAGGGTCCGCATGGGTGGGTCTGAAGGACTGCACATAGGCTGTTCATAGTGATCAAGTGAGCTGTTTGGAGGAGCTCAAGAAGGCAGACCTGGATGGGAGAGTGAGGGTGAGCAGCCCAGTAACTTACCCAGAGTAACCTTGATTGGCGCATGCTGAGGCCAGGACCAGATCGGTCAAAGGGCCAGAACGCCCACCGTGAGGGAGAGCCAGGGGCTTGGAGTTCTAACTGGCCTAAAGGCGGGGCCAGGGCTTGTATGGCCAAAGGTCCTGGAGAGGGCCACTGCTGAGTGGGAAAAGGGCTTAGGGAGTCTTGCATTCCAGAATGAGAGCAGAGATTAGACTGTGTGAGTAGGAGGGATCCAAGTGGGGTCCAAACATCAGGCAGGTGTAAAGTGAAGCCTGTTGTGGGGCTGGAGCCACTAAGTGATGCCATCTGTGAGGCATAGGACATGGAAAAGGGGTAACTTCTCTGAGTTACATCAAAGGCATGGCAAATGAGGCAGGTGGGCAGACTGCCCCAGACAAGTGGGCAGGCCAACGATTGGACTGGCCATGTGACAGCCACCTGTCACGCCTACCATCCCGCATATCTACTACACCCCTCAGCTTGGTGTCACGATCAACTTTCTTATTGAATTCTTTAAAACATTCTACCATTTTATTACTCGTGTTTTTTCATAACCTGGAGGTTGGCTTCCTCACTCCACTTTAACCCATTGAAGATATCCTTAATTTTGTATGTCATTTGGTTAGACTTAGATATGTTTTGGGACGCTTCTGTTACACAAATTGCCAATTGCTCAAATCACGAGTGAGACTTTATAAAGGGAGGTAAGGCAAGGTGCCGCATTTATTGATCACATGAGTTAGATGTAGAGGTTCAAGCACACCATTCATACAAACACACACACACATCATCATACACAGGCACACACATACACAAAACAACCATTTCATTCACACACAAACTAGATTAGCAGCAATAGTTGCTCAGTATCAGCCCAGGGTGGCCAACCCAGGCTTATTGAGTAGATGATGATGATTTGAAGATAACAGCTGGAGCGGGGTGAACAGATGCACCTGTGCTCTGATGAAACAGCAGTAGAGAAAGAGACTCGCCCAACTTGGCATTTTCAAAGTGTTCTTTTATAGGGACTGGCATCCTTTGTTTCACTGCTTTGGGGTTTTTCCATACCCAGCTTCTGTTTTTGCGGTTGTTCTTCTTTTGTCTTCAGCTTACCTTAGCCTTGGAATGTTCTTGTTGCCCGTCTGGCAGAATTTCTTCTTCTGTTATCTCCTTTGTGCCCTCTAGCTTCAAAGGGATTCCTCAGCCGTTTGTTAGATAGTTACTGGCTGGTAACTTACATTTGGCGCCTTGTTGCTTACGTAAACAGTTAAATCTTCTCCTGTCTCTATGCCATTCTCTCACCATTCACACACTTATACATAAAGGCTATGCAGAGTTCATTCACTTATGTCAAGCAGAAGGATACAAAATGGAGTTTTCAAGTTGCTAACAGGACAAGACTAACATGGTTATATTTTACTATTATTACACTCTGTTAACATCAGCTACATTAGTTCAATTTATGCTACTCTTCTGCCAGTAGTTGAAGAATATTTTCCTTAGCTGCTCTTTGATTTGATCGATAAGTGCACTGGTGTCAGGGTTTGCTGTGTACAGAGAAAAAACAAGCTCTCATCAGGTCTTTGGTTACTTTAAAACATTTCTTTTTAAAGAACAGTGAGTCATTGTTAAAATATTTTAACGGAACACCCTCCACAAGAATTACCAATGAAAGCCCACTAGCTAACACCCAACTGTTGTATTAAGGCTGCACCCCCAAAAATATTCTGCCTGGTCTCAAGGCATCCTGTCCCTCACCTACCTGTATCTGGTACCCCTCCACCTGGAAAAACACACATACCACCATCCACCAAGCAGGGGGTAGGTTAGATTTGTTTAAGGGAGTGACCAGGGACTCCCCCACCCTGGGAGACTAAGGACCCACCCCCACCACAGTAATATTTTACACTCATGCCTAATACCACTGCTTTTACTTTACAAGTCACTGTTTGCAAGGCTTGAGGTGTCTCCGTCTCAGGCCTCTGTTGTTGGTTCTCTGAAACAGCACTCAATTGGGAACCAATATTGGTTGAGTTGGAGTCCTCTTCCTCATCATGAACAGGAGAGTCATTTCTGTTCCACAGCTGCTCATCATCCAGGGTGTCATGTACCAAAATACGTGGGTTAACCAAAGTAGAGGGGGAACTCATTTCTGGCTGTGTGCTGAAGAGGTCCCTTGAGCAGTCCCAACTGAAGTCGTCGGTCTGTGACTGACATTCTGTTCTTGAGGAGGAGGCTGATTGTGTGGAACTTGCAAAGTAGCTGTGGCTTGCCAACAGTATTTTGGCTCCGGGGTGTTTCTGGTTCATTGTCTACCAAACCTGTTGTGCCAAAATCATTCACATAAGCCTCTGAAGCATCTCTTTTCAGGATGGTACACAGCTTCTCATAGAATGGAATCATTCTCTGTGAGGCACCAGACTGAGAATTATTGTCCTTTATGCGATGGAAGGCACAATTTAAGGACTTCATCCTACTGCAACACTGTTCCCAGTCACGTTTGATACCACATTGTTCTACTTGTTCCACAATAGAGACATACACAGGTTTATTTCTGCAGTTTTTCAGCTGTGTTAACACTTTCCGTTCATCCCAAATATCAATCAGTGCCTCAACTTCTGCATGAGTCCAGTTTGGTCCATGGCCTTGAGAAAGATCCATCATATCTTCTGAAATTTGGCTTTTCTTGCTCCCCTCCATGCCCAACAAAACGTATAGCAGAGCAGATGATACAGTGTACAGCCTGCTATGACCTGGTCTTAGATATGTTCAAGGACCTGTGACCTGTGAACCTTTCATGAAGAGAGGCAAAACAGAAGTGTGATTTGTGCAGTGTCCAGACATTTGTGGCAGTTCTTCACTTTTGATAGTCTAGCCACTGGCATTCGGAAACATACTCACACAACTATTGTGCTTGAAATTGTTGAAAATGTTGGGTGATCACTTCAGGTGAGAAAACGCAAACGTGTTAGAATGGATCAATGAAACACATTTCCATTAGATACGAAGGCAAAAACAAATCCCGTATGAGCAGTTTCTACAGGGTGATCAGGGTTTTTACAGTGGGGGAGGGGGGCAGTGTCGTTGGTGCTCCATGATCTCTTTTTTTTTTTTTTTTTTTTTAGCTGCAAAGCATAGAAGCCGAATATTCCATGTGCTTGAGGGTAAATTGTGGAATGGAATGGAAATAGTTATTTCATGCAAAGACACTGGCAGACTGCACTCATCCATGACTTGAGTTGGGGAACTGAGAAGCTCTCTCTCCTGGGGAGACCATCCAAAACCATTAAAAAAATTTCTTGGGCAACCCTGACCTTCAGCTTAAAAACAACATAAGGGAAGCCTGAAGCCTCAGCTCTGCATTCAAAAAAATTGTAAATTATTGGGACAAAACCAAAGGAATGTGTGCATGCTGCATGGTTTGGTAGAGTGTTCAAGCAGACAACAGGCAATTTCTCATAAGAGACAGACAAGCGCAGCTTACCTTTTGTAGGGGAGGGGGTGTTTCTCACATCAAATGAGAAATTCTGGAAGCTTAGGAAAGATTGGGAGTTAGTAGGAATGTGGTTAACATTTCAGCTCTTTCCAGCCAAAACCAGGAAGACGCAGTTGCAGGGAGCACATGGTTTGTGTAGCTATTGACATGTAAATGACAAGAGTGGTTTCATGCTAACACAAGACTGCCTGTAGCAGGTTTTAGCAAGCAGGCCACACAACGTTTTTAGCCAGTTGTTTTTCCTGTTGCTCAAAAACAATGTTTTCCACAAATCCTGACTGGACTAAGCAGAAAGCAGATGCTAATCTTGAAGGCTGTCAAACATTCACATTGCAGATGTATGGTTCTACTGATGTTCTTCATCATCCTCACACACAACAATTTCACTTTTAATAACCAACACTTCCTCCAGATGATGGGAACAGCTACAGGCACCAAAATGGCCCCACAGTATGCTAACCTTTTTATAAGCTACCTGGAAGAAGACTTCCTCAAGAACTGCACGATCAAACCCTTGCTATACTTAAGATATATCGATGACATCATCATTTGGACTGAAAACCTACAATCTTTGATTGAGTTCCATCAGAAATTCAACAGTCACCATCCCTCCATCCGACTTTCTCTAGAATACTCCAGCACCAACGTCTCCTTTTTAGATACAATGATCAGTATCCAGAATGATAAAATACAGACCATGTTGTACAACAAACCCCCAGACCAACATACATATCTGCAAAGAACCAGCAATCACCCTAAACACATCAAAAAAAGCTGTGATATACAGCAAAGCCCTCAGATACCACTGAATTTGCACTGAAGAGAACACCTGGGATTTCCACTTCACCAATCTTAAAAAGGCTTTCACCCAACAAGGACACTCCTTCAGAGAGAGATCGCACATTTGGAAGAGCCACCTGGATACCACGTGAAGAACTGCTGCAGTACAGAAGAAACCCCCCCACAAATTGCACACCGCTGGTTATGACATATCACCCCTCCCTCGAACTTGTGTGGCAAATCCTCAAACAATTGCAACCCATACTA